>NW_027288788.1:0-300000 GCF_037038585.1 Patagioenas fasciata | reverse complement strand
TGCTCACACCGGTGCACTTGTTAGTGTATCCATTCAGTCCTGGGCTGCGGGGCATTCAGAAGTGGCTCTGTGGAGACGTCTGCATAGAGGCAGCTGTCAGAACACGCACACTCGATTGTTCACCAAAACATATGCAGACGCGTCCTTAGCCTGTAGATTTGGATGCACAGAGTTCCCTGTGTTCGCAAGAGACAAGGGAATCGCGTCTGTGCGCACAGAAGCAATAGCGGACCGTTTCCCTCGGAGTGAACGCGAAAGAGCCGTCTATATACTCGCAGACACGCGAACGTGCCTCAATGCGGTCACAGAGGCAGCAGCTTTTGCACAGATGCTCCTGGTGATTCTGGCACTTTCCAGGCACACTCCTGAAAGTCGCGCACACTGCTGTTCACTCGCTAAACGACCTCTTGGGAAACACGTCTCCGGTCGACGGACCGCTCAGATTGCTTCTCGTGTAACTGTGAACTGTGTCAGCGCAGGGAATCCGTCTCTGTTGAGCAGATGTCAATCCTGCCTCGCTTTTGCTTTGTTGCCTCTACCAAGATGATTTCCCGTTTCTCTCTTCACTGGAGCAGGCAGACACAGCCAACGCACATCAAGTGTCAAGAGACACGCTCTGCTGAGCTCAACGCTTGTGCAGATGCACATGTGCGACGAAGTCAACACACGTGCTTGTGGAGAGAAAGAAAGGGACTTCCAGGCGTGTGGAGCGACGGGGAGAAAGAGCGGGCGCTGAGGAACACAGTTTCAAACAGACTGTCTCCACACAAACAGGCACCTGTCTGCAGGTATCCTAGATCTTGATTCTTGAACTTGAGGAAACACGCGTCTGAGCAAAACTCCCAAACGCTTCCAGGAAAGACACAGGCTCTCCCACAAGCACACAAGTGTTTGCCCTCAGCTATAGATCAGGGACAAGCCTGTGAAGAGCAACCAAAGAGCTCGTCCGTCTTTCCCTCAATAGATGGGAGTAGGCGCGCTTGCGGATGTGTGCGTGTGTGTGGCCACGCGTTTGCTTAGGCATCAGTGTGTGAAAAGGTAGGTGCTTTTCTCTAGCTGCGTGTGCGTGCACGTGGTGCTGGGTGCACATCCCTGGGTGCTCGTGGAAAGGTTTCTGCATGGTTTTCGCTGAGGAATCGTGTGTGTGCACATGGACAAAGAGAAGGCGCAGCAACCAGGTTCCAGCGCCGAAGAAGGCAAAAGGCGAGGTTTCCGGCGCTATCTCCTTCTCTCCCCAGAGCTAGTCGCGCAAAGCAAGCCGCTAAGCCGGCGACCGGCAAGAGAGCTACAACGAAGCATGCCGAACGGAGAAAATAGCAGCAGCTCATCTGTTCACACCTTGTTTCTGCCATGTGCTTGAACGCCAAGACGTTCGCGCTTCTGTGAGATGAAAGACGTCCTTCTGCATATGTGGTTGCTCACACCGGTGCACTTGTTAGTGTATCCATTCAGTCCTGGGCTGCGGGGCATTCAGAAGTGGCTCTGTGGAGACGTCTGCATAGAGGCAGCTGTCAGAACACGCACACTCGATTGTTCACCAAAACATATGCAGACGCGTCCTTAGCCTGTAGATTTGGATGCACAGAGTTCCCTGTGTTCGCAAGAGACAAGGGAATCGCGTCTGTGCGCACAGAAGCAATAGCGGACCGTTTCCCTCGGAGTGAACGCGAAAGAGCCGTCTATATACTCGCAGACACGCGAACGTGCCTCAATGCGGTCACAGAGGCAGCAGCTTTTGCACAGATGCTCCTGGTGATTCTGGCACTTTCCAGGCACACTCCTGAAAGTCGCGCACACTGCTGTTCACTCGCTAAACGACCTCTTGGGAAACACGTCTCCGGTCGACGGACCGCTCAGATTGCTTCTCGTGTAACTGTGAACTGTGTCAGCGCAGGGAATCCGTCTCTGTTGAGCAGATGTCAATCCTGCCTCGCTTTTGCTTTGTTGCCTCTACCAAGATGATTTCCCGTTTCTCTCTTCACTGGAGCACGCAGACACAGCCAACGCACATCAAGTGTCAAGAGACACGCTCTGCTGAGCTCAACGCTTGTGCAGATGCACATGTGCGACGAAGTCAACACACGTGCTTGTGGAGAGAAAGAAAGGGACTCCCAGGCGTGTGGAGCGACGGGGAGAAAGAGCGGGCGCTGAGGAACACAGTTTCAAACAGACTGTCTCCACACAAACAGGCACCTGTCTGCAGGTATCCTAGATCTTGATTCTTGAACTTGAGGAAACACGCGTCTGAGCAAAACTCCCAAACGCTTCCAGGAAAGACACAGGCTCTCCCACAAGCACACAAGTGTTTGCCCTCAGCTATAGATCAGGGACAAGCCTGTGAAGAGCAACCAAAGAGCTCGTCCGTCTTTCCCTCAATAGATGGGAGTAGGCGCGCTTGCGGATGTGTGCGTGTGTGTGGCCACGCGTTTGCTTAGGCATCAGTGTGTGAAAAGGTAGGTGCTTTTCTCTAGCTGCGTGTGCGTGCACGTGGTGCTGGGTGCACATCCCTGGGTGCTCGTGGAAAGGTTTCTGCATGGTTTTCGCTGAGGAATCGTGTGTGTGCACATGGACAAAGAGAAGGCGCAGCAACCAGGTTCCAGCGCCGAAGAAGGCAAAAGGCGAGGTTTCCGGCGCTATCTCCTTCTCTCCCCAGAGCTAGTCGCGCAAAGCAAGCCGCTAAGCCGGCGACCGGCAAGAGAGCTACAACGAAGCATGCCGAACGGAGAAAATAGCAGCAGCTCATCTGTTCACACCTTGTTTCTGCCATGTGCTTGAACGCCAAGACGTTCGCGCTTCTGTGAGATGAAAGACGTCCTTCTGCATATGTGGTTGCTCACACCGGTGCACTTGTTAGTGTATCCATTCAGTCCTGGGCTGCGGGGCATTCAGAAGTGGCTCTGTGGAGACGTCTGCATAGAGGCAGCTGTCAGAACACGCACACTCGATTGTTCACCAAAACATATGCAGACGCGTCCTTAGCCTGTAGATTTGGATGCACAGAGTTCCCTGTGTTCGCAAGAGACAAGGGAATCGCGTCTGTGCGCACAGAAGCAATAGCGGACCGTTTCCCTCGGAGTGAACGCGAAAGAGCCGTCTATATACTCGCAGACACGCGAACGTGCCTCAATGCGGTCACAGAGGCAGCAGCTTTTGCACAGATGCTCCTGGTGATTCTGGCACTTTCCAGGCACACTCCTGAAAGTCGCGCACACTGCTGTTCACTCGCTAAACGACCTCTTGGGAAACACGTCTCCGGTCGACGGACCGCTCAGATTGCTTCTCGTGTAACTGTGAACTGTGTCAGCGCAGGGAATCCGTCTCTGTTGAGCAGATGTCAATCCTGCCTCGCTTTTGCTTTGTTGCCTCTACCAAGATGATTTCCCGTTTCTCTCTTCACTGGAGCAGGCAGACACAGCCAACGCACATCAAGTGTCAAGAGACACGCTCTGCTGAGCTCAACGCTTGTGCAGATGCACATGTGCGACGAAGTCAACACACGTGCTTGTGGAGAGAAAGAAAGGGACTCCCAGGCGTGTGGAGCGACGGGGAGAAAGAGCGGGCGCTGAGGAACACAGTTTCAAACAGACTGTCTCCACACAAACAGGCACCTGTCTGCAGGTATCCTAGATCTTGATTCTTGAACTTGAGGAAACACGCGTCTGAGCAAAACTCCCAAACGCTTCCAGGAAAGACACAGGCTCTCCCACAAGCACACAAGTGTTTGCCCTCAGCTATAGATCAGGGACAAGCCTGTGAAGAGCAACCAAAGAGCTCGTCCGTCTTTCCCTCAATAGATGGGAGTAGGCGCGCTTGCGGATGTGTGCGTGTGTGTGGCCACGCGTTTGCTTAGGCATCAGTGTGTGAAAAGGTAGGTGCTTTTCTCTAGCTGCGTGTGCGTGCACGTGGTGCTGGGTGCACATCCCTGGGTGCTCGTGGAAAGGTTTCTGCATGGTTTTCGCTGAGGAATCGTGTGTGTGCACATGGACAAAGAGAAGGCGCAGCAACCAGGTTCCAGCGCCGAAGAAGGCAAAAGGCGAGGTTTCCGGCGCTATCTCCTTCTCTCCCCAGAGCTAGTCGCGCAAAGCAAGCCGCTAAGCCGGCGACCGGCAAGAGAGCTACAACGAAGCATGCCGAACGGAGAAAATAGCAGCAGCTCATCTGTTCACACCTTGTTTCTGCCATGTGCTTGAACGCCAAGACGTTCGCGCTTCTGTGAGATGAAAGACGTCCTTCTGCATATGTGGTTGCTCACACCGGTGCACTTGTTAGTGTATCCATTCAGTCCTGGGCTGCGGGGCATTCAGAAGTGGCTCTGTGGAGACGTCTGCATAGAGGCAGCTGTCAGAACACGCACACTCGATTGTTCACCAAAACATATGCAGACGCGTCCTTAGCCTGTAGATTTGGATGCACAGAGTTCCCTGTGTTCGCAAGAGACAAGGGAATCGCGTCTGTGCGCACAGAAGCAATAGCGGACCGTTTCCCTCGGAGTGAACGCGAAAGAGCCGTCTATATACTCGCAGACACGCGAACGTGCCTCAATGCGGTCACAGAGGCAGCAGCTTTTGCACAGATGCTCCTGGTGATTCTGGCACTTTCCAGGCACACTCCTGAAAGTCGCGCACACTGCTGTTCACTCGCTAAACGACCTCTTGGGAAACACGTCTCCGGTCGACGGACCGCTCAGATTGCTTCTCGTGTAACTGTGAACTGTGTCAGCGCAGGGAATCCGTCTCTGTTGAGCAGATGTCAATCCTGCCTCGCTTTTGCTTTGTTGCCTCTACCAAGATGATTTCCCGTTTCTCTCTTCACTGGAGCAGGCAGACACAGCCAACGCACATCAAGTGTCAAGAGACACGCTCTGCTGAGCTCAACGCTTGTGCAGATGCACATGTGCGACGAAGTCAACACACGTGCTTGTGGAGAGAAAGAAAGGGACTCCCAGGCGTGTGGAGCGACGGGGAGAAAGAGCGGGCGCTGAGGAACACAGTTTCAAACAGACTGTCTCCACACAAACAGGCACCTGTCTGCAGGTATCCTAGATCTTGATTCTTGAACTTGAGGAAACACGCGTCTGAGCAAAACTCCCAAACGCTTCCAGGAAAGACACAGGCTCTCCCACAAGCACACAAGTGTTTGCCCTCAGCTATAGATCAGGGACAAGCCTGTGAAGAGCAACCAAAGAGCTCGTCCGTCTTTCCCTCAATAGATGGGAGTAGGCGCGCTTGCGGATGTGTGCGTGTGTGTGGCCACGCGTTTGCTTAGGCATCAGTGTGTGAAAAGGTAGGTGCTTTTCTCTAGCTGCGTGTGCGTGCACGTGGTGCTGGGTGCACATCCCTGGGTGCTCGTGGAAAGGTTTCTGCATGGTTTTCGCTGAGGAATCGTGTGTGTGCACATGGACAAAGAGAAGGCGCAGCAACCAGGTTCCAGCGCCGAAGAAGGCAAAAGGCGAGGTTTCCGGCGCTATCTCCTTCTCTCCCCAGAGCTAGTCGCGCAAAGCAAGCCGCTAAGCCGGCGACCGGCAAGAGAGCTACAACGAAGCATGCCGAACGGAGAAAATAGCAGCAGCTCATCTGTTCACACCTTGTTTCTGCCATGTGCTTGAACGCCAAGACGTTCGCGCTTCTGTGAGATGAAAGACGTCCTTCTGCATATGTGGTTGCTCACACCGGTGCACTTGTTAGTGTATCCATTCAGTCCTGGGCTGCGGGGCATTCAGAAGTGGCTCTGTGGAGACGTCTGCATAGAGGCAGCTGTCAGAACACGCACACTCGATTGTTCACCAAAACATATGCAGACGCGTCCTTAGCCTGTAGATTTGGATGCACAGAGTTCCCTGTGTTCGCAAGAGACAAGGGAATCGCGTCTGTGCGCACAGAAGCAATAGCGGACCGTTTCCCTCGGAGTGAACGCGAAAGAGCCGTCTATATACTCGCAGACACGCGAACGTGCCTCAATGCGGTCACAGAGGCAGCAGCTTTTGCACAGATGCTCCTGGTGATTCTGGCACTTTCCAGGCACACTCCTGAAAGTCGCGCACACTGCTGTTCACTCGCTAAACGACCTCTTGGGAAACACGTCTCCGGTCGACGGACCGCTCAGATTGCTTCTCGTGTAACTGTGAACTGTGTCAGCGCAGGGAATCCGTCTCTGTTGAGCAGATGTCAATCCTGCCTCGCTTTTGCTTTGTTGCCTCTACCAAGATGATTTCCCGTTTCTCTCTTCACTGGAGCACGCAGACACAGCCAACGCACATCAAGTGTCAAGAGACACGCTCTGCTGAGCTCAACGCTTGTGCAGATGCACATGTGCGACGAAGTCAACACACGTGCTTGTGGAGAGAAAGAAAGGGACTCCCAGGCGTGTGGAGCGACGGGGAGAAAGAGCGGGCGCTGAGGAACACAGTTTCAAACAGACTGTCTCCACACAAACAGGCACCTGTCTGCAGGTATCCTAGATCTTGATTCTTGAACTTGAGGAAACACGCGTCTGAGCAAAACTCCCAAACGCTTCCAGGAAAGACACAGGCTCTCCCACAAGCACACAAGTGTTTGCCCTCAGCTATAGATCAGGGACAAGCCTGTGAAGAGCAACCAAAGAGCTCGTCCGTCTTTCCCTCAATAGATGGGAGTAGGCGCGCTTGCGGATGTGTGCGTGTGTGTGGCCACGCGTTTGCTTAGGCATCAGTGTGTGAAAAGGTAGGTGCTTTTCTCTAGCTGCGTGTGCGTGCACGTGGTGCTGGGTGCACATCCCTGGGTGCTCGTGGAAAGGTTTCTGCATGGTTTTCGCTGAGGAATCGTGTGTGTGCACATGGACAAAGAGAAGGCGCAGCAACCAGGTTCCAGCGCCGAAGAAGGCAAAAGGCGAGGTTTCCGGCGCTATCTCCTTCTCTCCCCAGAGCTAGTCGCGCAAAGCAAGCCGCTAAGCCGGCGACCGGCAAGAGAGCTACAACGAAGCATGCCGAACGGAGAAAATAGCAGCAGCTCATCTGTTCACACCTTGTTTCTGCCATGTGCTTGAACGCCAAGACGTTCGCGCTTCTGTGAGATGAAAGACGTCCTTCTGCATATGTGGTTGCTCACACCGGTGCACTTGTTAGTGTATCCATTCAGTCCTGGGCTGCGGGGCATTCAGAAGTGGCTCTGTGGAGACGTCTGCATAGAGGCAGCTGTCAGAACACGCACACTCGATTGTTCACCAAAACATATGCAGACGCGTCCTTAGCCTGTAGATTTGGATGCACAGAGTTCCCTGTGTTCGCAAGAGACAAGGGAATCGCGTCTGTGCGCACAGAAGCAATAGCGGACCGTTTCCCTCGGAGTGAACGCGAAAGAGCCGTCTATATACTCGCAGACACGCGAACGTGCCTCAATGCGGTCACAGAGGCAGCAGCTTTTGCACAGATGCTCCTGGTGATTCTGGCACTTTCCAGGCACACTCCTGAAAGTCGCGCACACTGCTGTTCACTCGCTAAACGACCTCTTGGGAAACACGTCTCCGGTCGACGGACCGCTCAGATTGCTTCTCGTGTAACTGTGAACTGTGTCAGCGCAGGGAATCCGTCTCTGTTGAGCAGATGTCAATCCTGCCTCGCTTTTGCTTTGTTGCCTCTACCAAGATGATTTCCCGTTTCTCTCTTCACTGGAGCAGGCAGACACAGCCAACGCACATCAAGTGTCAAGAGACACGCTCTGCTGAGCTCAACGCTTGTGCAGATGCACATGTGCGACGAAGTCAACACACGTGCTTGTGGAGAGAAAGAAAGGGACTCCCAGGCGTGTGGAGCGACGGGGAGAAAGAGCGGGCGCTGAGGAACACAGTTTCAAACAGACTGTCTCCACACAAACAGGCACCTGTCTGCAGGTATCCTAGATCTTGATTCTTGAACTTGAGGAAACACGCGTCTGAGCAAAACTCCCAAACGCTTCCAGGAAAGACACAGGCTCTCCCACAAGCACACAAGTGTTTGCCCTCAGCTATAGATCAGGGACAAGCCTGTGAAGAGCAACCAAAGAGCTCGTCCGTCTTTCCCTCAATAGATGGGAGTAGGCGCGCTTGCGGATGTGTGCGTGTGTGTGGCCACGCGTTTGCTTAGGCATCAGTGTGTGAAAAGGTAGGTGCTTTTCTCTAGCTGCGTGTGCGTGCACGTGGTGCTGGGTGCACATCCCTGGGTGCTCGTGGAAAGGTTTCTGCATGGTTTTCGCTGAGGAATCGTGTGTGTGCACATGGACAAAGAGAAGGCGCAGCAACCAGGTTCCAGCGCCGAAGAAGGCAAAAGGCGAGGTTTCCGGCGCTATCTCCTTCTCTCCCCAGAGCTAGTCGCGCAAAGCAAGCCGCTAAGCCGGCGACCGGCAAGAGAGCTACAACGAAGCATGCCGAACGGAGAAAATAGCAGCAGCTCATCTGTTCACACCTTGTTTCTGCCATGTGCTTGAACGCCAAGACGTTCGCGCTTCTGTGAGATGAAAGACGTCCTTCTGCATATGTGGTTGCTCACACCGGTGCACTTGTTAGTGTATCCATTCAGTCCTGGGCTGCGGGGCATTCAGAAGTGGCTCTGTGGAGACGTCTGCATAGAGGCAGCTGTCAGAACACGCACACTCGATTGTTCACCAAAACATATGCAGACGCGTCCTTAGCCTGTAGATTTGGATGCACAGAGTTCCCTGTGTTCGCAAGAGACAAGGGAATCGCGTCTGTGCGCACAGAAGCAATAGCGGACCGTTTCCCTCGGAGTGAACGCGAAAGAGCCGTCTATATACTCGCAGACACGCGAACGTGCCTCAATGCGGTCACAGAGGCAGCAGCTTTTGCACAGATGCTCCTGGTGATTCTGGCACTTTCCAGGCACACTCCTGAAAGTCGCGCACACTGCTGTTCACTCGCTAAACGACCTCTTGGGAAACACGTCTCCGGTCGACGGACCGCTCAGATTGCTTCTCGTGTAACTGTGAACTGTGTCAGCGCAGGGAATCCGTCTCTGTTGAGCAGATGTCAATCCTGCCTCGCTTTTGCTTTGTTGCCTCTACCAAGATGATTTCCCGTTTCTCTCTTCACTGGAGCAGGCAGACACAGCCAACGCACATCAAGTGTCAAGAGACACGCTCTGCTGAGCTCAACGCTTGTGCAGATGCACATGTGCGACGAAGTCAACACACGTGCTTGTGGAGAGAAAGAAAGGGACTCCCAGGCGTGTGGAGCGACGGGGAGAAAGAGCGGGCGCTGAGGAACACAGTTTCAAACAGACTGTCTCCACACAAACAGGCACCTGTCTGCAGGTATCCTAGATCTTGATTCTTGAACTTGAGGAAACACGCGTCTGAGCAAAACTCCCAAACGCTTCCAGGAAAGACACAGGCTCTCCCACAAGCACACAAGTGTTTGCCCTCAGCTATAGATCAGGGACAAGCCTGTGAAGAGCAACCAAAGAGCTCGTCCGTCTTTCCCTCAATAGATGGGAGTAGGCGCGCTTGCGGATGTGTGCGTGTGTGTGGCCACGCGTTTGCTTAGGCATCAGTGTGTGAAAAGGTAGGTGCTTTTCTCTAGCTGCGTGTGCGTGCACGTGGTGCTGGGTGCACATCCCTGGGTGCTCGTGGAAAGGTTTCTGCATGGTTTTCGCTGAGGAATCGTGTGTGTGCACATGGACAAAGAGAAGGCGCAGCAACCAGGTTCCAGCGCCGAAGAAGGCAAAAGGCGAGGTTTCCGGCGCTATCTCCTTCTCTCCCCAGAGCTAGTCGCGCAAAGCAAGCCGCTAAGCCGGCGACCGGCAAGAGAGCTACAACGAAGCATGCCGAACGGAGAAAATAGCAGCAGCTCATCTGTTCACACCTTGTTTCTGCCATGTGCTTGAACGCCAAGACGTTCGCGCTTCTGTGAGATGAAAGACGTCCTTCTGCATATGTGGTTGCTCACACCGGTGCACTTGTTAGTGTATCCATTCAGTCCTGGGCTGCGGGGCATTCAGAAGTGGCTCTGTGGAGACGTCTGCATAGAGGCAGCTGTCAGAACACGCACACTCGATTGTTCACCAAAACATATGCAGACGCGTCCTTAGCCTGTAGATTTGGATGCACAGAGTTCCCTGTGTTCGCAAGAGACAAGGGAATCGCGTCTGTGCGCACAGAAGCAATAGCGGACCGTTTCCCTCGGAGTGAACGCGAAAGAGCCGTCTATATACTCGCAGACACGCGAACGTGCCTCAATGCGGTCACAGAGGCAGCAGCTTTTGCACAGATGCTCCTGGTGATTCTGGCACTTTCCAGGCACACTCCTGAAAGTCGCGCACACTGCTGTTCACTCGCTAAACGACCTCTTGGGAAACACGTCTCCGGTCGACGGACCGCTCAGATTGCTTCTCGTGTAACTGTGAACTGTGTCAGCGCAGGGAATCCGTCTCTGTTGAGCAGATGTCAATCCTGCCTCGCTTTTGCTTTGTTGCCTCTACCAAGATGATTTCCCGTTTCTCTCTTCACTGGAGCAGGCAGACACAGCCAACGCACATCAAGTGTCAAGAGACACGCTCTGCTGAGCTCAACGCTTGTGCAGATGCACATGTGCGACGAAGTCAACACACGTGCTTGTGGAGAGAAAGAAAGGGACTCCCAGGCGTGTGGAGCGACGGGGAGAAAGAGCGGGCGCTGAGGAACACAGTTTCAAACAGACTGTCTCCACACAAACAGGCACCTGTCTGCAGGTATCCTAGATCTTGATTCTTGAACTTGAGGAAACACGCGTCTGAGCAAAACTCCCAAACGCTTCCAGGAAAGACACAGGCTCTCCCACAAGCACACAAGTGTTTGCCCTCAGCTATAGATCAGGGACAAGCCTGTGAAGAGATGCCCTGCTATTCTTTCGCCTTATGGCATCATGTGTTTCGTTCCTCTTGGAGATCGATTGTTAAACGTCTTTCCTCGGGCGACACTGAAGCATTTGCCAGCGGAGGAGAAGTAGCACGGAGCAGCATTCAGTACTGCCTACGAGTGTCTTTGCTACCCTACTAGCGGAGCTCCAAGAACAGGCACACATCTTCAGGTACCTTCCAAATGTGGATTCCCCTGCAGCCCCGTAGGCGGGCGTGCAGTACGCCAACCGTCAACGGACGTTTTTCCCCTCAAGCCTGTCAGGACGTTGCTCGTCCGTCTTTCCCTCAATAGATGGGAGTAGGCGCGCTTGCGGATGTGTGCGTGTGTGTGGCCACGCGTTTGCTTAGGCTTCAGTGTGTGAAAAGGTAGGTGCTTTTCTCTAGCTGCGTGTGCGTGCACGTGGTGCTGGGTGCACATCCCTGGGTGCTCGTGGAAAGGTTTCTGCATGGTTTTCGCTGAGGAATCGTGTGTGTGCACATGGACAAAGAGAAGGCGCAGCAACCAGGTTCCAGCGCCGAAGAAGGCAAAAGGCGAGGTTTCCGGCGCTATCTCCTTCTCTCCCCAGAGCTAGTCGCGCAAAGCAAGCCGCTAAGCCGGCGACCGGCAAGAGAGCTACAACGAAGCATGCCGAACGGAGAAAATAGCAGCAGCTCATCTGTTCACACCTTGTTTCTGCCATGTGCTTGAACGCCAAGACGTTCGCGCTTCTGTGAGATGAAAGACGTCCTTCTGCATATGTGGTTGCTCACACCGGTGCACTTGTTAGTGTATCCATTCAGTCCTGGGCTGCGGGGCATTCAGAAGTGGCTCTGTGGAGACGTCTGCATAGAGGCAGCTGTCAGAACACGCACACTCGATTGTTCACCAAAACATATGCAGACGCGTCCTTAGCCTGTAGATTTGGATGCACAGAGTTCCCTGTGTTCGCAAGAGACAAGGGAATCGCGTCTGTGCGCACAGAAGCAATAGCGGACCGTTTCCCTCGGAGTGAACGCGAAAGAGCCGTCTATATACTCGCAGACACGCGAACGTGCCTCAATGCGGTCACAGAGGCAGCAGCTTTTGCACAGATGCTCCTGGTGATTCTGGCACTTTCCAGGCACACTCCTGAAAGTCGCGCACACTGCTGTTCACTCGCTAAACGACCTCTTGGGAAACACGTCTCCGGTCGACGGACCGCTCAGATTGCTTCTCGTGTAACTGTGAACTGTGTCAGCGCAGGGAATCCGTCTCTGTTGAGCAGATGTCAATCCTGCCTCGCTTTTGCTTTGTTGCCTCTACCAAGATGATTTCCCGTTTCTCTCTTCACTGGAGCAGGCAGACACAGCCAACGCACATCAAGTGTCAAGAGACACGCTCTGCTGAGCTCAACGCTTGTGCAGATGCACATGTGCGACGAAGTCAACACACGTGCTTGTGGAGAGAAAGAAAGGGACTCCCAGGCGTGTGGAGCGACGGGGAGAAAGAGCGGGCGCTGAGGAACACAGTTTCAAACAGACTGTCTCCACACAAACAGGCACCTGTCTGCAGGTATCCTAGATCTTGATTCTTGAACTTGAGGAAACACGCGTCTGAGCAAAACTCCCAAACGCTTCCAGGAAAGACACAGGCTCTCCCACAAGCACACAAGTGTTTGCCCTCAGCTATAGATCAGGGACAAGCCTGTGAAGAGCAACCAAAGAGCTCGTCCGTCTTTCCCTCAATAGATGGGAGTAGGCGCGCTTGCGGATGTGTGCGTGTGTGTGGCCACGCGTTTGCTTAGGCATCAGTGTGTGAAAAGGTAGGTGCTTTTCTCTAGCTGCGTGTGCGTGCACGTGGTGCTGGGTGCACATCCCTGGGTGCTCGTGGAAAGGTTTCTGCATGGTTTTCGCTGAGGAATCGTGTGTGTGCACATGGACAAAGAGAAGGCGCAGCAACCAGGTTCCAGCGCCGAAGAAGGCAAAAGGCGAGGTTTCCGGCGCTATCTCCTTCTCTCCCCAGAGCTAGTCGCGCAAAGCAAGCCGCTAAGCCGGCGACCGGCAAGAGAGCTACAACGAAGCATGCCGAACGGAGAAAATAGCAGCAGCTCATCTGTTCACACCTTGTTTCTGCCATGTGCTTGAACGCCAAGACGTTCGCGCTTCTGTGAGATGAAAGACGTCCTTCTGCATATGTGGTTGCTCACACCGGTGCACTTGTTAGTGTATCCATTCAGTCCTGGGCTGCGGGGCATTCAGAAGTGGCTCTGTGGAGACGTCTGCATAGAGGCAGCTGTCAGAACACGCACACTCGATTGTTCACCAAAACATATGCAGACGCGTCCTTAGCCTGTAGATTTGGATGCACAGAGTTCCCTGTGTTCGCAAGAGACAAGGGAATCGCGTCTGTGCGCACAGAAGCAATAGCGGACCGTTTCCCTCGGAGTGAACGCGAAAGAGCCGTCTATATACTCGCAGACACGCGAACGTGCCTCAATGCGGTCACAGAGGCAGCAGCTTTTGCACAGATGCTCCTGGTGATTCTGGCACTTTCCAGGCACACTCCTGAAAGTCGCGCACACTGCTGTTCACTCGCTAAACGACCTCTTGGGAAACACGTCTCCGGTCGACGGACCGCTCAGATTGCTTCTCGTGTAACTGTGAACTGTGTCAGCGCAGGGAATCCGTCTCTGTTGAGCAGATGTCAATCCTGCCTCGCTTTTGCTTTGTTGCCTCTACCAAGATGATTTCCCGTTTCTCTCTTCACTGGAGCAGGCAGACACAGCCAACGCACATCAAGTGTCAAGAGACACGCTCTGCTGAGCTCAACGCTTGTGCAGATGCACATGTGCGACGAAGTCAACACACGTGCTTGTGGAGAGAAAGAAAGGGACTCCCAGGCGTGTGGAGCGACGGGGAGAAAGAGCGGGCGCTGAGGAACACAGTTTCAAACAGACTGTCTCCACACAAACAGGCACCTGTCTGCAGGTATCCTAGATCTTGATTCTTGAACTTGAGGAAACACGCGTCTGAGCAAAACTCCCAAACGCTTCCAGGAAAGACACAGGCTCTCCCACAAGCACACAAGTGTTTGCCCTCAGCTATAGATCAGGGACAAGCCTGTGAAGAGATGCCCTGCTATTCTTTCGCCTTATGGCATCATGTGTTTCGTTCCTCTTGGAGATCGATTGTTAAACGTCTTTCCTAGGGCGACTGTGAAGCATTTGCCAGCGGAGGAGAAGTAGCACGGAGCAGCATTCAGTACTGCCTACGAGTGTCTTTGCTACCCTACTAGCGGAGCTCCAAGATCAGGCGCACATCTTCAGGTACCTTCCAAATGTGGATTCCCCTGCAGCCCCGTAGGCGGGCGTGCAGTACGCCAACCGTCAACGGACGTTTTTCCCCTCAAGCCTGTCAGGACGTTGCTCGTCCGTCTTTCCCTCAATAGATGGGAGTAGGCGCGCTTGCGGATGTGTGTGTGTGTGTGGCCACGCGTTTGCTTAGGCATCAGTGTGTGAAAAGGTAGGTGCTTTTCTCTAGCTGCGTGTGCGTGCACGTGGTGCTGGGTGCACATCCCTGGGTGCTCGTGGAAAGGTTTCTGCATGGTTTTCGCTGAGGAATCGTGTGTGTGCACATGGACAAAGAGAAGGCGCAGCAACCAGGTTCCAGCGCCGAAGAAGGCAAAAGGCGAGGTTTCCGGCGCTATCTCCTTCTCTCCCCAGAGCTAGTCGCGCAAAGCAAGCCGCTAAGCCGGCGACCGGCAAGAGAGCTACAACGAAGCATGCCGAACGGAGAAAATAGCAGCAGCTCATCTGTTCACACCTTGTTTCTGCCATGTGCTTGAACGCCAAGACGTTCGCGCTTCTGTGAGATGAAAGACGTCCTTCTGCATATGTGGTTGCTCACACCGGTGCACTTGTTAGTGTATCCATTCAGTCCTGGGCTGCGGGGCATTCAGAAGTGGCTCTGTGGAGACGTCTGCATAGAGGCAGCTGTCAGAACACGCACACTCGATTGTTCACCAAAACATATGCAGACGCGTCCTTAGCCTGTAGATTTGGATGCACAGAGTTCCCTGTGTTCGCAAGAGACAAGGGAATCGCGTCTGTACGCACAGAAGCAATAGCGGACCGTTTCCCTCGGAGTGAACGCGAAAGAGCCGTCTATATACTCGCAGACACGGGAACGTGCCTCAATGCGGTCACAGAGGCAGCAGCTTTTGCACAGATGCTCCTGGTGATTCTGGCACTTTCCAGGCACACTCCTGAATGTCGCGCACACTGCTGTTCACTCGCTAAACGACCTCTTGGGAAACACGTCTCCGGTCGACGGACCGCTCAGATTGCTTCTCGTGTAACTGTGAACTGTGTCAGCGCAGGGAATCCGTCTCTGTTGAGCAGATGTCAATCCTGCCTCGCTTTTGCTTTGTTGCCTCTACCAAGATGATTTCTCGTTTCTCTCTTCACTGGAGCAGGCAGACACAGCCAACGCACATCAAGTGTCAAGAGACACGCTCTGCTGAGCTCAACGCTTGTGCAGATGCACATGTGCGACGAAGTCAACACACGTGCTTGTGGAGAGAAAGAAAGGGACTCCCAGGCGTGTGGAGCGACGGGGAGAAAGAGCGGGCGCTGAGGAACACAGTTTCAAACAGACTGTCTCCACACAAACAGGCACCTGTCTGCAGGTATCCTAGATCTTGATTCTTGAACTTGAGGAAACACGCGTCTGAGCAAAACTCCCAAACGCTTCCAGGAAAGACACAGGCTCTCCCACAAGCACACAAGTGTTTGCCCTCAGCTATAGATCAGGGACAAGCCTGTGAAGAGATGCCCTGCTATTCTTTCGCCTTATGGCATCATGTGTTTCGTTCCTCTTGGAGATCGATTGTTAAACGTCTTTCCTAGGGCGACTGTGAAGCATCTGCCAGCGGAGGAGAAGTAGCACGGAGCAGCATTCAGTACTGCCTACGAGTGTCTTTGCTACCCTACTAGCGGAGCTCCAAGAACAGGCGCACATCTTCAGGTACCTTCCAAATGTGGATTCCCCTGCAGCCCCGTAGGCGGGCGTGCAGTACGCCAACCGTCAACGGACGTTTTTCCCCTCAAGCCTGTCAGGACGTTGCTCGTCCGTCTTTCCCTCAATAGATGGGAGTAGGCGCGCTTGCGGATGTGTGCGTGTGTGTGGCCACGCGTTTGCTTAGGCATCAGTGTGTGAAAAGGTAGGTGCTTTTCTCTAGCTGCGTGTGCGTGCACGTGGTGCTGGGTGCACATCCCTGGGTGCTCGTGGAAAGGTTTCTGCATGGTTTTCGCTGAGGAATCGTGTGTGTGCACATGGACAAAGAGAAGGCGCAGCAACCAGGTTCCAGCGCCGAAGAAGGCAAAAGGCGAGGTTTCCGGCGCTATCTCCTTCTCTCCCCAGAGCTAGTCGCGCAAAGCAAGCCGCTAAGCCGGCGACCGGCAAGAGAGCTACAACGAAGCATGCCGAACGGAGAAAATAGCAGCAGCTCATCTGTTCACACCTTGTTTCTGCCATGTGCTTGAACGCCAAGACGTTCGCGCTTCTGTGAGATGAAAGACGTCCTTCTGCATATGTGGTTGCTCACACCGGTGCACTTGTTAGTGTATCCATTCAGTCCTGGGCTGCGGGGCATTCAGAAGTGGCTCTGTGGAGACGTCTGCATAGAGGCAGCTGTCAGAACACGCACACTCGATTGTTCACCAAAACATATGCAGACGCGTCCTTAGCCTGTAGATTTGGATGCACAGAGTTCCCTGTGTTCGCAAGAGACAAGGGAATCGCGTCTGTACGCACAGAAGCAATAGCGGACCGTTTCCCTCGGAGTGAACGCGAAAGAGCCGTCTATATACTCGCAGACACGCGAACGTGCCTCAATGCGGTCACAGAGGCAGCAGCTTTTGCACAGATGCTCCTGGTGATTCTGGCACTTTCCAGGCACACTCCTGAAAGTCGCGCACACTGCTGTTCACTCGCTAAACGACCTCTTGGGAAACACGTCTCCGGTCGACGGACCGCTCAGATTGCTTCTCGTGTAACTGTGAACTGTGTCAGCGCAGGGAATCCGTCTCTGTTGAGCAGATGTCAATCCTGCCTCGCTTTTGCTTTGTTGCCTCTACCAAGATGATTTCCCGTTTCTCTCTTCACTGGAGCAGGCAGACACAGCCAACGCACATCAAGTGTCAAGAGACACGCTCTGCTGAGCTCAACGCTTGTGCAGATGCACATGTGCGACGAAGTCAACACACGTGCTTGTGGAGAGAAAGAAAGGGACTCCCAGGCGTGTGGAGCGACGGGGAGAAAGAGCGGGCGCTGAGGAACACAGTTTCAAACAGACTGTCTCCACACAAACAGGCACCTGTCTGCAGGTATCCTAGATCTTGATTCTTGAACTTGAGGAAACACGCGTCTGAGCAAAACTCCCAAACGCTTCCAGGAAAGACACAGGCTCTCCCACAAGCACACAAGTGTTTGCCCTCAGCTATAGATCAGGGACAAGCCTGTGAAGAGATGCCCTGCTATTCTTTCGCCTTATGGCATCATGTGTTTCGTTCCTCTTGGAGATCGATTGTTAAACGTCTTTCCTAGGGCGACTGTGAAGCATTTGCCAGCGGAGGAGAAGTAGCACGGAGCAGCATTCAGTACTGCCTACGAGTGTCTTTGCTACCCTACTAGCGGAGCTCCAAGAACAGGCACACATCTTCAGGTACCTTCCAAATGTGGATTCCCCTGCAGCCCCGTAGGCGGGCGTGCAGTACGCCAACCGTCAACGGACGTTTTTCCCCTCAAGCCTGTCAGGACGTTGCTCGTCCGTCTTTCCCTCAATAGATGGGAGTAGGCGCGCTTGCGGATGTGTGCGTGTGTGTGGCCACACGTTTGCTTAGGCATCAGTGTGTGAAAAGGTAGGTGCTTTTCTCTAGCTGCGTGTGCGTGCACGTGGTGCTGGGTGCACATCCCTGGGTGCTCGTGGAAAGGTTTCTGCATGGTTTTCGCTGAGGAATCGTGTGTGTGCACATGGACAAAGAGAAGGCGCAGCAACCAGGTTCCAGCGCCGAAGAAGGCAAAAGGCGAGGTTTCCGGCGCTATCTCCTTCTCTCCCCAGAGCTAGTCGCGCAAAGCAAGCCGCTAAGCCGGCGACCGGCAAGAGAGCTACAACGAAGCATGCCGAACGGAGAAAATAGCAGCAGCTCATCTGTTCACACCTTGTTTCTGCCATGTGCTTGAACGCCAAGACGTTCGCGCTTCTGTGAGATGAAAGACGTCCTTCTGCATATGTGGTTGCTCACACCGGTGCACTTGTTAGTGTATCCATTCAGTCCTGGGCTGCGGGGCATTCAGAAGTGGCTCTGTGGAGACGTCTGCATAGAGGCAGCTGTCAGAACACGCACACTCGATTGTTCACCAAAACATATGCAGACGCGTCCTTAGCCTGTAGATTTGGATGCACAGAGTTCCCTGTGTTCGCAAGAGACAAGGGAATCGCGTCTGTACGCACAGAAGCAATAGCGGACCGTTTCCCTCGGAGTGAACGCGAAAGAGCCGTCTATATACTCGCAGACACGGGAACGTGCCTCAATGCGGTCACAGAGGCAGCAGCTTTTGCACAGATGCTCCTGGTGATTCTGGCACTTTCCAGGCACACTCCTGAAAGTCGCGCACACTGCTGTTCACTCGCTAAACGACCTCTTGGGAAACACGTCTCCGGTCGACGGACCGCTCAGATTGCTTCTCGTGTAACTGTGAACTGTGTCAGCGCAGGGAATCCGTCTCTGTTGAGCAGATGTCAATCCTGCCTCGCTTTTGCTTTGTTGCCTCTACCAAGATGATTTCCCGTTTCTCTCTTCACTGGAGCAGGCAGACACAGCCAACGCACATCAAGTGTCAAGAGACACGCTCTGCTGAGCTCAACGCTTGTGCAGATGCACATGTGCGACGAAGTCAACACACGTGCTTGTGGAGAGAAAGAAAGGGACTCCCAGGCGTGTGGAGCGACGGGGAGAAAGAGCGGGCGCTGAGGAACACAGTTTCAAACAGACTGTCTCCACACAAACAGGCACCTGTCTGCAGGTATCCTAGATCTTGATTCTTGAACTTGAGGAAACACGCGTCTGAGCAAAACTCCCAAACGCTTCCAGGAAAGACACAGGCTCTCCCACAAGCACACAAGTGTTTGCCCTCAGCTATAGATCAGGGACAAGCCTGTGAAGAGATGCCCTGCTATTCTTTCGCCTTATGGCATCATGTGTTTCGTTCCTCTTGGAGATCGATTGTTAAACGTCTTTCCTAGGGCGACTGTGAAGCATTTGCCAGCGGAGGAGAAGTAGCACGGAGCAGCATTCAGTACTGCCTACGAGTGTCTTTGCTACCCTACTAGCGGAGCTCCAAGAACAGGCGCACATCTTCAGGTACCTTCCAAATGTGGATTCCCCTGCAGCCCCGTAGGCGGGCGTGCAGTACGCCAACCGTCAACGGACGTTTTTCCCCTCAAGCCTGTCAGGACGTTGCTCGTCCGTCTTTCCCTCAATAGATGGGAGTAGGCGCGCTTGCGGATGTGTGCGTGTGTGTGGCCACGCGTTTGCTTAGGCATCAGTGTGTGAAAAGGTAGGTGCTTTTCTCTAGCTGCGTGTGCGTGCACGTGGTGCTGGGTGCACATCCCTGGGTGCTCGTGGAAAGGTTTCTGCATGGTTTTCGCTGAGGAATCGTGTGTGTGCACATGGACAAAGAGAAGGCGCAGCAACCAGGTTCCAGCGCCGAAGAAGGCAAAAGGCGAGGTTTCCGGCGCTATCTCCTTCTCTCCCCAGAGCTAGTCGCGCAAAGCAAGCCGCTAAGCCGGCGACCGGCAAGAGAGCTACAACGAAGCATGCCGAACGGAGAAAATAGCAGCAGCTCATCTGTTCACACCTTGTTTCTGCCATGTGCTTGAACGCCAAGACGTTCGCGCTTCTGTGAGATGAAAGACGTCCTTCTGCATATGTGGTTGCTCACACCGGTGCACTTGTTAGTGTATCCATTCAGTCCTGGGCTGCGGGGCATTCAGAAGTGGCTCTGTGGAGACGTCTGCATAGAGGCAGCTGTCAGAACACGCACACTCGATTGTTCACCAAAACATATGCAGACGCGTCCTTAGCCTGTAGATTTGGATGCACAGAGTTCCCTGTGTTCGCAAGAGACAAGGGAATCGCGTCTGTACGCACAGAAGCAATAGCGGACCGTTTCCCTCGGAGTGAACGCGAAAGAGCCGTCTATATACTCGCAGACACGCGAACGTGCCTCAATGCGGTCACAGAGGCAGCAGCTTTTGCACAGATGCTCCTGGTGATTCTGGCACTTTCCAGGCACACTCCTGAAAGTCGCGCACACTGCTGTTCACTCGCTAAACGACCTCTTGGGAAACACGTCTCCGGTCGACGGACCGCTCAGATTGCTTCTCGTGTAACTGTGAACTGTGTCAGCGCAGGGAATCCGTCTCTGTTGAGCAGATGTCAATCCTGCCTCGCTTTTGCTTTGTTGCCTCTACCAAGATGATTTCCCGTTTCTCTCTTCACTGGAGCAGGCAGACACAGCCAACGCACATCAAGTGTCAAGAGACACGCTCTGCTGAGCTCAACGCTTGTGCAGATGCACATGTGCGACGAAGTCAACACACGTGCTTGTGGAGAGAAAGAAAGGGACTCCCAGGCGTGTGGAGCGACGGGGAGAAAGAGCGGGCGCTGAGGAACACAGTTTCAAACAGACTGTCTCCACACAAACAGGCACCTGTCTGCAGGTATCCTAGATCTTGATTCTTGAACTTGAGGAAACACGCGTCTGAGCAAAACTCCCAAACGCTTCCAGGAAAGACACAGGCTCTCCCACAAGCACACAAGTGTTTGCCCTCAGCTATAGATCAGGGACAAGCCTGTGAAGAGATGCCCTGCTATTCTTTCGCCTTATGGCATCATGTGTTTCGTTCCTCTTGGAGATCGATTGTTAAACGTCTTTCCTCGGGCGACTGTGAAGCATTTGCCAGCGGAGGAGAAGTAGCACGGAGCAGCATTCAGTACTGCCTACGAGTGTCTTTGCTACCCTACTAGCGGAGCTCCAAGAACAGGCGCACATCTTCAGGTACCTTCCAAATGTGGATTCCCCTGCTGCCCCGTAGGCGGGCGTGCAGTACGCCAACCGTCAACGGACGTTTTTCCCCTCAAGCCTGTCAGGACGTTGCTCGTCCGTCTTTCCCTCAATAGATGGGAGTAGGCGCGCTTGCGGATGTGTGCGTGTGTGTGGCCACGCGTTTGCTTAGGCATCAGTGTGTGAAAAGGTAGGTGCTTTTCTCTAGCTGCGTGTGCGTGCACGTGGTGCTGGGTGCACATCCCTGGGTGCTCGTGGAAAGGTTTCTGCATGGTTTTCGCTGAGGAATCGTGTGTGTGCACATGGACAAAGAGAAGGCGCAGCAACCAGGTTCCAGCGCCGAAGAAGGCAAAAGGCGAGGTTTCCGGCGCTATCTCCTTCTCTCCCCAGAGCTAGTCGCGCAAAGCAAGCCGCTAAGCCGGCGACCGGCAAGAGAGCTACAACGAAGCATGCCGAACGGAGAAAATAGCAGCAGCTCATCTGTTCACACCTTGTTTCTGCCATGTGCTTGAACGCCAAGACGTTCGCGCTTCTGTGAGATGAAAGACGTCCTTCTGCATATGTGGTTGCTCACACCGGTGCACTTGTTAGTGTATCCATTCAGTCCTGGGCTGCGGGGCATTCAGAAGTGGCTCTGTGGAGACGTCTGCATAGAGGCAGCTGTCAGAACACGCACACTCGATTGTTCACCAAAACATATGCAGACGCGTCCTTAGCCTGTAGATTTGGATGCACAGAGTTCCCTGTGTTCGCAAGAGACAAGGGAATCGCGTCTGTGCGCACAGAAGCAATAGCGGACCGTTTCCCTCGGAGTGAACGCGAAAGAGCCGTCTATATACTCGCAGACACGCGAACGTGCCTCAATGCGGTCACAGAGGCAGCAGCTTTTGCACAGATGCTCCTGGTGATTCTGGCACTTTCCAGGCACACTCCTGAAAGTCGCGCACACTGCTGTTCACTCGCTAAACGACCTCTTGGGAAACACGTCTCCGGTCGACGGACCGCTCAGATTGCTTCTCGTGTAACTGTGAACTGTGTCAGCGCAGGGAATCCGTCTCTGTTGAGCAGATGTCAATCCTGCCTCGCTTTTGCTTTGTTGCCTCTACCAAGATGATTTCCCGTTTCTCTCTTCACTGGAGCAGGCAGACACAGCCAACGCACATCAAGTGTCAAGAGACACGCTCTGCTGAGCTCAACGCTTGTGCAGATGCACATGTGCGACGAAGTCAACACACGTGCTTGTGGAGAGAAAGAAAGGGACTCCCAGGCGTGTGGAGCGACGGGGAGAAAGAGCGGGCACTGAGGAACACAGTTTCAAACAGACTGTCTCCACACAAACAGGCACCTGTCTGCAGGTATCCTAGATCTTGATTCTTGAACTTGAGGAAACACGCGTCTGAGCAAAACTCCCAAACGCTTCCAGGAAAGACACAGGCTCTCCCACAAGCACACAAGTGTTTGCCCTCAGCTATAGATCAGGGACAAGCCTGTGAAGAGATGCCCTGCTATTCTTTCGCCTTATGGCATCATGTGTTTCGTTCCTCTTGGAGATCGATTGTTAAACGTCTTTCCTAGGGCGACTGTGAAGCATTTGCCAGCGGAGGAGAAGTAGCACGGAGCAGCATTCAGTACTGCCTACGAGTGTCTTTGCTACCCTACTAGCGGAGCTCCAAGATCAGGCGCACATCTTCAGGTACCTTCCAAATGTGGATTCCCCTGCAGCCCCGTAGGCGGGCGTGCAGTACGCCAACCGTCAACGGACGTTTTTCCCCTCAAGCCTGTCAGGACGTTGCTCGTCCGTCTTTCCCTCAATAGATGGGAGTAGGCGCGCTTGCGGATGTGTGCGTGTGTGTGGCCACGCGTTTGCTTAGGCATCAGTGTGTGAAAAGGTAGGTGCTTTTCTCTAGCTGCGTGTGCGTGCACGTGGTGCTGGGTGCACATCCCTGGGTGCTCGTGGAAAGGTTTCTGCATGGTTTTCGCTGAGGAATCGTGTGTGTGCACATGGACAAAGAGAAGGCGCAGCAACCAGGTTCCAGCGCCGAAGAAGGCAAAAGGCGAGGTTTCCGGCGCTATCTCCTTCTCTCCCCAGAGCTAGTCGCGCAAAGCAAGCCGCTAAGCCGGCGACCGGCAAGAGAGCTACAACGAAGCATGCCGAACGGAGAAAATAGCAGCAGCTCATCTGTTCACACCTTGTTTCTGCCATGTGCTTGAACGCCAAGACGTTCGCGCTTCTGTGAGATGAAAGACGTCCTTCTGCATATGTGGTTGCTCACACCGGTGCACTTGTTAGTGTATCCATTCAGTCCTGGGCTGCGGGGCATTCAGAAGTGGCTCTGTGGAGACGTCTGCATAGAGGCAGCTGTCAGAACACGCACACTCGATTGTTCACCAAAACATATGCAGACGCGTCCTTAGCCTGTAGATTTGGATGCACAGAGTTCCCTGTGTTCGCAAGAGACAAGGGAATCGCGTCTGTGCGCACAGAAGCAATAGCGGACCGTTTCCCTCGGAGTGAACGCGAAAGAGCCGTCTATATACTCGCAGACACGCGAACGTGCCTCAATGCGGTCACAGAGGCAGCAGCTTTTGCACAGATGCTCCTGGTGATTCTGGCACTTTCCAGGCACACTCCTGAAAGTCGCGCACACTGCTGTTCACTCGCTAAACGACCTCTTGGGAAACACGTCTCCGGTCGACGGACCGCTCAGATTGCTTCTCGTGTAACTGTGAACTGTGTCAGCGCAGGGAATCCGTCTCTGTTGAGCAGATGTCAATCCTGCCTCGCTTTTGCTTTGTTGCCTCTACCAAGATGATTTCCCGTTTCTCTCTTCACTGGAGCAGGCAGACACAGCCAACGCACATCAAGTGTCAAGAGACACGCTCTGCTGAGCTCAACGCTTGTGCAGATGCACATGTGCGACGAAGTCAACACACGTGCTTGTGGAGAGAAAGAAAGGGACTCCCAGGCGTGTGGAGCGACGGGGAGAAAGAGCGGGCGCTGAGGAACACAGTTTCAAACAGACTGTCTCCACACAAACAGGCACCTGTCTGCAGGTATCCTAGATCTTGATTCTTGAACTTGAGGAAACACGCGTCTGAGCAAAACTCCCAAACGCTTCCAGGAAAGACACAGGCTCTCCCACAAGCACACAAGTGTTTGCCCTCAGCTATAGATCAGGGACAAGCCTGTGAAGAGATGCCCTGCTATTCTTTCGCCTTATGGCATCATGTGTTTCGTTCCTCTTGGAGATCGATTGTTAAACGTCTTTCCTCGGGCGACACTGAAGCATTTGCCAGCGGAGGAGAAGTAGCACGGAGCAGCATTCAGTACTGCCTACGAGTGTCTTTGCTACCCTACTAGCGGAGCTCCAAGAACAGGCACACATCTTCAGGTACCTTCCAAATGTGGATTCCCCTGCAGCCCCGTAGGCGGGCGTGCAGTACGCCAACCGTCAACGGACGTTTTTCCCCTCAAGCCTGTCAGGACGTTGCTCGTCCGTCTTTCCCTCAATAGATGGGAGTAGGCGCGCTTGCGGATGTGTGCGTGTGTGTGGCCACGCGTTTGCTTAGGCATCAGTGTGTGAAAAGGTAGGTGCTTTTCTCTAGCTGCGTGTGCGTGCACGTGGTGCTGGGTGCACATCCCTGGGTGCTCGTGGAAAGGTTTCTGCATGGTTTTCGCTGAGGAATCGTGTGTGTGCACATGGACAAAGAGAAGGCGCAGCAACCAGGTTCCAGCGCCGAAGAAGGCAAAAGGCGAGGTTTCCGGCGCTATCTCCTTCTCTCCCCAGAGCTAGTCGCGCAAAGCAAGCCGCTAAGCCGGCGACCGGCAAGAGAGCTACAACGAAGCATGCCGAACGGAGAAAATAGCAGCAGCTCATCTGTTCACACCTTGTTTCTGCCATGTGCTTGAACGCCAAGACGTTCGCGCTTCTGTGAGATGAAAGACGTCCTTCTGCATATGTGGTTGCTCACACCGGTGCACTTGTTAGTGTATCCATTCAGTCCTGGGCTGCGGGGCATTCAGAAGTGGCTCTGTGGAGACGTCTGCATAGAGGCAGCTGTCAGAACACGCACACTCGATTGTTCACCAAAACATATGCAGACGCGTCCTTAGCCTGTAGATTTGGATGCACAGAGTTCCCTGTGTTCGCAAGAGACAAGGGAATCGCGTCTGTACGCACAGAAGCAATAGCGGACCGTTTCCCTCGGAGTGAACGCGAAAGAGCCGTCTATATACTCGCAGACACGGGAACGTGCCTCAATGCGGTCACAGAGGCAGCAGCTTTTGCACAGATGCTCCTGGTGATTCTGGCACTTTCCAGGCACACTCCTGAAAGTCGCGCACACTGCTGTTCACTCGCTAAACGACCTCTTGGGAAACACGTCTCCGGTCGACGGACCGCTCAGATTGCTTCTCGTGTAACTGTGAACTGTGTCAGCGCAGGGAATCCGTCTCTGTTGAGCAGATGTCAATCCTGCCTCGCTTTTGCTTTGTTGCCTCTACCAAGATGATTTCCCGTTTCTCTCTTCACTGGAGCAGGCAGACACAGCCAACGCACATCAAGTGTCAAGAGACACGCTCTGCTGAGCTCAACGCTTGTGCAGATGCACATGTGCGACGAAGTCAACACACGTGCTTGTGGAGAGAAAGAAAGGGACTCCCAGGCGTGTGGAGCGACGGGGAGAAAGAGCGGGCGCTGAGGAACACAGTTTCAAACAGACTGTCTCCACACAAACAGGCACCTGTCTGCAGGTATCCTAGATCTTGATTCTTGAACTTGAGGAAACACGCGTCTGAGCAAAACTCCCAAACGCTTCCAGGAAAGACACAGGCTCTCCCACAAGCACACAAGTGTTTGCCCTCAGCTATAGATCAGGGACAAGCCTGTGAAGAGATGCCCTGCTATTCTTTCGCCTTATGGCATCATGTGTTTCGTTCCTCTTGGAGATCGATTGTTAAACGTCTTTCCTAGGGCGACTGTGAAGCATTTGCCAGCGGAGGAGAAGTAGCACGGAGCAGCATTCAGTACTGCCTACGAGTGTCTTTGCTACCCTACTAGCGGAGCTCCAAGATCAGGCGCACATCTTCAGGTACCTTCCAAATGTGGATTCCCCTGCAGCCCCGTAGGCGGGCGTGCAGTACGCCAACCGTCAACGGACGTTTTTCCCCTCAAGCCTGTCAGGACGTTGCTCGTCCGTCTTTCCCTCAATAGATGGGAGTAGGCGCGCTTGCGGATGTGTGCGTGTGTGTGGCCACGCGTTTGCTTAGGCATCAGTGTGTGAAAAGGTAGGTGCTTTTCTCTAGCTGCGTGTGCGTGCACGTGGTGCTGGGTGCACATCCCTGGGTGCTCGTGGAAAGGTTTCTGCATGGTTTTCGCTGAGGAATCGTGTGTGTGCACATGGACAAAGAGAAGGCGCAGCAACCAGGTTCCAGCGCCGAAGAAGGCAAAAGGCGAGGTTTCCGGCGCTATCTCCTTCTCTCCCCAGAGCTAGTCGCGCAAAGCAAGCCGCTAAGCCGGCGACCGGCAAGAGAGCTACAACGAAGCATGCCGAACGGAGAAAATAGCAGCAGCTCATCTGTTCACACCTTGTTTCTGCCATGTGCTTGAACGCCAAGACGTTCGCGCTTCTGTGAGATGAAAGACGTCCTTCTGCATATGTGGTTGCTCACACCGGTGCACTTGTTAGTGTATCCATTCAGTCCTGGGCTGCGGGGCATTCAGAAGTGGCTCTGTGGAGACGTCTGCATAGAGGCAGCTGTCAGAACACGCACACTCGATTGTTCACCAAAACATATGCAGACGCGTCCTTAGCCTGTAGATTTGGATGCACAGAGTTCCCTGTGTTCGCAAGAGACAAGGGAATCGCGTCTGTGCGCACAGAAGCAATAGCGGACCGTTTCCCTCGGAGTGAACGCGAAAGAGCCGTCTATATACTCGCAGACACGCGAACGTGCCTCAATGCGGTCACAGAGGCAGCAGCTTTTGCACAGATGCTCCTGGTGATTCTGGCACTTTCCAGGCACACTCCTGAAAGTCGCGCACACTGCTGTTCACTCGCTAAACGACCTCTTGGGAAACACGTCTCCGGTCGACGGACCGCTCAGATTGCTTCTCGTGTAACTGTGAACTGTGTCAGCGCAGGGAATCCGTCTCTGTTGAGCAGATGTCAATCCTGCCTCGCTTTTGCTTTGTTGCCTCTACCAAGATGATTTCCCGTTTCTCTCTTCACTGGAGCAGGCAGACACAGCCAACGCACATCAAGTGTCAAGAGACACGCTCTGCTGAGCTCAACGCTTGTGCAGATGCACATGTGCGACGAAGTCAACACACGTGCTTGTGGAGAGAAAGAAAGGGACTCCCAGGCGTGTGGAGCGACGGGGAGAAAGAGCGGGCGCTGAGGAACACAGTTTCAAACAGACTGTCTCCACACAAACAGGCACCTGTCTGCAGGTATCCTAGATCTTGATTCTTGAACTTGAGGAAACACGCGTCTGAGCAAAACTCCCAAACGCTTCCAGGAAAGACACAGGCTCTCCCACAAGCACACAAGTGTTTGCCCTCAGCTATAGATCAGGGACAAGCCTGTGAAGAGATGCCCTGCTATTCTTTCGCCTTATGGCATCATGTGTTTCGTTCCTCTTGGAGATCGATTGTTAAACGTCTTTCCTAGGGCGACTGTGAAGCATTTGCCAGCGGAGGAGAAGTAGCACGGAGCAGCATTCAGTACTGCCTACGAGTGTCTTTGCTACCCTACTAGCGGAGCTCCAAGATCAGGCGCACATCTTCAGGTACCTTCCAAATGTGGATTCCCCTGCAGCCCCGTAGGCGGGCGTGCAGTACGCCAACCGTCAACGGACGTTTTTCCCCTCAAGCCTGTCAGGACGTTGCTCGTCCGTCTTTCCCTCAATAGATGGGAGTAGGCGCGCTTGCGGATGTGTGCGTGTGTGTGGCCACGCGTTTGCTTAGGCATCAGTGTGTGAAAAGGTAGGTGCTTTTCTCTAGCTGCGTGTGCGTGCACGTGGTGCTGGGTGCACATCCCTGGGTGCTCGTGGAAAGGTTTCTGCATGGTTTTCGCTGAGGAATCGTGTGTGTGCACATGGACAAAGAGAAGGCGCAGCAACCAGGTTCCAGCGCCGAAGAAGGCAAAAGGCGAGGTTTCCGGCGCTATCTCCTTCTCTCCCCAGAGCTAGTCGCGCAAAGCAAGCCGCTAAGCCGGCGACCGGCAAGAGAGCTACAACGAAGCATGCCGAACGGAGAAAATAGCAGCAGCTCATCTGTTCACACCTTGTTTCTGCCATGTGCTTGAACGCCAAGACGTTCGCGCTTCTGTGAGATGAAAGACGTCCTTCTGCATATGTGGTTGCTCACACCGGTGCACTTGTTAGTGTATCCATTCAGTCCTGGGCTGCGGGGCATTCAGAAGTGGCTCTGTGGAGACGTCTGCATAGAGGCAGCTGTCAGAACACGCACACTCGATTGTTCACCAAAACATATGCAGACGCGTCCTTAGCCTGTAGATTTGGATGCACAGAGTTCCCTGTGTTCGCAAGAGACAAGGGAATCGCGTCTGTGCGCACAGAAGCAATAGCGGACCGTTTCCCTCGGAGTGAACGCGAAAGAGCCGTCTATATACTCGCAGACACGCGAACGTGCCTCAATGCGGTCACAGAGGCAGCAGCTTTTGCACAGATGCTCCTGGTGATTCTGGCACTTTCCAGGCACACTCCTGAAAGTCGCGCACACTGCTGTTCACTCGCTAAACGACCTCTTGGGAAACACGTCTCCGGTCGACGGACCGCTCAGATTGCTTCTCGTGTAACTGTGAACTGTGTCAGCGCAGGGAATCCGTCTCTGTTGAGCAGATGTCAATCCTGCCTCGCTTTTGCTTTGTTGCCTCTACCAAGATGATTTCCCGTTTCTCTCTTCACTGGAGCAGGCAGACACAGCCAACGCACATCAAGTGTCAAGAGACACGCTCTGCTGAGCTCAACGCTTGTGCAGATGCACATGTGCGACGAAGTCAACACACGTGCTTGTGGAGAGAAAGAAAGGGACTCCCAGGCGTGTGGAGCGACGGGGAGAAAGAGCGGGCGCTGAGGAACACAGTTTCAAACAGACTGTCTCCACACAAACAGGCACCTGTCTGCAGGTATCCTAGATCTTGATTCTTGAACTTGAGGAAACACGCGTCTGAGCAAAACTCCCAAACGCTTCCAGGAAAGACACAGGCTCTCCCACAAGCACACAAGTGTTTGCCCTCAGCTATAGATCAGGGACAAGCCTGTGAAGAGATGCCCTGCTATTCTTTCGCCTTATGGCATCATGTGTTTCGTTCCTCTTGGAGATCGATTGTTAAACGTCTTTCCTAGGGCGACTGTGAAGCATTTGCCAGCGGAGGAGAAGTAGCACGGAGCAGCATTCAGTACTGCCTACGAGTGTCTTTGCTACCCTACTAGCGGAGCTCCAAGAACAGGCACACATCTTCAGGTACCTTCCAAATGTGGATTCCCCTGCAGCCCCGTAGGCGGGCGTGCAGTACGCCAACCGTCAACGGACGTTTTTCCCCTCAAGCCTGTCAGGACGTTGCTCGTCCGTCTTTCCCTCAATAGATGGGAGTAGGCGCGCTTGCGGATGTGTGCGTGTGTGTGGCCACGCGTTTGCTTAGGCATCAGTGTGTGAAAAGGTAGGTGCTTTTCTCTAGCTGCGTGTGCGTGCACGTGGTGCTGGGTGCACATCCCTGGGTGCTCGTGGAAAGGTTTCTGCATGGTTTTCGCTGAGGAATCGTGTGTGTGCACATGGACAAAGAGAAGGCGCAGCAACCAGGTTCCAGCGCCGAAGAAGGCAAAAGGCGAGGTTTCCGGCGCTATCTCCTTCTCTCCCCAGAGCTAGTCGCGCAAAGCAAGCCGCTAAGCCGGCGACCGGCAAGAGAGCTACAACGAAGCATGCCGAACGGAGAAAATAGCAGCAGCTCATCTGTTCACACCTTGTTTCTGCCATGTGCTTGAACGCCAAGACGTTCGCGCTTCTGTGAGATGAAAGACGTCCTTCTGCATATGTGGTTGCTCACACCGGTGCACTTGTTAGTGTATCCATTCAGTCCTGGGCTGCGGGGCATTCAGAAGTGGCTCTGTGGAGACGTCTGCATAGAGGCAGCTGTCAGAACACGCACACTCGATTGTTCACCAAAACATATGCAGACGCGTCCTTAGCCTGTAGATTTGGATGCACAGAGTTCCCTGTGTTCGCAAGAGACAAGGGAATCGCGTCTGTACGCACAGAAGCAATAGCGGACCGTTTCCCTCGGAGTGAACGCGAAAGAGCCGTCTATATACTCGCAGACACGGGAACGTGCCTCAATGCGGTCACAGAGGCAGCAGCTTTTGCACAGATGCTCCTGGTGATTCTGGCACTTTCCAGGCACACTCCTGAAAGTCGCGCACACTGCTGTTCACTCGCTAAACGACCTCTTGGGAAACACGTCTCCGGTCGACGGACCGCTCAGATTGCTTCTCGTGTAACTGTGAACTGTGTCAGCGCAGGGAATCCGTCTCTGTTGAGCAGATGTCAATCCTGCCTCGCTTTTGCTTTGTTGCCTCTACCAAGATGATTTCCCGTTTCTCTCTTCACTGGAGCAGGCAGACACAGCCAACGCACATCAAGTGTCAAGAGACACGCTCTGCTGAGCTCAACGCTTGTGCAGATGCACATGTGCGACGAAGTCAACACACGTGCTTGTGGAGAGAAAGAAAGGGACTCCCAGGCGTGTGGAGCGACGGGGAGAAAGAGCGGGCGCTGAGGAACACAGTTTCAAACAGACTGTCTCCACACAAACAGGCACCTGTCTGCAGGTATCCTAGATCTTGATTCTTGAACTTGAGGAAACACGCGTCTGAGCAAAACTCCCAAACGCTTCCAGGAAAGACACAGGCTCTCCCACAAGCACACAAGTGTTTGCCCTCAGCTATAGATCAGGGACAAGCCTGTGAAGAGATGCCCTGCTATTCTTTCGCCTTATGGCATCATGTGTTTCGTTCCTCTTGGAGATCGATTGTTAAACGTCTTTCCTAGGGCGACTGTGAAGCATTTGCCAGCGGAGGAGAAGTAGCACGGAGCAGCATTCAGTACTGCCTACGAGTGTCTTTGCTACCCTACTAGCGGAGCTCCAAGATCAGGCGCACATCTTCAGGTACCTTCCAAATGTGGATTCCCCTGCAGCCCCGTAGGCGGGCGTGCAGTACGCCAACCGTCAACGGACGTTTTTCCCCTCAAGCCTGTCAGGACGTTGCTCGTCCGTCTTTCCCTCAATAGATGGGAGTAGGCGCGCTTGCGGATGTGTGCGTGTGTGTGGCCACGCGTTTGCTTAGGCATCAGTGTGTGAAAAGGTAGGTGCTTTTCTCTAGCTGCGTGTGCGTGCACGTGGTGCTGGGTGCACATCCCTGGGTGCTCGTGGAAAGGTTTCTGCATGGTTTTCGCTGAGGAATCGTGTGTGTGCACATGGACAAAGAGAAGGCGCAGCAACCAGGTTCCAGCGCCGAAGAAGGCAAAAGGCGAGGTTTCCGGCGCTATCTCCTTCTCTCCCCAGAGCTAGTCGCGCAAAGCAAGCCGCTAAGCCGGCGACCGGCAAGAGAGCTACAACGAAGCATGCCGAACGGAGAAAATAGCAGCAGCTCATCTGTTCACACCTTGTTTCTGCCATGTGCTTGAACGCCAAGACGTTCGCGCTTCTGTGAGATGAAAGACGTCCTTCTGCATATGTGGTTGCTCACACCGGTGCACTTGTTAGTGTATCCATTCAGTCCTGGGCTGCGGGGCATTCAGAAGTGGCTCTGTGGAGACGTCTGCATAGAGGCAGCTGTCAGAACACGCACACTCGATTGTTCACCAAAACATATGCAGACGCGTCCTTAGCCTGTAGATTTGGATGCACAGAGTTCCCTGTGTTCGCAAGAGACAAGGGAATCGCGTCTGTGCGCACAGAAGCAATAGCGGACCGTTTCCCTCGGAGTGAACGCGAAAGAGCCGTCTATATACTCGCAGACACGCGAACGTGCCTCAATGCGGTCACAGAGGCAGCAGCTTTTGCACAGATGCTCCTCGTGATTCTGGCACTTTCCAGGCACACTCCTGAAAGTCGCGCACACTGCTGTTCACTCGCTAAACGACCTCTTGGGAAACACGTCTCCGGTCGACGGACCGCTCAGATTGCTTCTCGTGTAACAGTGAACTGTGTCAGCGCAGGGAATCCGTCTCTGTTGAGCAGATGTCAATCCTGCCTCGCTTTTGCTTTGTTGCCTCTACCAAGATGATTTCCCGTTTCTCTCTTCACTGGAGCAGGCAGACACAGCCAACGCACATCAAGTGTCAAGAGACACGCTCTGCTGAGCTCAACGCTTGTGCAGATGCACATGTGCGACGAAGTCAACACACGTGCTTGTGGAGAGAAAGAAAGGGACTCCCAGGCGTGTGGAGCGACGGGGAGAAAGAGCGGGCGCTGAGGAACACAGTTTCAAACAGACTGTCTCCACACAAACAGGCACCTGTCTGCAGGTATCCTAGATCTTGATTCTTGAACTTGAGGAAACACGCGTCTGAGCAAAACTCCCAAACGCTTCCAGGAAAGACACAGGCTCTCCCACAAGCACACAAGTGTTTGCCCTCAGCTATAGATCAGGGACAAGCCTGTGAAGAGATGCCCTGCTATTCTTTCGCCTTATGGCATCATGTGTTTCGTTCCTCTTGGAGATCGATTGTTAAACGTCTTTCCTAGGGCGACTGTGAAGCATTTGCCAGCGGAGGAGAAGTAGCACGGAGCAGCATTCAGTACTGCCTACGAGTGTCTTTGCTACCCTACTAGCGGAGCTCCAAGAACAGGCACACATCTTCAGGTACCTTCCAAATGTGGATTCCCCTGCAGCCCCGTAGGCGGGCGTGCAGTACGCCAACCGTCAACGGACGTTTTTCCCCTCAAGCCTGTCAGGACGTTGCTCGTCCGTCTTTCCCTCAATAGATGGGAGTAGGCGCGCTTGCGGATGTGTGCGTGTGTGTGGCCACGCGTTTGCTTAGGCATCAGTGTGTGAAAAGGTAGGTGCTTTTCTCTAGCTGCGTGTGCGTGCACGTGGTGCTGGGTGCACATCCCTGGGTGCTCGTGGAAAGGTTTCTGCATGGTTTTCGCTGAGGAATCGTGTGTGTGCACATGGACAAAGAGAAGGCGCAGCAACCAGGTTCCAGCGCCGAAGAAGGCAAAAGGCGAGGTTTCCGGCGCTATCTCCTTCTCTCCCCAGAGCTAGTCGCGCAAAGCAAGCCGCTAAGCCGGCGACCGGCAAGAGAGCTACAACGAAGCATGCCGAACGGAGAAAATAGCAGCAGCTCATCTGTTCACACCTTGTTTCTGCCATGTGCTTGAACGCCAAGACGTTCGCGCTTCTGTGAGATGAAAGACGTCCTTCTGCATATGTGGTTGCTCACACCGGTGCACTTGTTAGTGTATCCATTCAGTCCTGGGCTGCGGGGCATTCAGAAGTGGCTCTGTGGAGACGTCTGCATAGAGGCAGCTGTCAGAACACGCACACTCGATTGTTCACCAAAACATATGCAGACGCGTCCTTAGCCTGTAGATTTGGATGCACAGAGTTCCCTGTGTTCGCAAGAGACAAGGGAATCGCGTCTGTGCGCACAGAAGCAATAGCGGACCGTTTCCCTCGGAGTGAACGCGAAAGAGCCGTCTATATACTCGCAGACACGCGAACGTGCCTCAATGCGGTCACAGAGGCAGCAGCTTTTGCACAGATGCTCCTGGTGATTCTGGCACTTTCCAGGCACACTCCTGAAAGTCGCGCACACTGCTGTTCACTCGCTAAACGACCTCTTGGGAAACACGTCTCCGGTCGACGGACCGCTCAGATTGCTTCTCGTGTAACTGTGAACTGTGTCAGCGCAGGGAATCCGTCTCTGTTGAGCAGATGTCAATCCTGCCTCGCTTTTGCTTTGTTGCCTCTACCAAGATGATTTCCCGTTTCTCTCTTCACTGGAGCAGGCAGACACAGCCAACGCACATCAAGTGTCAAGAGACACGCTCTGCTGAGCTCAACGCTTGTGCAGATGCACATGTGCGACGAAGTCAACACACGTGCTTGTGGAGAGAAAGAAAGGGACTCCCAGGCGTGTGGAGCGACGGGGAGAAAGAGCGGGCGCTGAGGAACACAGTTTCAAACAGACTGTCTCCACACAAACAGGCACCTGTCTGCAGGTATCCTAGATCTTGATTCTTGAACTTGAGGAAACACGCGTCTGAGCAAAACTCCCAAACGCTTCCAGGAAAGACACAGGCTCTCCCACAAGCACACAAGTGTTTGCCCTCAGCTATAGATCAGGGACAAGCCTGTGAAGAGATGCCCTGCTATTCTTTCGCCTTATGGCATCATGTGTTTCGTTCCTCTTGGAGATCGATTGTTAAACGTCTTTCCTAGGGCGACTGTGAAGCATTTGCCAGCGGAGGAGAAGTAGCACGGAGCAGCATTCAGTACTGCCTACGAGTGTCTTTGCTACCCTACTAGCGGAGCTCCAAGATCAGGCGCACATCTTCAGGTACCTTCCAAATGTGGATTCCCCTGCAGCCCCGTAGGCGGGCGTGCAGTACGCCAACCGTCAACGGACGTTTTTCCCCTCAAGCCTGTCAGGACGTTGCTCGTCCGTCTTTCCCTCAATAGATGGGAGTAGGCGCGCTTGCGGATGTGTGCGTGTGTGTGGCCACGCGTTTGCTTAGGCATCAGTGTGTGAAAAGGTAGGTGCTTTTCTCTAGCTGCGTGTGCGTGCACGTGGTGCTGGGTGCACATCCCTGGGTGCTCGTGGAAAGGTTTCTGCATGGTTTTCGCTGAGGAATCGTGTGTGTGCACATGGACAAAGAGAAGGCGCAGCAACCAGGTTCCAGCGCCGAAGAAGGCAAAAGGCGAGGTTTCCGGCGCTATCTCCTTCTCTCCCCAGAGCTAGTCGCGCAAAGCAAGCCGCTAAGCCGGCGACCGGCAAGAGAGCTACAACGAAGCATGCCGAACGGAGAAAATAGCAGCAGCTCATCTGTTCACACCTTGTTTCTGCCATGTGCTTGAACGCCAAGACGTTCGCGCTTCTGTGAGATGAAAGACGTCCTTCTGCATATGTGGTTGCTCACACCGGTGCACTTGTTAGTGTATCCATTCAGTCCTGGGCTGCGGGGCATTCAGAAGTGGCTCTGTGGAGACGTCTGCATAGAGGCAGCTGTCAGAACACGCACACTCGATTGTTCACCAAAACATATGCAGACGCGTCCTTAGCCTGTAGATTTGGATGCACAGAGTTCCCTGTGTTCGCAAGAGACAAGGGAATCGCGTCTGTGCGCACAGAAGCAATAGCGGACCGTTTCCCTCGGAGTGAACGCGAAAGAGCCGTCTATATACTCGCAGACACGCGAACGTGCCTCAATGCGGTCACAGAGGCAGCAGCTTTTGCACAGATGCTCCTGGTGATTCTGGCACTTTCCAGGCACACTCCTGAAAGTCGCGCACACTGCTGTTCACTCGCTAAACGACCTCTTGGGAAACACGTCTCCGGTCGACGGACCGCTCAGATTGCTTCTCGTGTAACTGTGAACTGTGTCAGCGCAGGGAATCCGTCTCTGTTGAGCAGATGTCAATCCTGCCTCGCTTTTGCTTTGTTGCCTCTACCAAGATGATTTCCCGTTTCTCTCTTCACTGGAGCAGGCAGACACAGCCAACGCACATCAAGTGTCAAGAGACACGCTCTGCTGAGCTCAACGCTTGTGCAGATGCACATGTGCGACGAAGTCAACACACGTGCTTGTGGAGAGAAAGAAAGGGACTCCCAGGCGTGTGGAGCGACGGGGAGAAAGAGCGGGCGCTGAGGAACACAGTTTCAAACAGACTGTCTCCACACAAACAGGCACCTGTCTGCAGGTATCCTAGATCTTGATTCTTGAACTTGAGGAAACACGCGTCTGAGCAAAACTCCCAAACGCTTCCAGGAAAGACACAGGCTCTCCCACAAGCACACAAGTGTTTGCCCTCAGCTATAGATCAGGGACAAGCCTGTGAAGAGATGCCCTGCTATTCTTTCGCCTTATGGCATCATGTGTTTCGTTCCTCTTGGAGATCGATTGTTAAACGTCTTTCCTCGGGCGACACTGAAGCATTTGCCAGCGGAGGAGAAGTAGCACGGAGCAGCATTCAGTACTGCCTACGAGTGTCTTTGCTACTCTACTAGCGGAGCTCCAAGAACAGGCACACATCTTCAGGTACCTTCCAAATGTGGATTCCCCTGCAGCCCCGTAGGCGGGCGTGCAGTACGCCAACCGTCAACGGACGTTTTTCCCCTCAAGCCTGTCAGGACGTTGCTCGTCCGTCTTTCCCTCAATAGATGGGAGTAGGCGCGCTTGCGGATGTGTGCGTGTGTGTGGCCACGCGTTTGCTTAGGCATCAGTGTGTGAAAAGGTAGGTGCTTTTCTCTAGCTGCGTGTGCGTGCACGTGGTGCTGGGTGCACATCCCTGGGTGCTCGTGGAAAGGTTTCTGCATGGTTTTCGCTGAGGAATCGTGTGTGTGCACATGGACAAAGAGAAGGCGCAGCAACCAGGTTCCAGCGCCGAAGAAGGCAAAAGGCGAGGTTTCCGGCGCTATCTCCTTCTCTCCCCAGAGCTAGTCGCGCAAAGCAAGCCGCTAAGCCGGCGACCGGCAAGAGAGCTACAACGAAGCATGCCGAACGGAGAAAATAGCAGCAGCTCATCTGTTCACACCTTGTTTCTGCCATGTGCTTGAACGCCAAGACGTTCGCGCTTCTGTGAGATGAAAGACGTCCTTCTGCATATGTGGTTGCTCACACCGGTGCACTTGTTAGTGTATCCATTCAGTCCTGGGCTGCGGGGCATTCAGAAGTGGCTCTGTGGAGACGTCTGCATAGAGGCAGCTGTCAGAACACGCACACTCGATTGTTCACCAAAACATATGCAGACGCGTCCTTAGCCTGTAGATTTGGATGCACAGAGTTCCCTGTGTTCGCAAGAGACAAGGGAATCGCGTCTGTGCGCACAGAAGCAATAGCGGACCGTTTCCCTCGGAGTGAACGCGAAAGAGCCGTCTATATACTCGCAGACACGCGAACGTGCCTCAATGCGGTCACAGAGGCAGCAGCTTTTGCACAGATGCTCCTCGTGATTCTGGCACTTTCCAGGCACACTCCTGAAAGTCGCGCACACTGCTGTTCACTCGCTAAACGACCTCTTGGGAAACACGTCTCCGGTCGACGGACCGCTCAGATTGCTTCTCGTGTAACTGTGAACTGTGTCAGCGCAGGGAATCCGTCTCTGTTGAGCAGATGTCAATCCTGCCTCGCTTTTGCTTTGTTGCCTCTACCAAGATGATTTCCCGTTTCTCTCTTCACTGGAGCAGGCAGACACAGCCAACGCACATCAAGTGTCAAGAGACACGCTCTGCTGAGCTCAACGCTTGTGCAGATGCACATGTGCGACGAAGTCAACACACGTGCTTGTGGAGAGAAAGAAAGGGACTCCCAGGCGTGTGGAGCGACGGGGAGAAAGAGCGGGCGCTGAGGAACACAGTTTCAAACAGACTGTCTCCACACAAACAGGCACCTGTCTGCAGGTATCCTAGATCTTGATTCTTGAACTTGAGGAAACACGCGTCTGAGCAAAACTCCCAAACGCTTCCAGGAAAGACACAGGCTCTCCCACAAGCACACAAGTGTTTGCCCTCAGCTATAGATCAGGGACAAGCCTGTGAAGAGCAACCAAAGAGCTCGTCCGTCTTTCCCTCAATAGATGGGAGTAGGCGCGCTTGCGGATGTGTGCGTGTGTGTGGCCACGCGTTTGCTTAGGCATCAGTGTGTGAAAAGGTAGGTGCTTTTCTCTAGCTGCGTGTGCGTGCACGTGGTGCTGGGTGCACATCCCTGGGTGCTCGTGGAAAGGTTTCTGCATGGTTTTCGCTGAGGAATCGTGTGTGTGCACATGGACAAAGAGAAGGCGCAGCAACCAGGTTCCAGCGCCGAAGAAGGCAAAAGGCGAGGTTTCCGGCGCTATCTCCTTCTCTCCCCAGAGCTAGTCGCGCAAAGCAAGCCGCTAAGCCGGCGACCGGCAAGAGAGCTACAACGAAGCATGCCGAACGGAGAAAATAGCAGCAGCTCATCTGTTCACACCTTGTTTCTGCCATGTGCTTGAACGCCAAGACGTTCGCGCTTCTGTGAGATGAAAGACGTCCTTCTGCATATGTGGTTGCTCACACCGGTGCACTTGTTAGTGTATCCATTCAGTCCTGGGCTGCGGGGCATTCAGAAGTGGCTCTGTGGAGACGTCTGCATAGAGGCAGCTGTCAGAACACGCACACTCGATTGTTCACCAAAACATATGCAGACGCGTCCTTAGCCTGTAGATTTGGATGCACAGAGTTCCCTGTGTTCGCAAGAGACAAGGGAATCGCGTCTGTGCGCACAGAAGCAATAGCGGACCGTTTCCCTCGGAGTGAACGCGAAAGAGCCGTCTATATACTCGCAGACACGCGAACGTGCCTCAATGCGGTCACAGAGGCAGCAGCTTTTGCACAGATGCTCCTGGTGATTCTGGCACTTTCCAGGCACACTCCTGAAAGTCGCGCACACTGCTGTTCACTCGCTAAACGACCTCTTGGGAAACACGTCTCCGGTCGACGGACCGCTCAGATTGCTTCTCGTGTAACTGTGAACTGTGTCAGCGCAGGGAATCCGTCTCTGTTGAGCAGATGTCAATCCTGCCTCGCTTTTGCTTTGTTGCCTCTACCAAGATGATTTCCCGTTTCTCTCTTCACTGGAGCAGGCAGACACAGCCAACGCACATCAAGTGTCAAGAGACACGCTCTGCTGAGCTCAACGCTTGTGCAGATGCACATGTGCGACGAAGTCAACACACGTGCTTGTGGAGAGAAAGAAAGGGACTCCCAGGCGTGTGGAGCGACGGGGAGAAAGAGCGGGCGCTGAGGAACACAGTTTCAAACAGACTGTCTCCACACAAACAGGCACCTGTCTGCAGGTATCCTAGATCTTGATTCTTGAACTTGAGGAAACACGCGTCTGAGCAAAACTCCCAAACGCTTCCAGGAAAGACACAGGCTCTCCCACAAGCACACAAGTGTTTGCCCTCAGCTATAGATCAGGGACAAGCCTGTGAAGAGCAACCAAAGAGCTCGTCCGTCTTTCTCTCAATAGATGGGAGTAGGCGCGCTTGCGGATGTGTGCGTGTGTGTGGCCACGCGTTTGCTTAGGCATCAGTGTGTGAAAAGGTAGGTGCTTTTCTCTAGCTGCGTGTGCGTGCACGTGGTGCTGGGTGCACATCCCTGGGTGCTCGTGGAAAGGTTTCTGCATGGTTTTCGCTGAGGAATCGTGTGTGTGCACATGGACAAAGAGAAGGCGCAGCAACCAGGTTCCAGCGCCGAAGAAGGCAAAAGGCGAGGTTTCCGGCGCTATCTCCTTCTCTCCCCAGAGCTAGTCGCGCAAAGCAAGCCGCTAAGCCGGCGACCGGCAAGAGAGCTACAACGAAGCATGCCGAACGGAGAAAATAGCAGCAGCTCATCTGTTCACACCTTGTTTCTGCCATGTGCTTGAACGCCAAGACGTTCGCGCTTCTGTGAGATGAAAGACGTCCTTCTGCATATGTGGTTGCTCACACCGGTGCACTTGTTAGTGTATCCATTCAGTCCTGGGCTGCGGGGCATTCAGAAGTGGCTCTGTGGAGACGTCTGCATAGAGGCAGCTGTCAGAACACGCACACTCGATTGTTCACCAAAACATATGCAGACGCGTCCTTAGCCTGTAGATTTGGATGCACAGAGTTCCCTGTGTTCGCAAGAGACAAGGGAATCGCGTCTGTGCGCACAGAAGCAATAGCGGACCGTTTCCCTCGGAGTGAACGCGAAAGAGCCGTCTATATACTCGCAGACACGCGAACGTGCCTCAATGCGGTCACAGAGGCAGCAGCTTTTGCACAGATGCTCCTGGTGATTCTGGCACTTTCCAGGCACACTCCTGAAAGTCGCGCACACTGCTGTTCACTCGCTAAACGACCTCTTGGGAAACACGTCTCCGGTCGACGGACCGCTCAGATTGCTTCTCGTGTAACTGTGAACTGTGTCAGCGCAGGGAATCCGTCTCTGTTGAGCAGATGTCAATCCTGCCTCGCTTTTGCTTTGTTGCCTCTACCAAGATGATTTCCCGTTTCTCTCTTCACTGGAGCAGGCAGACACAGCCAACGCACATCAAGTGTCAAGAGACACGCTCTGCTGAGCTCAACGCTTGTGCAGATGCACATGTGCGACGAAGTCAACACACGTGCTTGTGGAGAGAAAGAAAGGGACTCCCAGGCGTGTGGAGCGACGGGGAGAAAGAGCGGGCGCTGAGGAACACAGTTTCAAACAGACTGTCTCCACACAAACAGGCACCTGTCTGCAGGTATCCTAGATCTTGATTCTTGAACTTGAGGAAACACGCGTCTGAGCAAAACTCCCAAACGCTTCCAGGAAAGACACAGGCTCTCCCACAAGCACACAAGTGTTTGCCCTCAGCTATAGATCAGGGACAAGCCTGTGAAGAGCAACCAAAGAGCTCGTCCGTCTTTCCCTCAATAGATGGGAGTAGGCGCGCTTGCGGATGTGTGCGTGTGTGTGGCCACGCGTTTGCTTAGGCTTCAGTGTGTGAAAAGGTAGGTGCTTTTCTCTAGCTGCGTGTGCGTGCACGTGGTGCTGGGTGCACATCCCTGGGTGCTCGTGGAAAGGTTTCTGCATGGTTTTCGCTGAGGAATCGTGTGTGTGCACATGGACAAAGAGAAGGCGCAGCAACCAGGTTCCAGCGCCGAAGAAGGCAAAAGGCGAGGTTTCCGGCGCTATCTCCTTCTCTCCCCAGAGCTAGTCGCGCAAAGCAAGCCGCTAAGCCGGCGACCGGCAAGAGAGCTACAACGAAGCATGCCGAACGGAGAAAATAGCAGCAGCTCATCTGTTCACACCTTGTTTCTGCCATGTGCTTGAACGCCAAGACGTTCGCGCTTCTGTGAGATGAAAGACGTCCTTCTGCATATGTGGTTGCTCACACCGGTGCACTTGTTAGTGTATCCATTCAGTCCTGGGCTGCGGGGCATTCAGAAGTGGCTCTGTGGAGACGTCTGCATAGAGGCAGCTGTCAGAACACGCACACTCGATTGTTCACCAAAACATATGCAGACGCGTCCTTACCCTGTAGATTTGGATGCACAGAGTTCCCTGTGTTCGCAAGAGACAAGGGAATCGCGTCTGTACGCACAGAAGCAATAGCGGACCGTTTCCCTCGGAGTGAACGCGAAAGAGCCGTCTATATACTCGCAGACACGGGAACGTGCCTCAATGCGGTCACAGAGGCAGCAGCTTTTGCACAGATGCTCCTGGTGATTCTGGCACTTTCCAGGCACACTCCTGAAAGTCGCGCACACTGCTGTTCACTCGCTAAACGACCTCTTGGGAAACACGTCTCCGGTCGACGGACCGCTCAGATTGCTTCTCGTGTAACTGTGAACTGTGTCAGCGCAGGGAATCCGTCTCTGTTGAGCAGATGTCAATCCTGCCTCGCTTTTGCTTTGTTGCCTCTACCAAGATGATTTCCCGTTTCTCTCTTCACTGGAGCAGGCAGACACAGCCAACGCACATCAAGTGTCAAGAGACACGCTCTGCTGAGCTCAACGCTTGTGCAGATGCACATGTGCGACGAAGTCAACACACGTGCTTGTGGAGAGAAAGAAAGGGACTCCCAGGCGTGTGGAGCGACGGGGAGAAAGAGCGGGCGCTGAGGAACACAGTTTCAAACAGACTGTCTCCACACAAACAGGCACCTGTCTGCAGGTATCCTAGATCTTGATTCTTGAACTTGAGGAAACACGCGTCTGAGCAAAACTCCCAAACGCTTCCAGGAAAGACACAGGCTCTCCCACAAGCACACAAGTGTTTGCCCTCAGCTATAGATCAGGGACAAGCCTGTGAAGAGATGCCCTGCTATTCTTTCGCCTTATGGCATCATGTGTTTCGTTCCTCTTGGAGATCGATTGTTAAACGTCTTTCCTAGGGCGACTGTGAAGCATTTGCCAGCGGAGGAGAAGTAGCACGGAGCAGCATTCAGTACTGCCTACGAGTGTCTTTGCTACCCTACTAGCGGAGCTCCAAGAACAGGCACACATCTTCAGGTACCTTCCAAATGTGGATTCCCCTGCAGCCCCGTAGGCGGGCGTGCAGTACGCCAACCGTCAACGGACGTTTTTCCCCTCAAGCCTGTCAGGACGTTGCTCGTCCGTCTTTCCCTCAATAGATGGGAGTAGGCGCGCTTGCGGATGTGTGCGTGTGTGTGGCCACGCGTTTGCTTAGGCATCAGTGTGTGAAAAGGTAGGTGCTTTTCTCTAGCTGCGTGTGCGTGCACGTGGTGCTGGGTGCACATCCCTGGGTGCTCGTGGAAAGGTTTCTGCATGGTTTTCGCTGAGGAATCGTGTGTGTGCACATGGACAAAGAGAAGGCGCAGCAACCAGGTTCCAGCGCCGAAGAAGGCAAAAGGCGAGGTTTCCGGCGCTATCTCCTTCTCTCCCCAGAGCTAGTCGCGCAAAGCAAGCCGCTAAGCCGGCGACCGGCAAGAGAGCTACAACGAAGCATGCCGAACGGAGAAAATAGCAGCAGCTCATCTGTTCACACCTTGTTTCTGCCATGTGCTTGAACGCCAAGACGTTCGCGCTTCTGTGAGATGAAAGACGTCCTTCTGCATATGTGGTTGCTCACACCGGTGCACTTGTTAGTGTATCCATTCAGTCCTGGGCTGCGGGGCATTCAGAAGTGGCTCTGTGGAGACGTCTGCATAGAGGCAGCTGTCAGAACACGCACACTCGATTGTTCACCAAAACATATGCAGACGCGTCCTTACCCTGTAGATTTGGATGCACAGAGTTCCCTGTGTTCGCAAGAGACAAGGGAATCGCGTCTGTACGCACAGAAGCAATAGCGGACCGTTTCCCTCGGAGTGAACGCGAAAGAGCCGTCTATATACTCGCAGACACGGGAACGTGCCTCAATGCGGTCACAGAGGCAGCAGCTTTTGCACAGATGCTCCTGGTGATTCTGGCACTTTCCAGGCACACTCCTGAAAGTCGCGCACACTGCTGTTCACTCGCTAAACGACCTCTTGGGAAACACGTCTCCGGTCGACGGACCGCTCAGATTGCTTCTCGTGTAACTGTGAACTGTGTCAGCGCAGGGAATCCGTCTCTGTTGAGCAGATGTCAATCCTGCCTCGCTTTTGCTTTGTTGCCTCTACCAAGATGATTTCCCGTTTCTCTCTTCACTGGAGCAGGCAGACACAGCCAACGCACATCAAGTGTCAAGAGACACGCTCTGCTGAGCTCAACGCTTGTGCAGATGCACATGTGCGACGAAGTCAACACACGTGCTTGTGGAGAGAAAGAAAGGGACTCCCAGGCGTGTGGAGCGACGGGGAGAAAGAGCGGGCGCTGAGGAACACAGTTTCAAACAGACTGTCTCCACACAAACAGGCACCTGTCTGCAGGTATCCTAGATCTTGATTCTTGAACTTGAGGAAACACGCGTCTGAGCAAAACTCCCAAACGCTTCCAGGAAAGACACAGGCTCTCCCACAAGCACACAAGTGTTTGCCCTCAGCTATAGATCAGTGACAAGCCTGTGAAGAGATGCCCTGCTATTCTTTCGCCTTATGGCATCATGTGTTTCGTTCCTCTTGGAGATCGATTGTTAAACGTCTTTCCTCGGGCGACACTGAAGCATTTGCCAGCGGAGGAGAAGTAGCACGGAGCAGCATTCAGTACTGCCTACGAGTGTCTTTGCTACCCTACTAGCGGAGCTCCAAGAACAGGCACACATCTTCAGGTACCTTCCAAATGTGGATTCCCCTGCAGCCCCGTAGGCGGGCGTGCAGTACGCCAACCGTCAACGGACGTTTTTCCCCTCAAGCCTGTCAGGACGTTGCTCGTCCGTCTTTCCCTCAATAGATGGGAGTAGGCGCGCTTGCGGATGTGTGCGTGTGTGTGGCCACGCGTTTGCTTAGGCATCAGTGTGTGAAAAGGTAGGTGCTTTTCTCTAGCTGCGTGTGCGTGCACGTGGTGCTGGGTGCACATCCCTGGGTGCTCGTGGAAAGGTTTCTGCATGGTTTTCGCTGAGGAATCGTGTGTGTGCACATGGACAAAGAGAAGGCGCAGCAACCAGGTTCCAGCGCCGAAGAAGGCAAAAGGCGAGGTTTCCGGCGCTATCTCCTTCTCTCCCCAGAGCTAGTCGCGCAAAGCAAGCCGCTAAGCCGGCGACCGGCAAGAGAGCTACAACGAAGCATGCCGAACGGAGAAAATAGCAGCAGCTCATCTGTTCACACCTTGTTTCTGCCATGTGCTTGAACGCCAAGACGTTCGCGCTTCTGTGAGATGAAAGACGTCCTTCTGCATATGTGGTTGCTCACACCGGTGCACTTGTTAGTGTATCCATTCAGTCCTGGGCTGCGGGGCATTCAGAAGTGGCTCTGTGGAGACGTCTGCATAGAGGCAGCTGTCAGAACACGCACACTCGATTGTTCACCAAAACATATGCAGACGCGTCCTTAGCCTGTAGATTTGGATGCACAGAGTTCCCTGTGTTCGCAAGAGACAAGGGAATCGCGTCTGTGCGCACAGAAGCAATAGCGGACCGTTTCCCTCGGAGTGAACGCGAAAGAGCCGTCTATATACTCGCAGACACGCGAACGTGCCTCAATGCGGTCACAGAGGCAGCAGCTTTTGCACAGATGCTCCTGGTGATTCTGGCACTTTCCAGGCACACTCCTGAAAGTCGCGCACACTGCTGTTCACTCGCTAAACGACCTCTTGGGAAACACGTCTCCGGTCGACGGACCGCTCAGATTGCTTCTCGTGTAACTGTGAACTGTGTCAGCGCAGGGAATCCGTCTCTGTTGAGCAGATGTCAATCCTGCCTCGCTTTTGCTTTGTTGCCTCTACCAAGATGATTTCCCGTTTCTCTCTTCACTGGAGCAGGCAGACACAGCCAACGCACATCAAGTGTCAAGAGACACGCTCTGCTGAGCTCAACGCTTGTGCAGATGCACATGTGCGACGAAGTCAACACACGTGCTTGTGGAGAGAAAGAAAGGGACTCCCAGGCGTGTGGAGCGACGGGGAGAAAGAGCGGGCGCTGAGGAACACAGTTTCAAACAGACTGTCTCCACACAAACAGGCACCTGTCTGCAGGTATCCTAGATCTTGATTCTTGAACTTGAGGAAACACGCGTCTGAGCAAAACTCCCAAACGCTTCCAGGAAAGACACAGGCTCTCCCACAAGCACACAAGTGTTTGCCCTCAGCTATAGATCAGGGACAAGCCTGTGAAGAGCAACCAAAGAGCTCGTCCGTCTTTCCCTCAATAGATGGGAGTAGGCGCGCTTGCGGATGTGTGCGTGTGTGTGGCCACGCGTTTGCTTAGGCATCAGTGTGTGAAAAGGTAGGTGCTTTTCTCTAGCTGCGTGTGCGTGCACGTGGTGCTGGGTGCACATCCCTGGGTGCTCGTGGAAAGGTTTCTGCATGGTTTTCGCTGAGGAATCGTGTGTGTGCACATGGACAAAGAGAAGGCGCAGCAACCAGGTTCCAGCGCCGAAGAAGGCAAAAGGCGAGGTTTCCGGCGCTATCTCCTTCTCTCCCCAGAGCTAGTCACGCAAAGCAAGCCGCTAAGCCGGCGACCGGCAAGAGAGCTACAACGAAGCATGCCGAACGGAGAAAATAGCAGCAGCTCATCTGTTCACACCTTGTTTCTGCCATGTGCTTGAACGCCAAGACGTTCGCGCTTCTGTGAGATGAAAGACGTCCTTCTGCATATGTGGTTGCTCACACCGGTGCACTTGTTAGTGTATCCATTCAGTCCTGGGCTGCGGGGCATTCAGAAATGGCTCTGTGGAGACGTCTGCATAGAGGCAGCTGTCAGAACACGCACACTCGATTGTTCACCAAAACATATGCAGACGCGTCCTTAGCCTGTAGATTTGGATGCACAGAGTTCCCTGTGTTCGCAAGAGACAAGGGAATCGCGTCTGTGCGCACAGAAGCAATAGCGGACCGTTTCCCTCGGAGTGAACGCGAAAGAGCCGTCTATATACTCGCAGACACGCGAACGTGCCTCAATGCGGTCACAGAGGCAGCAGCTTTTGCACAGATGCTCCTGGTGATTCTGGCACTTTCCAGGCACACTCCTGAAAGTCGCGCACACTGCTGTTCACTCGCTAAACGACCTCTTGGGAAACACGTCTCCGGTCGACGGACCGCTCAGATTGCTTCTCGTGTAACTGTGAACTGTGTCAGCGCAGGGAATCCGTCTCTGTTGAGCAGATGTCAATCCTGCCTCGCTTTTGCTTTGTTGCCTCTACCAAGATGATTTCCCGTTTCTCTCTTCACTGGAGCAGGCAGACACAGCCAACGCACATCAAGTGTCAAGAGACACGCTCTGCTGAGCTCAACGCTTGTGCAGATGCACATGTGCGACGAAGTCAACACACGTGCTTGTGGAGAGAAAGAAAGGGACTCCCAGGCGTGTGGAGCGACGGGGAGAAAGAGCGGGCGCTGAGGAACACAGTTTCAAACAGACTGTCTCCACACAAACAGGCACCTGTCTGCAGGTATCCTAGATCTTGATTCTTGAACTTGAGGAAACACGCGTCTGAGCAAAACTCCCAAACGCTTCCAGGAAAGACACAGGCTCTCCCACAAGCACACAAGTGTTTGCCCTCAGCTATAGATCAGGGACAAGCCTGTGAAGAGATGCCCTGCTATTCTTTCGCCTTATGGCATCATGTGTTTCGTTCCTCTTGGAGATCGATTGTTAAACGTCTTTCCTAGGGCGACTGTGAAGCATTTGCCAGCGGAGGAGAAGTAGCACGGAGCAGCATTCAGTACTGCCTACGAGTGTCTTTGCTACCCTACTAGCGGAGCTCCAAGAACAGGCACACATCTTCAGGTACCTTCCAAATGTGGATTCCCCTGCAGCCCCGTAGGCGGGCGTGCAGTACGCCAACCGTCAACGGACGTTTTTCCCCTCAAGCCTGTCAGGACGTTGCTCGTCCGTCTTTCCCTCAATAGATGGGAGTAGGCGCGCTTGCGGATGTGTGCGTGTGTGTGGCCACGCGTTTGCTTAGGCATCAGTGTGTGAAAAGGTAGGTGCTTTTCTCTAGCTGCGTGTGCGTGCACGTGGTGCTGGGTGCACATCCCTGGGTGCTCGTGGAAAGGTTTCTGCATGGTTTTCGCTGAGGAATCGTGTGTGTGCACATGGACAAAGAGAAGGCGCAGCAACCAGGTTCCAGCGCCGAAGAAGGCAAAAGGCGAGGTTTCCGGCGCTATCTCCTTCTCTCCCCAGAGCTAGTCGCGCAAAGCAAGCCGCTAAGCCGGCGACCGGCAAGAGAGCTACAACGAAGCATGCCGAACGGAGAAAATAGCAGCAGCTCATCTGTTCACACCTTGTTTCTGCCATGTGCTTGAACGCCAAGACGTTCGCGCTTCTGTGAGATGAAAGACGTCCTTCTGCATATGTGGTTGCTCACACCGGTGCACTTGTTAGTGTATTCATTCAGTCCTGGGCTGCGGGGCATTCAGAAGTGGCTCTGTGGAGACGTCTGCATAGAGGCAGCTGTCAGAACACGCACACTCGATTGTTCACCAAAACATATGCAGACGCGTCCTTAGCCTGTAGATTTGGATGCACAGAGTTCCCTGTGTTCGCAAGAGACAAGGGAATCGCGTCTGTGCGCACAGAAGCAATAGCGGACCGTTTCCCTCGGAGTGAACGCGAAAGAGCCGTCTATATACTCGCAGACACGCGAACGTGCCTCAATGCGGTCACAGAGGCAGCAGCTTTTGCACAGATGCTCCTGGTGATTCTGGCACTTTCCAGGCACACTCCTGAAAGTCGCGCACACTGCTGTTCACTCGCTAAACGACCTCTTGGGAAACACGTCTCCGGTCGACGGACCGCTCAGATTGCTTCTCGTGTAACTGTGAACTGTGTCAGCGCAGGGAATCCGTCTCTGTTGAGCAGATGTCAATCCTGCCTCGCTTTTGCTTTGTTGCCTCTACCAAGATGATTTCCCGTTTCTCTCTTCACTGGAGCAGGCAGACACAGCCAACGCACATCAAGTGTCAAGAGACACGCTCTGCTGAGCTCAACGCTTGTGCAGATGCACATGTGCGACGAAGTCAACACACGTGCTTGTGGAGAGAAAGAAAGGGACTCCCAGGCGTGTGGAGCGACGGGGAGAAAGAGCGGGCGCTGAGGAACACAGTTTCAAACAGACTGTCTCCACACAAACAGGCACCTGTCTGCAGGTATCCTAGATCTTGATTCTTGAACTTGAGGAAACACGCGTCTGAGCAAAACTCCCAAACGCTTCCAGGAAAGACACAGGCTCTCCCACAAGCACACAAGTGTTTGCCCTCAGCTATAGATCAGGGACAAGCCTGTGAAGAGATGCCCTGCTATTCTTTCGCCTTATGGCATCATGTGTTTCGTTCCTCTTGGAGATCGATTGTTAAACGTCTTTCCTCGGGCGACACTGAAGCATTTGCCAGCGGAGGAGAAGTAGCACGGAGCAGCATTCAGTACTGCCTACGAGTGTCTTTGCTACCCTACTAGCGGAGCTCCAAGAACAGGCACACATCTTCAGGTACCTTCCAAATGTGGATTCCCCTGCAGCCCCGTAGGCGGGCGTGCAGTACGCCAACCGTCAACGGACGTTTTTCCCCTCAAGCCTGTCAGGACGTTGCTCGTCCGTCTTTCCCTCAATAGATGGGAGTAGGCGCGCTTGCGGATGTGTGCGTGTGTGTGGCCACGCGTTTGCTTAGGCATCAGTGTGTGAAAAGGTAGGTGCTTTTCTCTAGCTGCGTGTGCGTGCACGTGGTGCTGGGTGCACATCCCTGGGTGCTCGTGGAAAGGTTTCTGCATGGTTTTCGCTGAGGAATCGTGTGTGTGCACATGGACAAAGAGAAGGCGCAGCAACCAGGTTCCAGCGCCGAAGAAGGCAAAAGGCGAGGTTTCCGGCGCTATCTCCTTCTCTCCCCAGAGCTAGTCGCGCAAAGCAAGCCGCTAAGCCGGCGACCGGCAAGAGAGCTACAACGAAGCATGCCGAACGGAGAAAATAGCAGCAGCTCATCTGTTCACACCTTGTTTCTGCCATGTGCTTGAACGCCAAGACGTTCGCGCTTCTGTGAGATGAAAGACGTCCTTCTGCATATGTGGTTGCTCACACCGGTGCACTTGTTAGTGTATCCATTCAGTCCTGGGCTGCGGGGCATTCAGAAATGGCTCTGTGGAGACGTCTGCATAGAGGCAGCTGTCAGAACACGCACACTCGATTGTTCACCAAAACATATGCAGACGCGTCCTTAGCCTGTAGATTTGGATGCACAGAGTTCCCTGTGTTCGCAAGAGACAAGGGAATCGCGTCTGTGCGCACAGAAGCAATAGCGGACCGTTTCCCTCGGAGTGAACGCGAAAGAGCCGTCTATATACTCGCAGACACGCGAACGTGCCTCAATGCGGTCACAGAGGCAGCAGCTTTTGCACAGATGCTCCTGGTGATTCTGGCACTTTCCAGGCACACTCCTGAAAGTCGCGCACACTGCTGTTCACTCGCTAAACGACCTCTTGGGAAACACGTCTCCGGTCGACGGACCGCTCAGATTGCTTCTCGTGTAACTGTGAACTGTGTCAGCGCAGGGAATCCGTCTCTGTTGAGCAGATGTCAATCCTGCCTCGCTTTTGCTTTGTTGCCTCTACCAAGATGATTTCCCGTTTCTCTCTTCACTGGAGCAGGCAGACACAGCCAACGCACATCAAGTGTCAAGAGACACGCTCTGCTGAGCTCAACGCTTGTGCAGATGCACATGTGCGACGAAGTCAACACACGTGCTTGTGGAGAGAAAGAAAGGGACTCCCAGGCGTGTGGAGCGACGGGGAGAAAGAGCGGGCGCTGAGGAACACAGTTTCAAACAGACTGTCTCCACACAAACAGGCACCTGTCTGCAGGTATCCTAGATCTTGATTCTTGAACTTGAGGAAACACGCGTCTGAGCAAAACTCCCAAACGCTTCCAGGAAAGACACAGGCTCTCCCACAAGCACACAAGTGTTTGCCCTCAGCTATAGATCAGGGACAAGCCTGTGAAGAGATGCCCTGCTATTCTTTCGCCTTATGGCATCATGTGTTTCGTTCCTCTTGGAGATCGATTGTTAAACGTCTTTCCTAGGGCGACTGTGAAGCATTTGCCAGCGGAGGAGAAGTAGCACGGAGCAGCATTCAGTACTGCCTACGAGTGTCTTTGCTACCCTACTAGCGGAGCTCCAAGAACAGGCACACATCTTCAGGTACCTTCCAAATGTGGATTCCCCTGCAGCCCCGTAGGCGGGCGTGCAGTACGCCAACCGTCAACGGACGTTTTTCCCCTCAAGCCTGTCAGGACGTTGCTCGTCCGTCTTTCCCTCAATAGATGGGAGTAGGCGCGCTTGCGGATGTGTGCGTGTGTGTGGCCACGCGTTTGCTTAGGCATCAGTGTGTGAAAAGGTAGGTGCTTTTCTCTAGCTGCGTGTGCGTGCACGTGGTGCTGGGTGCACATCCCTGGGTGCTCGTGGAAAGGTTTCTGCATGGTTTTCGCTGAGGAATCGTGTGTGTGCACATGGACAAAGAGAAGGCGCAGCAACCAGGTTCCAGCGCCGAAGAAGGCAAAAGGCGAGGTTTCCGGCGCTATCTCCTTCTCTCCCCAGAGCTAGTCGCGCAAAGCAAGCCGCTAAGCCGGCGACCGGCAAGAGAGCTACAACGAAGCATGCCGAACGGAGAAAATAGCAGCAGCTCATCTGTTCACACCTTGTTTCTGCCATGTGCTTGAACGCCAAGACGTTCGCGCTTCTGTGAGATGAAAGACGTCCTTCTGCATATGTGGTTGCTCACACCGGTGCACTTGTTAGTGTATCCATTCAGTCCTGGGCTGCGGGGCATTCAGAAATGGCTCTGTGGAGACGTCTGCATAGAGGCAGCTGTCAGAACACGCACACTCGATTGTTCACCAAAACATATGCAGACGCGTCCTTAGCCTGTAGATTTGGATGCACAGAGTTCCCTGTGTTCGCAAGAGACAAGGGAATCGCGTCTGTGCGCACAGAAGCAATAGCGGACCGTTTCCCTCGGAGTGAACGCGAAAGAGCCGTCTATATACTCGCAGACACGCGAACGTGCCTCAATGCGGTCACAGAGGCAGCAGCTTTTGCACAGATGCTCCTGGTGATTCTGGCACTTTCCAGGCACACTCCTGAAAGTCGCGCACACTGCTGTTCACTCGCTAAACGACCTCTTGGGAAACACGTCTCCGGTCGACGGACCGCTCAGATTGCTTCTCGTGTAACTGTGAACTGTGTCAGCGCAGGGAATCCGTCTCTGTTGAGCAGATGTCAATCCTGCCTCGCTTTTGCTTTGTTGCCTCTACCAAGATGATTTCCCGTTTCTCTCTTCACTGGAGCAGGCAGACACAGCCAACGCACATCAAGTGTCAAGAGACACGCTCTGCTGAGCTCAACGCTTGTGCAGATGCACATGTGCGACGAAGTCAACACACGTGCTTGTGGAGAGAAAGAAAGGGACTCCCAGGCGTGTGGAGCGACGGGGAGAAAGAGCGGGCGCTGAGGAACACAGTTTCAAACAGACTGTCTCCACACAAACAGGCACCTGTCTGCAGGTATCCTAGATCTTGATTCTTGAACTTGAGGAAACACGCGTCTGAGCAAAACTCCCAAACGCTTCCAGGAAAGACACAGGCTCTCCCACAAGCACACAAGTGTTTGCCCTCAGCTATAGATCAGGGACAAGCCTGTGAAGAGATGCCCTGCTATTCTTTCGCCTTATGGCATCATGTGTTTCGTTCCTCTTGGAGATCGATTGTTAAACGTCTTTCCTAGGGCGACTGTGAAGCATTTGCCAGCGGAGGAGAAGTAGCACGGAGCAGCATTCAGTACTGCCTACGAGTGTCTTTGCTACCCTACTAGCGGAGCTCCAAGAACAGGCACACATCTTCAGGTACCTTCCAAATGTGGATTCCCCTGCAGCCCCGTAGGCGGGCGTGCAGTACGCCAACCGTCAACGGACGTTTTTCCCCTCAAGCCTGTCAGGACGTTGCTCGTCCGTCTTTCCCTCAATAGATGGGAGTAGGCGCGCTTGCGGATGTGTGCGTGTGTGTGGCCACGCGTTTGCTTAGGCATCAGTGTGTGAAAAGGTAGGTGCTTTTCTCTAGCTGCGTGTGCGTGCACGTGGTGCTGGGTGCACATCCCTGGGTGCTCGTGGAAAGGTTTCTGCATGGTTTTCGCTGAGGAATCGTGTGTGTGCACATGGACAAAGAGAAGGCGCAGCAACCAGGTTCCAGCGCCGAAGAAGGCAAAAGGCGAGGTTTCCGGCGCTATCTCCTTCTCTCCCCAGAGCTAGTCGCGCAAAGCAAGCCGCTAAGCCGGCGACCGGCAAGAGAGCTACAACGAAGCATGCCGAACGGAGAAAATAGCAGCAGCTCATCTGTTCACACCTTGTTTCTGCCATGTGCTTGAACGCCAAGACGTTCGCGCTTCTGTGAGATGAAAGACGTCCTTCTGCATATGTGGTTGCTCACACCGGTGCACTTGTTAGTGTATTCATTCAGTCCTGGGCTGCGGGGCATTCAGAAGTGGCTCTGTGGAGACGTCTGCATAGAGGCAGCTGTCAGAACACGCACACTCGATTGTTCACCAAAACATATGCAGACGCGTCCTTAGCCTGTAGATTTGGATGCACAGAGTTCCCTGTGTTCGCAAGAGACAAGGGAATCGCGTCTGTGCGCACAGAAGCAATAGCGGACCGTTTCCCTCGGAGTGAACGCGAAAGAGCCGTCTATATACTCGCAGACACGCGAACGTGCCTCAATGCGGTCACAGAGGCAGCAGCTTTTGCACAGATGCTCCTCGTGATTCTGGCACTTTCCAGGCACACTCCTGAAAGTCGCGCACACTGCTGTTCACTCGCTAAACGACCTCTTGGGAAACACGTCTCCGGTCGACGGACCGCTCAGATTGCTTCTCGTGTAACTGTGAACTGTGTCAGCGCAGGGAATCCGTCTCTGTTGAGCAGATGTCAATCCTGCCTCGCTTTTGCTTTGTTGCCTCTACCAAGATGATTTCCCGTTTCTCTCTTCACTGGAGCAGGCAGACACAGCCAACGCACATCAAGTGTCAAGAGACACGCTCTGCTGAGCTCAACGCTTGTGCAGATGCACATGTGCGACGAAGTCAACACACGTGCTTGTGGAGAGAAAGAAAGGGACTCCCAGGCGTGTGGAGCGACGGGGAGAAAGAGCGGGCGCTGAGGAACACAGTTTCAAACAGACTGTCTCCACACAAACAGGCACCTGTCTGCAGGTATCCTAGATCTTGATTCTTGAACTTGAGGAAACACGCGTCTGAGCAAAACTCCCAAACGCTTCCAGGAAAGACACAGGCTCTCCCACAAGCACACAAGTGTTTGCCCTCAGCTATAGATCAGGGACAAGCCTGTGAAGAGATGCCCTGCTATTCTTTCGCCTTATGGCATCATGTGTTTCGTTCCTCTTGGAGATCGATTGTTAAACGTCTTTCCTCGGGCGACACTGAAGCATTTGCCAGCGGAGGAGAAGTAGCACGGAGCAGCATTCAGTACTGCCTACGAGTGTCTTTGCTACCCTACTAGCGGAGCTCCAAGAACAGGCACACATCTTCAGGTACCTTCCAAATGTGGATTCCCCTGCAGCCCCGTAGGCGGGCGTGCAGTACGCCAACCGTCAACGGACGTTTTTCCCCTCAAGCCTGTCAGGACGTTGCTCGTCCGTCTTTCCCTCAATAGATGGGAGTAGGCGCGCTTGCGGATGTGTGCGTGTGTGTGGCCACGCGTTTGCTTAGGCATCAGTGTGTGAAAAGGTAGGTGCTTTTCTCTAGCTGCGTGTGCGTGCACGTGGTGCTGGGTGCACATCCCTGGGTGCTCGTGGAAAGGTTTCTGCATGGTTTTCGCTGAGGAATCGTGTGTGTGCACATGGACAAAGAGAAGGCGCAGCAACCAGGTTCCAGCGCCGAAGAAGGCAAAAGGCGAGGTTTCCGGCGCTATCTCCTTCTCTCCCCAGAGCTAGTCGCGCAAAGCAAGCCGCTAAGCCGGCGACCGGCAAGAGAGCTACAACGAAGCATGCCGAACGGAGAAAATAGCAGCAGCTCATCTGTTCACACCTTGTTTCTGCCATGTGCTTGAACGCCAAGACGTTCGCGCTTCTGTGAGATGAAAGACGTCCTTCTGCATATGTGGTTGCTCACACCGGTGCACTTGTTAGTGTATCCATTCAGTCCTGGGCTGCGGGGCATTCAGAAGTGGCTCTGTGGAGACGTCTGCATAGAGGCAGCTGTCAGAACACGCACACTCGATTGTTCACCAAAACATATGCAGACGCGTCCTTAGCCTGTAGATTTGGATGCACAGAGTTCCCTGTGTTCGCAAGAGACAAGGGAATCGCGTCTGTGCGCACAGAAGCAATAGCGGACCGTTTCCCTCGGAGTGAACGCGAAAGAGCCGTCTATATACTCGCAGACACGCGAACGTGCCTCAATGCGGTCACAGAGGCAGCAGCTTTTGCACAGATGCTCCTGGTGATTCTGGCACTTTCCAGGCACACTCCTGAAAGTCGCGCACACTGCTGTTCACTCGCTAAACGACCTCTTGGGAAACACGTCTCCGGTCGACGGACCGCTCAGATTGCTTCTCGTGTAACTGTGAACTGTGTCAGCGCAGGGAATCCGTCTCTGTTGAGCAGATGTCAATCCTGCCTCGCTTTTGCTTTGTTGCCTCTACCAAGATGATTTCCCGTTTCTCTCTTCACTGGAGCAGGCAGACACAGCCAACGCACATCAAGTGTCAAGAGACACGCTCTGCTGAGCTCAACGCTTGTGCAGATGCACATGTGCGACGAAGTCAACACACGTGCTTGTGGAGAGAAAGAAAGGGACTCCCAGGCGTGTGGAGCGACGGGGAGAAAGAGCGGGCGCTGAGGAACACAGTTTCAAACAGACTGTCTCCACACAAACAGGCACCTGTCTGCAGGTATCCTAGATCTTGATTCTTGAACTTGAGGAAACACGCGTCTGAGCAAAACTCCCAAACGCTTCCAGGAAAGACACAGGCTCTCCCACAAGCACACAAGTGTTTGCCCTCAGCTATAGATCAGGGACAAGCCTGTGAAGAGATGCCCTGCTATTCTTTCGCCTTATGGCATCATGTGTTTCGTTCCTCTTGGAGATCGATTGTTAAACGTCTTTCCTAGGGCGACTGTGAAGCATTTGCCAGCGGAGGAGAAGTAGCACGGAGCAGCATTCAGTACTGCCTACGAGTGTCTTTGCTACCCTACTAGCGGAGCTCCAAGAACAGGCACACATCTTCAGGTACCTTCCAAATGTGGATTCCCCTGCAGCCCCGTAGGCGGGCGTGCAGTACGCCAACCGTCAACGGACGTTTTTCCCCTCAAGCCTGTCAGGACGTTGCTCGTCCGTCTTTCCCTCAATAGATGGGAGTAGGCGCGCTTGCGGATGTGTGCGTGTGTGTGGCCACGCGTTTGCTTAGGCATCAGTGTGTGAAAAGGTAGGTGCTTTTCTCTAGCTGCGTGTGCGTGCACGTGGTGCTGGGTGCACATCCCTGGGTGCTCGTGGAAAGGTTTCTGCATGGTTTTCGCTGAGGAATCGTGTGTGTGCACATGGACAAAGAGAAGGCGCAGCAACCAGGTTCCAGCGCCGAAGAAGGCAAAAGGCGAGGTTTCCGGCGCTATCTCCTTCTCTCCCCAGAGCTAGTCGCGCAAAGCAAGCCGCTAAGCCGGCGACCGGCAAGAGAGCTACAACGAAGCATGCCGAACGGAGAAAATAGCAGCAGCTCATCTGTTCACACCTTGTTTCTGCCATGTGCTTGAACGCCAAGACGTTCGCGCTTCTGTGAGATGAAAGACGTCCTTCTGCATATGTGGTTGCTCACACCGGTGCACTTGTTAGTGTATCCATTCAGTCCTGGGCTGCGGGGCATTCAGAAGTGGCTCTGTGGAGACGTCTGCATAGAGGCAGCTGTCAGAACACGCACACTCGATTGTTCACCAAAACATATGCAGACGCGTCCTTAGCCTGTAGATTTGGATGCACAGAGTTCCCTGTGTTCGCAAGAGACAAGGGAATCGCGTCTGTACGCACAGAAGCAATAGCGGACCGTTTCCCTCGGAGTGAACGCGAAAGAGCCGTCTATATACTCGCAGACACGCGAACGTGCCTCAATGCGGTCACAGAGGCAGCAGCTTTTGCACAGATGCTCCTGGTGATTCTGGCACTTTCCAGGCACACTCCTGAAAGTCGCGCACACTGCTGTTCACTCGCTAAACGACCTCTTGGGAAACACGTCTCCGGTCGACGGACCGCTCAGATTGCTTCTCGTGTAACTGTGAACTGTGTCAGCGCAGGGAATCCGTCTCTGTTGAGCAGATGTCAATCCTGCCTCGCTTTTGCTTTGTTGCCTCTACCAAGATGATTTCCCGTTTCTCTCTTCACTGGAGCAGGCAGACACAGCCAACGCACATCAAGTGTCAAGAGACACGCTCTGCTGAGCTCAACGCTTGTGCAGATGCACATGTGCGACGAAGTCAACACACGTGCTTGTGGAGAGAAAGAAAGGGACTCCCAGGCGTGTGGAGCGACGGGGAGAAAGAGCGGGCGCTGAGGAACACAGTTTCAAACAGACTGTCTCCACACAAACAGGCACCTGTCTGCAGGTATCCTAGATCTTGATTCTTGAACTTGAGGAAACACGCGTCTGAGCAAAACTCCCAAACGCTTCCAGGAAAGACACAGGCTCTCCCACAAGCACACAAGTGTTTGCCCTCAGCTATAGATCAGGGACAAGCCTGTGAAGAGATGCCCTGCTATTCTTTCGCCTTATGGCATCATGTGTTTCGTTCCTCTTGGAGATCGATTGTTAAACGTCTTTCCTCGGGCGACACTGAAGCATTTGCCAGCGGAGGAGAAGTAGCACGGAGCAGCATTCAGTACTGCCTACGAGTGTCTTTGCTACCCTACTAGCGGAGCTCCAAGAACAGGCACACATCTTCAGGTACCTTCCAAATGTGGATTCCCCTGCAGCCCCGTAGGCGGGCGTGCAGTACGCCAACCGTCAACGGACGTTTTTCCCCTCAAGCCTGTCAGGACGTTGCTCGTCCGTCTTTCCCTCAATAGATGGGAGTAGGCGCGCTTGCGGATGTGTGCGTGTGTGTGGCCACGCGTTTGCTTAGGCATCAGTGTGTGAAAAGGTAGGTGCTTTTCTCTAGCTGCGTGTGCGTGCACGTGGTGCTGGGTGCACATCCCTGGGTGCTCGTGGAAAGGTTTCTGCATGGTTTTCGCTGAGGAATCGTGTGTGTGCACATGGACAAAGAGAAGGCGCAGCAACCAGGTTCCAGCGCCGAAGAAGGCAAAAGGCGAGGTTTCCGGCGCTATCTCCTTCTCTCCCCAGAGCTAGTCGCGCAAAGCAAGCCGCTAAGCCGGCGACCGGCAAGAGAGCTACAACGAAGCATGCCGAACGGAGAAAATAGCAGCAGCTCATCTGTTCACACCTTGTTTCTGCCATGTGCTTGAACGCCAAGACGTTCGCGCTTCTGTGAGATGAAAGACGTCCTTCTGCATATGTGGTTGCTCACACCGGTGCACTTGTTAGTGTATCCATTCAGTCCTGGGCTGCGGGGCATTCAGAAGTGGCTCTGTGGAGACGTCTGCATAGAGGCAGCTGTCAGAACACGCACACTCGATTGTTCACCAAAACATATGCAGACGCGTCCTTACCCTGTAGATTTGGATGCACAGAGTTCCCTGTGTTCGCAAGAGACAAGGGAATCGCGTCTGTACGCACAGAAGCAATAGCGGACCGTTTCCCTCGGAGTGAACGCGAAAGAGCCGTCTATATACTCGCAGACACGGGAACGTGCCTCAATGCGGTCACAGAGGCAGCAGCTTTTGCACAGATGCTCCTGGTGATTCTGGCACTTTCCAGGCACACTCCTGAAAGTCGCGCACACTGCTGTTCACTCGCTAAACGACCTCTTGGGAAACACGTCTCCGGTCGACGGACCGCTCAGATTGCTTCTCGTGTAACTGTGAACTGTGTCAGCGCAGGGAATCCGTCTCTGTTGAGCAGATGTCAATCCTGCCTCGCTTTTGCTTTGTTGCCTCTACCAAGATGATTTCCCGTTTCTCTCTTCACTGGAGCAGGCAGACACAGCCAACGCACATCAAGTGTCAAGAGACACGCTCTGCTGAGCTCAACGCTTGTGCAGATGCACATGTGCGACGAAGTCAACACACGTGCTTGTGGAGAGAAAGAAAGGGACTCCCAGGCGTGTGGAGCGACGGGGAGAAAGAGCGGGCGCTGAGGAACACAGTTTCAAACAGACTGTCTCCACACAAACAGGCACCTGTCTGCAGGTATCCTAGATCTTGATTCTTGAACTTGAGGAAACACGCGTCTGAGCAAAACTCCCAAACGCTTCCAGGAAAGACACAGGCTCTCCCACAAGCACACAAGTGTTTGCCCTCAGCTATAGATCAGTGACAAGCCTGTGAAGAGATGCCCTGCTATTCTTTCGCCTTATGGCATCATGTGTTTCGTTCCTCTTGGAGATCGATTGTTAAACGTCTTTCCTCGGGCGACACTGAAGCATTTGCCAGCGGAGGAGAAGTAGCACGGAGCAGCATTCAGTACTGCCTACGAGTGTCTTTGCTACCCTACTAGCGGAGCTCCAAGAACAGGCACACATCTTCAGGTACCTTCCAAATGTGGATTCCCCTGCAGCCCCGTAGGCGGGCGTGCAGTACGCCAACCGTCAACGGACGTTTTTCCCCTCAAGCCTGTCAGGACGTTGCTCGTCCGTCTTTCCCTCAATAGATGGGAGTAGGCGCGCTTGCGGATGTGTGCGTGTGTGTGGCCACGCGTTTGCTTAGGCATCAGTGTGTGAAAAGGTAGGTGCTTTTCTCTAGCTGCGTGTGCGTGCACGTGGTGCTGGGTGCACATCCCTGGGTGCTCGTGGAAAGGTTTCTGCATGGTTTTCGCTGAGGAATCGTGTGTGTGCACATGGACAAAGAGAAGGCGCAGCAACCAGGTTCCAGCGCCGAAGAAGGCAAAAGGCGAGGTTTCCGGCGCTATCTCCTTCTCTCCCCAGAGCTAGTCGCGCAAAGCAAGCCGCTAAGCCGGCGACCGGCAAGAGAGCTACAACGAAGCATGCCGAACGGAGAAAATAGCAGCAGCTCATCTGTTCACACCTTGTTTCTGCCATGTGCTTGAACGCCAAGACGTTCGCGCTTCTGTGAGATGAAAGACGTCCTTCTGCATATGTGGTTGCTCACACCGGTGCACTTGTTAGTGTATCCATTCAGTCCTGGGCTGCGGGGCATTCAGAAGTGGCTCTGTGGAGACGTCTGCATAGAGGCAGCTGTCAGAACACGCACACTCGATTGTTCACCAAAACATATGCAGACGCGTCCTTAGCCTGTAGATTTGGATGCACAGAGTTCCCTGTGTTCGCAAGAGACAAGGGAATCGCGTCTGTGCGCACAGAAGCAATAGCGGACCGTTTCCCTCGGAGTGAACGCGAAAGAGCCGTCTATATACTCGCAGACACGCGAACGTGCCTCAATGCGGTCACAGAGGCAGCAGCTTTTGCACAGATGCTCCTGGTGATTCTGGCACTTTCCAGGCACACTCCTGAAAGTCGCGCACACTGCTGTTCACTCGCTAAACGACCTCTTGGGAAACACGTCTCCGGTCGACGGACCGCTCAGATTGCTTCTCGTGTAACTGTGAACTGTGTCAGCGCAGGGAATCCGTCTCTGTTGAGCAGATGTCAATCCTGCCTCGCTTTTGCTTTGTTGCCTCTACCAAGATGATTTCCCGTTTCTCTCTTCACTGGAGCAGGCAGACACAGCCAACGCACATCAAGTGTCAAGAGACACGCTCTGCTGAGCTCAACGCTTGTGCAGATGCACATGTGCGACGAAGTCAACACACGTGCTTGTGGAGAGAAAGAAAGGGACTCCCAGGCGTGTGGAGCGACGGGGAGAAAGAGCGGGCGCTGAGGAACACAGTTTCAAACAGACTGTCTCCACACAAACAGGCACCTGTCTGCAGGTATCCTAGATCTTGATTCTTGAACTTGAGGAAACACGCGTCTGAGCAAAACTCCCAAACGCTTCCAGGAAAGACACAGGCTCTCCCACAAGCACACAAGTGTTTGCCCTCAGCTATAGATCAGGGACAAGCCTGTGAAGAGATGCCCTGCTATTCTTTCGCCTTATGGCATCATGTGTTTCGTTCCTCTTGGAGATCGATTGTTAAACGTCTTTCCTAGGGCGACTGTGAAGCATTTGCCAGCGGAGGAGAAGTAGCACGGAGCAGCATTCAGTACTGCCTACGAGTGTCTTTGCTACCCTACTAGCGGAGCTCCAAGAACAGGCACACATCTTCAGGTACCTTCCAAATGTGGATTCCCCTGCAGCCCCGTAGGCGGGCGTGCAGTACGCCAACCGTCAACGGACGTTTTTCCCCTCAAGCCTGTCAGGACGTTGCTCGTCCGTCTTTCCCTCAATAGATGGGAGTAGGCGCGCTTGCGGATGTGTGCGTGTGTGTGGCCACGCGTTTGCTTAGGCATCAGTGTGTGAAAAGGTAGGTGCTTTTCTCTAGCTGCGTGTGCGTGCACGTGGTGCTGGGTGCACATCCCTGGGTGCTCGTGGAAAGGTTTCTGCATGGTTTTCGCTGAGGAATCGTGTGTGTGCACATGGACAAAGAGAAGGCGCAGCAACCAGGTTCCAGCGCCGAAGAAGGCAAAAGGCGAGGTTTCCGGCGCTATCTCCTTCTCTCCCCAGAGCTAGTCGCGCAAAGCAAGCCGCTAAGCCGGCGACCGGCAAGAGAGCTACAACGAAGCATGCCGAACGGAGAAAATAGCAGCAGCTCATCTGTTCACACCTTGTTTCTGCCATGTGCTTGAACGCCAAGACGTTCGCGCTTCTGTGAGATGAAAGACGTCCTTCTGCATATGTGGTTGCTCACACCGGTGCACTTGTTAGTGTATCCATTCAGTCCTGGGCTGCGGGGCATTCAGAAGTGGCTCTGTGGAGACGTCTGCATAGAGGCAGCTGTCAGAACACGCACACTCGATTGTTCACCAAAACATATGCAGACGCGTCCTTACCCTGTAGATTTGGATGCACAGAGTTCCCTGTGTTCGCAAGAGACAAGGGAATCGCGTCTGTACGCACAGAAGCAATAGCGGACCGTTTCCCTCGGAGTGAACGCGAAAGAGCCGTCTATATACTCGCAGACACGGGAACGTGCCTCAATGCGGTCACAGAGGCAGCAGCTTTTGCACAGATGCTCCTGGTGATTCTGGCACTTTCCAGGCACACTCCTGAAAGTCGCGCACACTGCTGTTCACTCGCTAAACGACCTCTTGGGAAACACGTCTCCGGTCGACGGACCGCTCAGATTGCTTCTCGTGTAACTGTGAACTGTGTCAGCGCAGGGAATCCGTCTCTGTTGAGCAGATGTCAATCCTGCCTCGCTTTTGCTTTGTTGCCTCTACCAAGATGATTTCCCGTTTCTCTCTTCACTGGAGCAGGCAGACACAGCCAACGCACATCAAGTGTCAAGAGACACGCTCTGCTGAGCTCAACGCTTGTGCAGATGCACATGTGCGACGAAGTCAACACACGTGCTTGTGGAGAGAAAGAAAGGGACTCCCAGGCGTGTGGAGCGACGGGGAGAAAGAGCGGGCGCTGAGGAACACAGTTTCAAACAGACTGTCTCCACACAAACAGGCACCTGTCTGCAGGTATCCTAGATCTTGATTCTTGAACTTGAGGAAACACGCGTCTGAGCAAAACTCCCAAACGCTTCCAGGAAAGACACAGGCTCTCCCACAAGCACACAAGTGTTTGCCCTCAGCTATAGATCAGGGACAAGCCTGTGAAGAGATGCCCTGCTATTCTTTCGCCTTATGGCATCATGTGTTTCGTTCCTCTTGGAGATCGATTGTTAAACGTCTTTCCTCGGGCGACACTGAAGCATTTGCCAGCGGAGGAGAAGTAGCACGGAGCAGCATTCAGTACTGCCTACGAGTGTCTTTGCTACCCTACTAGCGGAGCTCCAAGAACAGGCACACATCTTCAGGTACCTTCCAAATGTGGATTCCCCTGCAGCCCCGTAGGCGGGCGTGCAGTACGCCAACCGTCAACGGACGTTTTTCCCCTCAAGCCTGTCAGGACGTTGCTCGTCCGTCTTTCCCTCAATAGATGGGAGTAGGCGCGCTTGCGGATGTGTGCGTGTGTGTGGCCACGCGTTTGCTTAGGCATCAGTGTGTGAAAAGGTAGGTGCTTTTCTCTAGCTGCGTGTGCGTGCACGTGGTGCTGGGTGCACATCCCTGGGTGCTCGTGGAAAGGTTTCTGCATGGTTTTCGCTGAGGAATCGTGTGTGTGCACATGGACAAAGAGAAGGCGCAGCAACCAGGTTCCAGCGCCGAAGAAGGCAAAAGGCGAGGTTTCCGGCGCTATCTCCTTCTCTCCCCAGAGCTAGTCGCGCAAAGCAAGCCGCTAAGCCGGCGACCGGCAAGAGAGCTACAACGAAGCATGCCGAACGGAGAAAATAGCAGCAGCTCATCTGTTCACACCTTGTTTCTGCCATGTGCTTGAACGCCAAGACGTTCGCGCTTCTGTGAGATGAAAGACGTCCTTCTGCATATGTGGTTGCTCACACCGGTGCACTTGTTAGTGTATCCATTCAGTCCTGGGCTGCGGGGCATTCAGAAGTGGCTCTGTGGAGACGTCTGCATAGAGGCAGCTGTCAGAACACGCACACTCGATTGTTCACCAAAACATATGCAGACGCGTCCTTACCCTGTAGATTTGGATGCACAGAGTTCCCTGTGTTCGCAAGAGACAAGGGAATCGCGTCTGTACGCACAGAAGCAATAGCGGACCGTTTCCCTCGGAGTGAACGCGAAAGAGCCGTCTATATACTCGCAGACACGCGAACGTGCCTCAATGCGGTCACAGAGGCAGCAGCTTTTGCACAGATGCTCCTGGTGATTCTGGCACTTTCCAGGCACACTCCTGAAAGTCGCGCACACTGCTGTTCACTCGCTAAACGACCTCTTGGGAAACACGTCTCCGGTCGACGGACCGCTCAGATTGCTTCTCGTGTAACTGTGAACTGTGTCAGCGCAGGGAATCCGTCTCTGTTGAGCAGATGTCAATCCTGCCTCGCTTTTGCTTTGTTGCCTCTACCAAGATGATTTCCCGTTTCTCTCTTCACTGGAGCAGGCAGACACAGCCAACGCACATCAAGTGTCAAGAGACACGCTCTGCTGAGCTCAACGCTTGTGCAGATGCACATGTGCGACGAAGTCAACACACGTGCTTGTGGAGAGAAAGAAAGGGACTCCCAGGCGTGTGGAGCGACGGGGAGAAAGAGCGGGCGCTGAGGAACACAGTTTCAAACAGACTGTCTCCACACAAACAGGCACCTGTCTGCAGGTATCCTAGATCTTGATTCTTGAACTTGAGGAAACACGCGTCTGAGCAAAACTCCCAAACGCTTCCAGGAAAGACACAGGCTCTCCCACAAGCACACAAGTGTTTGCCCTCAGCTATAGATCAGTGACAAGCCTGTGAAGAGATGCCCTGCTATTCTTTCGCCTTATGGCATCATGTGTTTCGTTCCTCTTGGAGATCGATTGTTAAACGTCTTTCCTCGGGCGACACTGAAGCATTTGCCAGCGGAGGAGAAGTAGCACGGAGCAGCATTCAGTACTGCCTACGAGTGTCTTTGCTACCCTACTAGCGGAGCTCCAAGAACAGGCACACATCTTCAGGTACCTTCCAAATGTGGATTCCCCTGCAGCCCCGTAGGCGGGCGTGCAGTACGCCAACCGTCAACGGACGTTTTTCCCCTCAAGCCTGTCAGGACGTTGCTCGTCCGTCTTTCCCTCAATAGATGGGAGTAGGCGCGCTTGCGGATGTGTGCGTGTGTGTGGCCACGCGTTTGCTTAGGCATCAGTGTGTGAAAAGGTAGGTGCTTTTCTCTAGCTGCGTGTGCGTGCACGTGGTGCTGGGTGCACATCCCTGGGTGCTCGTGGAAAGGTTTCTGCATGGTTTTCGCTGAGGAATCGTGTGTGTGCACATGGACAAAGAGAAGGCGCAGCAACCAGGTTCCAGCGCCGAAGAAGGCAAAAGGCGAGGTTTCCGGCGCTATCTCCTTCTCTCCCCAGAGCTAGTCGCGCAAAGCAAGCCGCTAAGCCGGCGACCGGCAAGAGAGCTACAACGAAGCATGCCGAACGGAGAAAATAGCAGCAGCTCATCTGTTCACACCTTGTTTCTGCCATGTGCTTGAACGCCAAGACGTTCGCGCTTCTGTGAGATGAAAGACGTCCTTCTGCATATGTGGTTGCTCACACCGGTGCACTTGTTAGTGTATCCATTCAGTCCTGGGCTGCGGGGCATTCAGAAGTGGCTCTGTGGAGACGTCTGCATAGAGGCAGCTGTCAGAACACGCACACTCGATTGTTCACCAAAACATATGCAGACGCGTCCTTAGCCTGTAGATTTGGATGCACAGAGTTCCCTGTGTTCGCAAGAGACAAGGGAATCGCGTCTGTGCGCACAGAAGCAATAGCGGACCGTTTCCCTCGGAGTGAACGCGAAAGAGCCGTCTATATACTCGCAGACACGCGAACGTGCCTCAATGCGGTCACAGAGGCAGCAGCTTTTGCACAGATGCTCCTGGTGATTCTGGCACTTTCCAGGCACACTCCTGAAAGTCGCGCACACTGCTGTTCACTCGCTAAACGACCTCTTGGGAAACACGTCTCCGGTCGACGGACCGCTCAGATTGCTTCTCGTGTAACTGTGAACTGTGTCAGCGCAGGGAATCCGTCTCTGTTGAGCAGATGTCAATCCTGCCTCGCTTTTGCTTTGTTGCCTCTACCAAGATGATTTCCCGTTTCTCTCTTCACTGGAGCAGGCAGACACAGCCAACGCACATCAAGTGTCAAGAGACACGCTCTGCTGAGCTCAACGCTTGTGCAGATGCACATGTGCGACGAAGTCAACACACGTGCTTGTGGAGAGAAAGAAAGGGACTCCCAGGCGTGTGGAGCGACGGGGAGAAAGAGCGGGCGCTGAGGAACACAGTTTCAAACAGACTGTCTCCACACAAACAGGCACCTGTCTGCAGGTATCCTAGATCTTGATTCTTGAACTTGAGGAAACACGCGTCTGAGCAAAACTCCCAAACGCTTCCAGGAAAGACACAGGCTCTCCCACAAGCACACAAGTGTTTGCCCTCAGCTATAGATCAGGGACAAGCCTGTGAAGAGCAACCAAAGAGCTCGTCCGTCTTTCCCTCAATAGATGGGAGTAGGCGCGCTTGCGGATGTGTGCGTGTGTGTGGCCACGCGTTTGCTTAGGCATCAGTGTGTGAAAAGGTAGGTGCTTTTCTCTAGCTGCGTGTGCGTGCACGTGGTGCTGGGTGCACATCCCTGGGTGCTCGTGGAAAGGTTTCTGCATGGTTTTCGCTGAGGAATCGTGTGTGTGCACATGGACAAAGAGAAGGCGCAGCAACCAGGTTCCAGCGCCGAAGAAGGCAAAAGGCGAGGTTTCCGGCGCTATCTCCTTCTCTCCCCAGAGCTAGTCGCGCAAAGCAAGCCGCTAAGCCGGCGACCGGCAAGAGAGCTACAACGAAGCATGCCGAACGGAGAAAATAGCAGCAGCTCATCTGTTCACACCTTGTTTCTGCCATGTGCTTGAACGCCAAGACGTTCGCGCTTCTGTGAGATGAAAGACGTCCTTCTGCATATGTGGTTGCTCACACCGGTGCACTTGTTAGTGTATCCATTCAGTCCTGGGCTGCGGGGCATTCAGAAGTGGCTCTGTGGAGACGTCTGCATAGAGGCAGCTGTCAGAACACGCACACTCGATTGTTCACCAAAACATACGCAGACGCGTCCTTAGCCTGTAGATTTGGATGCACAGAGTTCCCTGTGTTCGCAAGAGACAAGGGAATCGCGTCTGTGCGCACAGAAGCAATAGCGGACCGTTTCCCTCGGAGTGAACGCGAAAGAGCCGTCTATATACTCGCAGACACGCGAACGTGCCTCAATGCGGTCACAGAGGCAGCAGCTTTTGCACAGATGCTCCTGGTGATTCTGGCACTTTCCAGGCACACTCCTGAAAGTCGCGCACACTGCTGTTCACTCGCTAAACGACCTCTTGGGAAACACGTCTCCGGTCGACGGACCGCTCAGATTGCTTCTCGTGTAACTGTGAACTGTGTCAGCGCAGGGAATCCGTCTCTGTTGAGCAGATGTCAATCCTGCCTCGCTTTTGCTTTGTTGCCTCTACCAAGATGATTTCCCGTTTCTCTCTTCACTGGAGCAGGCAGACACAGCCAACGCACATCAAGTGTCAAGAGACACGCTCTGCTGAGCTCAACGCTTGTGCAGATGCACATGTGCGACGAAGTCAACACACGTGCTTGTGGAGAGAAAGAAAGGGACTCCCAGGCGTGTGGAGCGACGGGGAGAAAGAGCGGGCGCTGAGGAACACAGTTTCAAACAGACTGTCTCCACACAAACAGGCACCTGTCTGCAGGTATCCTAGATCTTGATTCTTGAACTTGAGGAAACACGCGTCTGAGCAAAACTCCCAAACGCTTCCAGGAAAGACACAGGCTCTCCCACAAGCACACAAGTGTTTGCCCTCAGCTATAGATCAGGGACAAGCCTGTGAAGAGCAACCAAAGAGCTCGTCCGTCTTTCCCTCAATAGATGGGAGTAGGCGCGCTTGCGGATGTGTGCGTGTGTGTGGCCACGCGTTTGCTTAGGCATCAGTGTGTGAAAAGGTAGGTGCTTTTCTCTAGCTGCGTGTGCGTGCACGTGGTGCTGGGTGCACATCCCTGGGTGCTCGTGGAAAGGTTTCTGCATGGTTTTCGCTGAGGAATCGTGTGTGTGCACATGGACAAAGAGAAGGCGCAGCAACCAGGTTCCAGCGCCGAAGAAGGCAAAAGGCGAGGTTTCCGGCGCTATCTCCTTCTCTCCCCAGAGCTAGTCGCGCAAAGCAAGCCGCTAAGCCGGCGACCGGCAAGAGAGCTACAACGAAGCATGCCGAACGGAGAAAATAGCAGCAGCTCATCTGTTCACACCTTGTTTCTGCCATGTGCTTGAACGCCAAGACGTTCGCGCTTCTGTGAGATGAAAGACGTCCTTCTGCATATGTGGTTGCTCACACCGGTGCACTTGTTAGTGTATCCATTCAGTCCTGGGCTGCGGGGCATTCAGAAGTGGCTCTGTGGAGACGTCTGCATAGAGGCAGCTGTCAGAACACGCACACTCGATTGTTCACCAAAACATATGCAGACGCGTCCTTAGCCTGTAGATTTGGATGCACAGAGTTCCCTGTGTTCGCAAGAGACAAGGGAATCGCGTCTGTGCGCACAGAAGCAATAGCGGACCGTTTCCCTCGGAGTGAACGCGAAAGAGCCGTCTATATACTCGCAGACACGCGAACGTGCCTCAATGCGGTCACAGAGGCAGCAGCTTTTGCACAGATGCTCCTGGTGATTCTGGCACTTTCCAGGCACACTCCTGAAAGTCGCGCACACTGCTGTTCACTCGCTAAACGACCTCTTGGGAAACACGTCTCCGGTCGACGGACCGCTCAGATTGCTTCTCGTGTAACTGTGAACTGTGTCAGCGCAGGGAATCCGTCTCTGTTGAGCAGCTGTCAATCCTGCCTCGCTTTTGCTTTGTTGCCTCTACCAAGATGATTTCCCGTTTCTCTCTTCACTGGAGCAGGCAGACACAGCCAACGCACATCAAGTGTCAAGAGACACGCTCTGCTGAGCTCAACGCTTGTGCAGATGCACATGTGCGACGAAGTCAACACACGTGCTTGTGGAGAGAAAGAAAGGGACTCCCAGGCGTGTGGAGCGACGGGGAGAAAGAGCGGGCGCTGAGGAACACAGTTTCAAACAGACTGTCTCCACACAAACAGGCACCTGTCTGCAGGTATCCTAGATCTTGATTCTTGAACTTGAGGAAACACGCGTCTGAGCAAAACTCCCAAACGCTTCCAGGAAAGACACAGGCTCTCCCACAAGCACACAAGTGTTTGCCCTCAGCTATAGATCAGGGACAAGCCTGTGAAGAGCAACCAAAGAGCTCGTCCGTCTTTCCCTCAATAGATGGGAGTAGGCGCGCTTGCGGATGTGTGCGTGTGTGTGGCCACGCGTTTGCTTAGGCATCAGTGTGTGAAAAGGTAGGTGCTTTTCTCTAGCTGCGTGTGCGTGCACGTGGTGCTGGGTGCACATCCCTGGGTGCTCGTGGAAAGGTTTCTGCATGGTTTTCGCTGAGGAATCGTGTGTGTGCACATGGACAAAGAGAAGGCGCAGCAACCAGGTTCCAGCGCCGAAGAAGGCAAAAGGCGAGGTTTCCGGCGCTATCTCCTTCTCTCCCCAGAGCTAGTCGCGCAAAGCAAGCCGCTAAGCCGGCGACCGGCAAGAGAGCTACAACGAAGCATGCCGAACGGAGAAAATAGCAGCAGCTCATCTGTTCACACCTTGTTTCTGCCATGTGCTTGAACGCCAAGACGTTCGCGCTTCTGTGAGATGAAAGACGTCCTTCTGCATATGTGGTTGCTCACACCGGTGCACTTGTTAGTGTATCCATTCAGTCCTGGGCTGCGGGGCATTCAGAAGTGGCTCTGTGGAGACGTCTGCATAGAGGCAGCTGTCAGAACACGCACACTCGATTGTTCACCAAAACATACGCAGACGCGTCCTTAGCCTGTAGATTTGGATGCACAGAGTTCCCTGTGTTCGCAAGAGACAAGGGAATCGCGTCTGTGCGCACAGAAGCAATAGCGGACCGTTTCCCTCGGAGTGAACGCGAAAGAGCCGTCTATATACTCGCAGACACGCGAACGTGCCTCAATGCGGTCACAGAGGCAGCAGCTTTTGCACAGATGCTCCTGGTGATTCTGGCACTTTCCAGGCACACTCCTGAAAGTCGCGCACACTGCTGTTCACTCGCTAAACGACCTCTTGGGAAACACGTCTCCGGTCGACGGACCGCTCAGATTGCTTCTCGTGTAACTGTGAACTGTGTCAGCGCAGGGAATCCGTCTCTGTTGAGCAGATGTCAATCCTGCCTCGCTTTTGCTTTGTTGCCTCTACCAAGATGATTTCCCGTTTCTCTCTTCACTGGAGCAGGCAGACACAGCCAACGCACATCAAGTGTCAAGAGACACGCTCTGCTGAGCTCAACGCTTGTGCAGATGCACATGTGCGACGAAGTCAACACACGTGCTTGTGGAGAGAAAGAAAGGGACTCCCAGGCGTGTGGAGCGACGGGGAGAAAGAGCGGGCGCTGAGGAACACAGTTTCAAACAGACTGTCTCCACACAAACAGGCACCTGTCTGCAGGTATCCTAGATCTTGATTCTTGAACTTGAGGAAACACGCGTCTGAGCAAAACTCCCAAACGCTTCCAGGAAAGACACAGGCTCTCCCACAAGCACACAAGTGTTTGCCCTCAGCTATAGATCAGGGACAAGCCTGTGAAGAGCAACCAAAGAGCTCGTCCGTCTTTCCCTCAATAGATGGGAGTAGGCGCGCTTGCGGATGTGTGCGTGTGTGTGGCCACGCGTTTGCTTAGGCATCAGTGTGTGAAAAGGTAGGTGCTTTTCTCTAGCTGCGTGTGCGTGCACGTGGTGCTGGGTGCACATCCCTGGGTGCTCGTGGAAAGGTTTCTGCATGGTTTTCGCTGAGGAATCGTGTGTGTGCACATGGACAAAGAGAAGGCGCAGCAACCAGGTTCCAGCGCCGAAGAAGGCAAAAGGCGAGGTTTCCGGCGCTATCTCCTTCTCTCCCCAGAGCTAGTCGCGCAAAGCAAGCCGCTAAGCCGGCGACCGGCAAGAGAGCTACAACGAAGCATGCCGAACGGAGAAAATAGCAGCAGCTCATCTGTTCACACCTTGTTTCTGCCATGTGCTTGAACGCCAAGACGTTCGCGCTTCTGTGAGATGAAAGACGTCCTTCTGCATATGTGGTTGCTCACACCGGTGCACTTGTTAGTGTATCCATTCAGTCCTGGGCTGCGGGGCATTCAGAAATGGCTCTGTGGAGACGTCTGCATAGAGGCAGCTGTCAGAACACGCACACTCGATTGTTCACCAAAACATATGCAGACGCGTCCTTAGCCTGTAGATTTGGATGCACAGAGTTCCCTGTGTTCGCAAGAGACAAGGGAATCGCGTCTGTGCGCACAGAAGCAATAGCGGACCGTTTCCCTCGGAGTGAACGCGAAAGAGCCGTCTATATACTCGCAGACACGCGAACGTGCCTCAATGCGGTCACAGAGGCAGCAGCTTTTGCACAGATGCTCCTGGTGATTCTGGCACTTTCCAGGCACACTCCTGAAAGTCGCGCACACTGCTGTTCACTCGCTAAACGACCTCTTGGGAAACACGTCTCCGGTCGACGGACCGCTCAGATTGCTTCTCGTGTAACTGTGAACTGTGTCAGCGCAGGGAATCCGTCTCTGTTGAGCAGCTGTCAATCCTGCCTCGCTTTTGCTTTGTTGCCTCTACCAAGATGATTTCCCGTTTCTCTCTTCACTGGAGCAGGCAGACACAGCCAACGCACATCAAGTGTCAAGAGACACGCTCTGCTGAGCTCAACGCTTGTGCAGATGCACATGTGCGACGAAGTCAACACACGTGCTTGTGGAGAGAAAGAAAGGGACTCCCAGGCGTGTGGAGCGACGGGGAGAAAGAGCGGGCGCTGAGGAACACAGTTTCAAACAGACTGTCTCCACACAAACAGGCACCTGTCTGCAGGTATCCTAGATCTTGATTCTTGAACTTGAGGAAACACGCGTCTGAGCAAAACTCCCAAACGCTTCCAGGAAAGACACAGGCTCTCCCACAAGCACACAAGTGTTTGCCCTCAGCTATAGATCAGGGACAAGCCTGTGAAGAGCAACCAAAGAGCTCGTCCGTCTTTCCCTCAATAGATGGGAGTAGGCGCGCTTGCGGATGTGTGCGTGTGTGTGGCCACGCGTTTGCTTAGGCATCAGTGTGTGAAAAGGTAGGTGCTTTTCTCTAGCTGCGTGTGCGTGCACGTGGTGCTGGGTGCACATCCCTGGGTGCTCGTGGAAAGGTTTCTGCATGGTTTTCGCTGAGGAATCGTGTGTGTGCACATGGACAAAGAGAAGGCGCAGCAACCAGGTTCCAGCGCCGAAGAAGGCAAAAGGCGAGGTTTCCGGCGCTATCTCCTTCTCTCCCCAGAGCTAGTCGCGCAAAGCAAGCCGCTAAGCCGGCGACCGGCAAGAGAGCTACAACGAAGCATGCCGAACGGAGAAAATAGCAGCAGCTCATCTGTTCACACCTTGTTTCTGCCATGTGCTTGAACGCCAAGACGTTCGCGCTTCTGTGAGATGAAAGACGTCCTTCTGCATATGTGGTTGCTCACACCGGTGCACTTGTTAGTGTATCCATTCAGTCCTGGGCTGCGGGGCATTCAGAAGTGGCTCTGTGGAGACGTCTGCATAGAGGCAGCTGTCAGAACACGCACACTCGATTGTTCACCAAAACATATGCAGACGCGTCCTTAGCCTGTAGATTTGGATGCACAGAGTTCCCTGTGTTCGCAAGAGACAAGGGAATCGCGTCTGTGCGCACAGAAGCAATAGCGGACCGTTTCCCTCGGAGTGAACGCGAAAGAGCCGTCTATATACTCGCAGACACGCGAATGTGCCTCAATGCGGTCACAGAGGCAGCAGCTTTTGCACAGATGCTCCTGGTGATTCTGGCACTTTCCAGGCACACTCCTGAAAGTCGCGCACACTGCTGTTCACTCGCTAAACGACCTCTTGGGAAACACGTCTCCGGGCGACGGACCGCTCAGATTGCTTCTCGTGTAACTGTGAACTGTGTCAGCGCAGGGAATCCGTCTCTGTTGAGCAGATGTCAATCCTGCCTCGCTTTTGCTTTGTTGCCTCTACCAAGATGATTTCCCGTTTCTCTCTTCACTGGAGCAGGCAGACACAGCCAACGCACATCAAGTGTCAAGAGACACGCTCTGCTGAGCTCAACGCTTGTGCAGATGCACATGTGCGACGAAGTCAACACACGTGCTTGTGGAGAGAAAGAAAGGGACTCCCAGGCGTGTGGAGCGACGGGGAGAAAGAGCGGGCGCTGAGGAACACAGTTTCAAACAGACTGTCTCCACACAAACAGGCACCTGTCTGCAGGTATCCTAGATCTTGATTCTTGAACTTGAGGAAACACGCGTCTGAGCAAAACTCCCAAACGCTTCCAGGAAAGACACAGGCTCTCCCACAAGCACACAAGTGTTTGCCCTCAGCTATAGATCAGGGACAAGCCTGTGAAGAGATGCCCTGCTATTCTTTCGCCTTATGGCATCATGTGTTTCGTTCCTCTTGGAGATCGATTGTTAAACGTCTTTCCTAGGGCGACTGTGAAGCATTTGCCAGCGGAGGAGAAGTAGCACGGAGCAGCATTCAGTACTGCCTACGAGTGTCTTTGCTACCCTACTAGCGGAGCTCCAAGAACAGGCACACATCTTCAGGTACCTTCCAAATGTGGATTCCCCTGCAGCCCCGTAGGCGGGCGTGCAGTACGCCAACCGTCAACGGACGTTTTTCCCCTCAAGCCTGTCAGGACGTTGCTCGTCCGTCTTTCCCTCAATAGATGGGAGTAGGCGCGCTTGCGGATGTGTGCGTGTGTGTGGCCACGCGTTTGCTTAGGCTTCAGTGTGTGAAAAGGTAGGTGCTTTTCTCTAGCTGCGTGTGCGTGCACGTGGTGCTGGGTGCACATCCCTGGGTGCTCGTGGAAAGGTTTCTGCATGGTTTTCGCTGAGGAATCGTGTGTGTGCACATGGACAAAGAGAAGGCGCAGCAACCAGGTTCCAGCGCCGAAGAAGGCAAAAGGCGAGGTTTCCGGCGCTATCTCCTTCTCTCCCCAGAGCTAGTCGCGCAAAGCAAGCCGCTAAGCCGGCGACCGGCAAGAGAGCTACAACGAAGCATGCCGAACGGAGAAAATAGCAGCAGCTCATCTGTTCACACCTTGTTTCTGCCATGTGCTTGAACGCCAAGACGTTCGCGCTTCTGTGAGATGAAAGACGTCCTTCTGCATATGTGGTTGCTCACACCGGTGCACTTGTTAGTGTATCCATTCAGTCCTGGGCTGCGGGGCATTCAGAAGTGGCTCTGTGGAGACGTCTGCATAGAGGCAGCTGTCAGAACACGCACACTCGATTGTTCACCAAAACATATGCAGACGCGTCCTTAGCCTGTAGATTTGGATGCACAGAGTTCCCTGTGTTCGCAAGAGACAAGGGAATCGCGTCTGTGCGCACAGAAGCAATAGCGGACCGTTTCCCTCGGAGTGAACGCGAAAGAGCCGTCTATATACTCGCAGACACGCGAACGTGCCTCAATGCGGTCACAGAGGCAGCAGCTTTTGCACAGATGCTCCTGGTGATTCTGGCACTTTCCAGGCACACTCCTGAAAGTCGCGCACACTGCTGTTCACTCGCTAAACGACCTCTTGGGAAACACGTCTCCGGTCGACAGACCGCTCAGATTGCTTCTCGTGTAACTGTGAACTGTGTCAGCGCAGGGAATCCGTCTCTGTTGAGCAGATGTCAATCCTGCCTCGCTTTTGCTTTGTTGCCTCTACCAAGATGATTTCCCGTTTCTCTCTTCACTGGAGCAGGCAGACACAGCCAACGCACATCAAGTGTCAAGAGACACGCTCTGCTGAGCTCAACGCTTGTGCAGATGCACATGTGCGACGAAGTCAACACACGTGCTTGTGGAGAGAAAGAAAGGGACTCCCAGGCGTGTGGAGCGACGGGGAGAAAGAGCGGGCGCTGAGGAACACAGTTTCAAACAGACTGTCTCCACACAAACAGGCACCTGTCTGCAGGTATCCTAGATCTTGATTCTTGAACTTGAGGAAACACGCGTCTGAGCAAAACTCCCAAACGCTTCCAGGAAAGACACAGGCTCTCCCACAAGCACACAAGTGTTTGCCCTCAGCTATAGATCAGGGACAAGCCTGTGAAGAGCAACCAAAGAGCTCGTCCGTCTTTCCCTCAATAGATGGGAGTAGGCGCGCTTGCGGATGTGTGCGTGTGTGTGGCCACGCGTTTGCTTAGGCATCAGTGTGTGAAAAGGTAGGTGCTTTTCTCTAGCTGCGTGTGCGTGCACGTGGTGCTGGGTGCACATCCCTGGGTGCTCGTGGAAAGGTTTCTGCATGGTTTTCGCTGAGGAATCGTGTGTGTGCACATGGACAAAGAGAAGGCGCAGCAACCAGGTTCCAGCGCCGAAGAAGGCAAAAGGCGAGGTTTCCGGCGCTATCTCCTTCTCTCCCCAGAGCTAGTCGCGCAAAGCAAGCCGCTAAGCCGGCGACCGGCAAGAGAGCTACAACGAAGCATGCCGAACGGAGAAAATAGCAGCAGCTCATCTGTTCACACCTTGTTTCTGCCATGTGCTTGAACGCCAAGACGTTCGCGCTTCTGTGAGATGAAAGACGTCCTTCTGCATATGTGGTTGCTCACACCGGTGCACTTGTTAGTGTATCCATTCAGTCCTGGGCTGCGGGGCATTCAGAAGTGGCTCTGTGGAGACGTCTGCATAGAGGCAGCTGTCAGAACACGCACACTCGATTGTTCACCAAAACATATGCAGACGCGTCCTTAGCCTGTAGATTTGGATGCACAGAGTTCCCTGTGTTCGCAAGAGACAAGGGAATCGCGTCTGTGCGCACAGAAGCAATAGCGGACCGTTTCCCTCGGAGTGAACGCGAAAGAGCCGTCTATATACTCGCAGACACGCGAACGTGCCTCAATGCGGTCACAGAGGCAGCAGCTTTTGCACAGATGCTCCTGGTGATTCTGGCACTTTCCAGGCACACTCCTGAAAGTCGCGCACACTGCTGTTCACTCGCTAAACGACCTCTTGGGAAACACGTCTCCGGTCGACGGACCGCTCAGATTGCTTCTCGTGTAACTGTGAACTGTGTCAGCGCAGGGAATCCGTCTCTGTTGAGCAGATGTCAATCCTGCCTCGCTTTTGCTTTGTTGCCTCTACCAAGATGATTTCCCGTTTCTCTCTTCACTGGAGCAGGCAGACACAGCCAACGCACATCAAGTGTCAAGAGACACGCTCTGCTGAGCTCAACGCTTGTGCAGATGCACATGTGCGACGAAGTCAACACACGTGCTTGTGGAGAGAAAGAAAGGGACTCCCAGGCGTGTGGAGCGACGGGGAGAAAGAGCGGGCGCTGAGGAACACAGTTTCAAACAGACTGTCTCCACACAAACAGGCACCTGTCTGCAGGTATCCTAGATCTTGATTCTTGAACTTGAGGAAACACGCGTCTGAGCAAAACTCCCAAACGCTTCCAGGAAAGACACAGGCTCTCCCACAAGCACACAAGTGTTTGCCCTCAGCTATAGATCAGGGACAAGCCTGTGAAGAGCAACCAAAGAGCTCGTCCGTCTTTCCCTCAATAGATGGGAGTAGGCGCGCTTGCGGATGTGTGCGTGTGTGTGGCCACGCGTTTGCTTAGGCATCAGTGTGTGAAAAGGTAGGTGCTTTTCTCTAGCTGCGTGTGCGTGCACGTGGTGCTGGGTGCACATCCCTGGGTGCTCGTGGAAAGGTTTCTGCATGGTTTTCGCTGAGGAATCGTGTGTGTGCACATGGACAAAGAGAAGGCGCAGCAACCAGGTTCCAGCGCCGAAGAAGGCAAAAGGCGAGGTTTCCGGCGCTATCTCCTTCTCTCCCCAGAGCTAGTCGCGCAAAGCAAGCCGCTAAGCCGGCGACCGGCAAGAGAGCTACAACGAAGCATGCCGAACGGAGAAAATAGCAGCAGCTCATCTGTTCACACCTTGTTTCTGCCATGTGCTTGAACGCCAAGACGTTCGCGCTTCTGTGAGATGAAAGACGTCCTTCTGCATATGTGGTTGCTCACACCGGTGCACTTGTTAGTGTATCCATTCAGTCCTGGGCTGCGGGGCATTCAGAAGTGGCTCTGTGGAGACGTCTGCATAGAGGCAGCTGTCAGAACACGCACACTCGATTGTTCACCAAAACATACGCAGACGCGTCCTTAGCCTGTAGATTTGGATGCACAGAGTTCCCTGTGTTCGCAAGAGACAAGGGAATCGCGTCTGTGCGCACAGAAGCAATAGCGGACCGTTTCCCTCGGAGTGAACGCGAAAGAGCCGTCTATATACTCGCAGACACGCGAACGTGCCTCAATGCGGTCACAGAGGCAGCAGCTTTTGCACAGATGCTCCTGGTGATTCTGGCACTTTCCAGGCACACTCCTGAAAGTCGCGCACACTGCTGTTCACTCGCTAAACGACCTCTTGGGAAACACGTCTCCGGTCGACGGACCGCTCAGATTGCTTCTCGTGTAACTGTGAACTGTGTCAGCGCAGGGAATCCGTCTCTGTTGAGCAGCTGTCAATCCTGCCTCGCTTTTGCTTTGTTGCCTCTACCAAGATGATTTCCCGTTTCTCTCTTCACTGGAGCAGGCAGACACAGCCAACGCACATCAAGTGTCAAGAGACACGCTCTGCTGAGCTCAACGCTTGTGCAGATGCACATGTGCGACGAAGTCAACACACGTGCTTGTGGAGAGAAAGAAAGGGACTCCCAGGCGTGTGGAGCGACGGGGAGAAAGAGCGGGCGCTGAGGAACACAGTTTCAAACAGACTGTCTCCACACAAACAGGCACCTGTCTGCAGGTATCCTAGATCTTGATTCTTGAACTTGAGGAAACACGCGTCTGAGCAAAACTCCCAAACGCTTCCAGGAAAGACACAGGCTCTCCCACAAGCACACAAGTGTTTGCCCTCAGCTATAGATCAGGGACAAGCCTGTGAAGAGCAACCAAAGAGCTCGTCCGTCTTTCCCTCAATAGATGGGAGTAGGCGCGCTTGCGGATGTGTGCGTGTGTGTGGCCACGCGTTTGCTTAGGCATCAGTGTGTGAAAAGGTAGGTGCTTTTCTCTAGCTGCGTGTGCGTGCACGTGGTGCTGGGTGCACATCCCTGGGTGCTCGTGGAAAGGTTTCTGCATGGTTTTCGCTGAGGAATCGTGTGTGTGCACATGGACAAAGAGAAGGCGCAGCAACCAGGTTCCAGCGCCGAAGAAGGCAAAAGGCGAGGTTTCCGGCGCTATCTCCTTCTCTCCCCAGAGCTAGTCGCGCAAAGCAAGCCGCTAAGCCGGCGACCGGCAAGAGAGCTACAACGAAGCATGCCGAACGGAGAAAATAGCAGCAGCTCATCTGTTCACACCTTGTTTCTGCCATGTGCTTGAACGCCAAGACGTTCGCGCTTCTGTGAGATGAAAGACGTCCTTCTGCATATGTGGTTGCTCACACCGGTGCACTTGTTAGTGTATCCATTCAGTCCTGGGCTGCGGGGCATTCAGAAGTGGCTCTGTGGAGACGTCTGCATAGAGGCAGCTGTCAGAACACGCACACTCGATTGTTCACCAAAACATATGCAGACGCGTCCTTAGCCTGTAGATTTGGATGCACAGAGTTCCCTGTGTTCGCAAGAGACAAGGGAATCGCGTCTGTGCGCACAGAAGCAATAGCGGACCGTTTCCCTCGGAGTGAACGCGAAAGAGCCGTCTATATACTCGCAGACACGCGAACGTGCCTCAATGCGGTCACAGAGGCAGCAGCTTTTGCACAGATGCTCCTGGTGATTCTGGCACTTTCCAGGCACACTCCTGAAAGTCGCGCACACTGCTGTTCACTCGCTAAACGACCTCTTGGGAAACACGTCTCCGGTCGACGGACCGCTCAGATTGCTTCTCGTGTAACTGTGAACTGTGTCAGCGCAGGGAATCCGTCTCTGTTGAGCAGATGTCAATCCTGCCTCGCTTTTGCTTTGTTGCCTCTACCAAGATGATTTCCCGTTTCTCTCTTCACTGGAGCAGGCAGACACAGCCAACGCACATCAAGTGTCAAGAGACACGCTCTGCTGAGCTCAACGCTTGTGCAGATGCACATGTGCGACGAAGTCAACACACGTGCTTGTGGAGAGAAAGAAAGGGACTCCCAGGCGTGTGGAGCGACGGGGAGAAAGAGCGGGCGCTGAGGAACACAGTTTCAAACAGACTGTCTCCACACAAACAGGCACCTGTCTGCAGGTATCCTAGATCTTGATTCTTGAACTTGAGGAAACACGCGTCTGAGCAAAACTCCCAAACGCTTCCAGGAAAGACACAGGCTCTCCCACAAGCACACAAGTGTTTGCCCTCAGCTATAGATCAGGGACAAGCCTGTGAAGAGCAACCAAAGAGCTCGTCCGTCTTTCCCTCAATAGATGGGAGTAGGCGCGCTTGCGGATGTGTGCGTGTGTGTGGCCACGCGTTTGCTTAGGCATCAGTGTGTGAAAAGGTAGGTGCTTTTCTCTAGCTGCGTGTGCGTGCACGTGGTGCTGGGTGCACATCCCTGGGTGCTCGTGGAAAGGTTTCTGCATGGTTTTCGCTGAGGAATCGTGTGTGTGCACATGGACAAAGAGAAGGCGCAGCAACCAGGTTCCAGCGCCGAAGAAGGCAAAAGGCGAGGTTTCCGGCGCTATCTCCTTCTCTCCCCAGAGCTAGTCGCGCAAAGCAAGCCGCTAAGCCGGCGACCGGCAAGAGAGCTACAACGAAGCATGCCGAACGGAGAAAATAGCAGCAGCTCATCTGTTCACACCTTGTTTCTGCCATGTGCTTGAACGCCAAGACGTTCGCGCTTCTGTGAGATGAAAGACGTCCTTCTGCATATGTGGTTGCTCACACCGGTGCACTTGTTAGTGTATCCATTCAGTCCTGGGCTGCGGGGCATTCAGAAGTGGCTCTGTGGAGACGTCTGCATAGAGGCAGCTGTCAGAACACGCACACTCGATTGTTCACCAAAACATACGCAGACGCGTCCTTAGCCTGTAGATTTGGATGCACAGAGTTCCCTGTGTTCGCAAGAGACAAGGGAATCGCGTCTGTGCGCACAGAAGCAATAGCGGACCGTTTCCCTCGGAGTGAACGCGAAAGAGCCGTCTATATACTCGCAGACACGCGAACGTGCCTCAATGCGGTCACAGAGGCAGCAGCTTTTGCACAGATGCTCCTGGTGATTCTGGCACTTTCCAGGCACACTCCTGAAAGTCGCGCACACTGCTGTTCACTCGCTAAACGACCTCTTGGGAAACACGTCTCCGGTCGACGGACCGCTCAGATTGCTTCTCGTGTAACTGTGAACTGTGTCAGCGCAGGGAATCCGTCTCTGTTGAGCAGCTGTCAATCCTGCCTCGCTTTTGCTTTGTTGCCTCTACCAAGATGATTTCCCGTTTCTCTCTTCACTGGAGCAGGCAGACACAGCCAACGCACATCAAGTGTCAAGAGACACGCTCTGCTGAGCTCAACGCTTGTGCAGATGCACATGTGCGACGAAGTCAACACACGTGCTTGTGGAGAGAAAGAAAGGGACTCCCAGGCGTGTGGAGCGACGGGGAGAAAGAGCGGGCGCTGAGGAACACAGTTTCAAACAGACTGTCTCCACACAAACAGGCACCTGTCTGCAGGTATCCTAGATCTTGATTCTTGAACTTGAGGAAACACGCGTCTGAGCAAAACTCCCAAACGCTTCCAGGAAAGACACAGGCTCTCCCACAAGCACACAAGTGTTTGCCCTCAGCTATAGATCAGGGACAAGCCTGTGAAGAGCAACCAAAGAGCTCGTCCGTCTTTCCCTCAATAGATGGGAGTAGGCGCGCTTGCGGATGTGTGCGTGTGTGTGGCCACGCGTTTGCTTAGGCATCAGTGTGTGAAAAGGTAGGTGCTTTTCTCTAGCTGCGTGTGCGTGCACGTGGTGCTGGGTGCACATCCCTGGGTGCTCGTGGAAAGGTTTCTGCATGGTTTTCGCTGAGGAATCGTGTGTGTGCACATGGACAAAGAGAAGGCGCAGCAACCAGGTTCCAGCGCCGAAGAAGGCAAAAGGCGAGGTTTCCGGCGCTATCTCCTTCTCTCCCCAGAGCTAGTCGCGCAAAGCAAGCCGCTAAGCCGGCGACCGGCAAGAGAGCTACAACGAAGCATGCCGAACGGAGAAAATAGCAGCAGCTCATCTGTTCACACCTTGTTTCTGCCATGTGCTTGAACGCCAAGACGTTCGCGCTTCTGTGAGATGAAAGACGTCCTTCTGCATATGTGGTTGCTCACACCGGTGCACTTGTTAGTGTATCCATTCAGTCCTGGGCTGCGGGGCATTCAGAAGTGGCTCTGTGGAGACGTCTGCATAGAGGCAGCTGTCAGAACACGCACACTCGATTGTTCACCAAAACATATGCAGACGCGTCCTTAGCCTGTAGATTTGGATGCACAGAGTTCCCTGTGTTCGCAAGAGACAAGGGAATCGCGTCTGTGCGCACAGAAGCAATAGCGGACCGTTTCCCTCGGAGTGAACGCGAAAGAGCCGTCTATATACTCGCAGACACGCGAACGTGCCTCAATGCGGTCACAGAGGCAGCAGCTTTTGCACAGATGCTCCTGGTGATTCTGGCACTTTCCAGGCACACTCCTGAAAGTCGCGCACACTGCTGTTCACTCGCTAAACGACCTCTTGGGAAACACGTCTCCGGGCGACGGACCGCTCAGATTGCTTCTCGTGTAACTGTGAACTGTGTCAGCGCAGGGAATCCGTCTCTGTTGAGCAGATGTCAATCCTGCCTCGCTTTTGCTTTGTTGCCTCTACCAAGATGATTTCCCGTTTCTCTCTTCACTGGAGCAGGCAGACACAGCCAACGCACATCAAGTGTCAAGAGACACGCTCTGCTGAGCTCAACGCTTGTGCAGATGCACATGTGCGACGAAGTCAACACACGTGCTTGTGGAGAGAAAGAAAGGGACTCCCAGGCGTGTGGAGCGACGGGGAGAAAGAGCGGGCGCTGAGGAACACAGTTTCAAACAGACTGTCTCCACACAAACAGGCACCTGTCTGCAGGTATCCTAGATCTTGATTCTTGAACTTGAGGAAACACGCGTCTGAGCAAAACTCCCAAACGCTTCCAGGAAAGACACAGGCTCTCCCACAAGCACACAAGTGTTTGCCCTCAGCTATAGATCAGGGACAAGCCTGTGAAGAGATGCCCTGCTATTCTTTCGCCTTATGGCATCATGTGTTTCGTTCCTCTTGGAGATCGATTGTTAAACGTCTTTCCTAGGGCGACTGTGAAGCATTTGCCAGCGGAGGAGAAGTAGCACGGAGCAGCATTCAGTACTGCCTACGAGTGTCTTTGCTACCCTACTAGCGGAGCTCCAAGAACAGGCACACATCTTCAGGTACCTTCCAAATGTGGATTCCCCTGCAGCCCCGTAGGCGGGCGTGCAGTACGCCAACCGTCAACGGACGTTTTTCCCCTCAAGCCTGTCAGGACGTTGCTCGTCCGTCTTTCCCTCAATAGATGGGAGTAGGCGCGCTTGCGGATGTGTGCGTGTGTGTGGCCACGCGTTTGCTTAGGCTTCAGTGTGTGAAAAGGTAGGTGCTTTTCTCTAGCTGCGTGTGCGTGCACGTGGTGCTGGGTGCACATCCCTGGGTGCTCGTGGAAAGGTTTCTGCATGGTTTTCGCTGAGGAATCGTGTGTGTGCACATGGACAAAGAGAAGGCGCAGCAACCAGGTTCCAGCGCCGAAGAAGGCAAAAGGCGAGGTTTCCGGCGCTATCTCCTTCTCTCCCCAGAGCTAGTCGCGCAAAGCAAGCCGCTAAGCCGGCGACCGGCAAGAGAGCTACAACGAAGCATGCCGAACGGAGAAAATAGCAGCAGCTCATCTGTTCACACCTTGTTTCTGCCATGTGCTTGAACGCCAAGACGTTCGCGCTTCTGTGAGATGAAAGACGTCCTTCTGCATATGTGGTTGCTCACACCGGTGCACTTGTTAGTGTATCCATTCAGTCCTGGGCTGCGGGGCATTCAGAAGTGGCTCTGTGGAGACGTCTGCATAGAGGCAGCTGTCAGAACACGCACACTCGATTGTTCACCAAAACATACGCAGACGCGTCCTTAGCCTGTAGATTTGGATGCACAGAGTTCCCTGTGTTCGCAAGAGACAAGGGAATCGCGTCTGTGCGCACAGAAGCAATAGCGGACCGTTTCCCTCGGAGTGAACGCGAAAGAGCCGTCTATATACTCGCAGACACGCGAACGTGCCTCAATGCGGTCACAGAGGCAGCAGCTTTTGCACAGATGCTCCTGGTGATTCTGGCACTTTCCAGGCACACTCCTGAAAGTCGCGCACACTGCTGTTCACTCGCTAAACGACCTCTTGGGAAACACGTCTCCGGTCGACGGACCGCTCAGATTGCTTCTCGTGTAACTGTGAACTGTGTCAGCGCAGGGAATCCGTCTCTGTTGAGCAGATGTCAATCCTGCCTCGCTTTTGCTTTGTTGCCTCTACCAAGATGATTTCCCGTTTCTCTCTTCACTGGAGCAGGCAGACACAGCCAACGCACATCAAGTGTCAAGAGACACGCTCTGCTGAGCTCAACGCTTGTGCAGATGCACATGTGCGACGAAGTCAACACACGTGCTTGTGGAGAGAAAGAAAGGGACTCCCAGGCGTGTGGAGCGACGGGGAGAAAGAGCGGGCGCTGAGGAACACAGTTTCAAACAGACTGTCTCCACACAAACAGGCACCTGTCTGCAGGTATCCTAGATCTTGATTCTTGAACTTGAGGAAACACGCGTCTGAGCAAAACTCCCAAACGCTTCCAGGAAAGACACAGGCTCTCCCACAAGCACACAAGTGTTTGCCCTCAGCTATAGATCAGGGACAAGCCTGTGAAGAGCAACCAAAGAGCTCGTCCGTCTTTCCCTCAATAGATGGGAGTAGGCGCGCTTGCGGATGTGTGCGTGTGTGTGGCCACGCGTTTGCTTAGGCATCAGTGTGTGAAAAGGTAGGTGCTTTTCTCTAGCTGCGTGTGCGTGCACGTGGTGCTGGGTGCACATCCCTGGGTGCTCGTGGAAAGGTTTCTGCATGGTTTTCGCTGAGGAATCGTGTGTGTGCACATGGACAAAGAGAAGGCGCAGCAACCAGGTTCCAGCGCCGAAGAAGGCAAAAGGCGAGGTTTCCGGCGCTATCTCCTTCTCTCCCCAGAGCTAGTCGCGCAAAGCAAGCCGCTAAGCCGGCGACCGGCAAGAGAGCTACAACGAAGCATGCCGAACGGAGAAAATAGCAGCAGCTCATCTGTTCACACCTTGTTTCTGCCATGTGCTTGAACGCCAAGACGTTCGCGCTTCTGTGAGATGAAAGACGTCCTTCTGCATATGTGGTTGCTCACACCGGTGCACTTGTTAGTGTATCCATTCAGTCCTGGGCTGCGGGGCATTCAGAAGTGGCTCTGTGGAGACGTCTGCATAGAGGCAGCTGTCAGAACACGCACACTCGATTGTTCACCAAAACATATGCAGACGCGTCCTTAGCCTGTAGATTTGGATGCACAGAGTTCCCTGTGTTCGCAAGAGACAAGGGAATCGCGTCTGTGCGCACAGAAGCAATAGCGGACCGTTTCCCTCGGAGTGAACGCGAAAGAGCCGTCTATATACTCGCAGACACGCGAACGTGCCTCAATGCGGTCACAGAGGCAGCAGCTTTTGCACAGATGCTCCTGGTGATTCTGGCACTTTCCAGGCACACTCCTGAAAGTCGCGCACACTGCTGTTCACTCGCTAAACGACCTCTTGGGAAACACGTCTCCGGGCGACGGACCGCTCAGATTGCTTCTCGTGTAACTGTGAACTGTGTCAGCGCAGGGAATCCGTCTCTGTTGAGCAGATGTCAATCCTGCCTCGCTTTTGCTTTGTTGCCTCTACCAAGATGATTTCCCGTTTCTCTCTTCACTGGAGCAGGCAGACACAGCCAACGCACATCAAGTGTCAAGAGACACGCTCTGCTGAGCTCAACGCTTGTGCAGATGCACATGTGCGACGAAGTCAACACACGTGCTTGTGGAGAGAAAGAAAGGGACTCCCAGGCGTGTGGAGCGACGGGGAGAAAGAGCGGGCGCTGAGGAACACAGTTTCAAACAGACTGTCTCCACACAAACAGGCACCTGTCTGCAGGTATCCTAGATCTTGATTCTTGAACTTGAGGAAACACGCGTCTGAGCAAAACTCCCAAACGCTTCCAGGAAAGACACAGGCTCTCCCACAAGCACACAAGTGTTTGCCCTCAGCTATAGATCAGGGACAAGCCTGTGAAGAGCAACCAAAGAGCTCGTCCGTCTTTCCCTCAATAGATGGGAGTAGGCGCGCTTGCGGATGTGTGCGTGTGTGTGGCCACGCGTTTGCTTAGGCATCAGTGTGTGAAAAGGTAGGTGCTTTTCTCTAGCTGCGTGTGCGTGCACGTGGTGCTGGGTGCACATCCCTGGGTGCTCGTGGAAAGGTTTCTGCATGGTTTTCGCTGAGGAATCGTGTGTGTGCACATGGACAAAGAGAAGGCGCAGCAACCAGGTTCCAGCGCCGAAGAAGGCAAAAGGCGAGGTTTCCGGCGCTATCTCCTTCTCTCCCCAGAGCTAGTCGCGCAAAGCAAGCCGCTAAGCCGGCGACCGGCAAGAGAGCTACAACGAAGCATGCCGAACGGAGAAAATAGCAGCAGCTCATCTGTTCACACCTTGTTTCTGCCATGTGCTTGAACGCCAAGACGTTCGCGCTTCTGTGAGATGAAAGACGTCCTTCTGCATATGTGGTTGCTCACACCGGTGCACTTGTTAGTGTATCCATTCAGTCCTGGGCTGCGGGGCATTCAGAAGTGGCTCTGTGGAGACGTCTGCATAGAGGCAGCTGTCAGAACACGCACACTCGATTGTTCACCAAAACATATGCAGACGCGTCCTTAGCCTGTAGATTTGGATGCACAGAGTTCCCTGTGTTCGCAAGAGACAAGGGAATCGCGTCTGTGCGCACAGAAGCAATAGCGGACCGTTTCCCTCGGAGTGAACGCGAAAGAGCCGTCTATATACTCGCAGACACGCGAACGTGCCTCAATGCGGTCACAGAGGCAGCAGCTTTTGCACAGATGCTCCTCGTGATTCTGGCACTTTCCAGGCACACTCCTGAAAGTCGCGCACACTGCTGTTCACTCGCTAAACGACCTCTTGGGAAACACGTCTCCGGTCGACGGACCGCTCAGATTGCTTCTCGTGTAACTGTGAACTGTGTCAGCGCAGGGAATCCGTCTCTGTTGAGCAGATGTCAATCCTGCCTCGCTTTTGCTTTGTTGCCTCTACCAAGATGATTTCCCGTTTCTCTCTTCACTGGAGCAGGCAGACACAGCCAACGCACATCAAGTGTCAAGAGACACGCTCTGCTGAGCTCAACGCTTGTGCAGATGCACATGTGCGACGAAGTCAACACACGTGCTTGTGGAGAGAAAGAAAGGGACTCCCAGGCGTGTGGAGCGATGGGGAGAAAGAGCGGGCGCTGAGGAACACAGTTTCAAACAGACTGTCTCCACACAAACAGGCACCTGTCTGCAGGTATCCTAGATCTTGATTCTTGAACTTGAGGAAACACGCGTCTGAGCAAAACTCCCAAACGCTTCCAGGAAAGACACAGGCTCTCCCACAAGCACACAAGTGTTTGCCCTCAGCTATAGATCAGGGACAAGCCTGTGAAGAGCAACCAAAGAGCTCGTCCGTCTTTCCCTCAATAGATGGGAGTAGGCGCGCTTGCGGATGTGTGCGTGTGTGTGGCCACGCGTTTGCTTAGGCATCAGTGTGTGAAAAGGTAGGTGCTTTTCTCTAGCTGCGTGTGCGTGCACGTGGTGCTGGGTGCACATCCCTGGGTGCTCGTGGAAAGGTTTCTGCATGGTTTTCGCTGAGGAATCGTGTGTGTGCACATGGACAAAGAGAAGGCGCAGCAACCAGGTTCCAGCGCCGAAGAAGGCAAAAGGCGAGGTTTCCGGCGCTATCTCCTTCTCTCCCCAGAGCTAGTCGCGCAAAGCAAGCCGCTAAGCCGGCGACCGGCAAGAGAGCTACAACGAAGCATGCCGAACGGAGAAAATAGCAGCAGCTCATCTGTTCACACCTTGTTTCTGCCATGTGCTTGAACGCCAAGACGTTCGCGCTTCTGTGAGATGAAAGACGTCCTTCTGCATATGTGGTTGCTCACACCGGTGCACTTGTTAGTGTATCCATTCAGTCCTGGGCTGCGGGGCATTCAGAAGTGGCTCTGTGGAGACGTCTGCATAGAGGCAGCTGTCAGAACACGCACACTCGATTGTTCACCAAAACATATGCAGACGCGTCCTTAGCCTGTAGATTTGGATGCACAGAGTTCCCTGTGTTCGCAAGAGACAAGGGAATCGCGTCTGTGCGCACAGAAGCAATAGCGGACCGTTTCCCTCGGAGTGGACGCGAAAGAGCCGTCTATATACTCGCAGACACGCGAACGTGCCTCAATGCGGTCACAGAGGCAGCAGCTTTTGCACAGATGCTCCTGGTGATTCTGGCACTTTCCAGGCACACTCCTGAAAGTCGCGCACACTGCTGTTCACTCGCTAAACGACCTCTTGGGAAACACGTCTCCGGTCGACGGACCGCTCAGATTGCTTCTCGTGTAACTGTGAACTGTGTCAGCGCAGGGAATCCGTCTCTGTTGAGCAGATGTCAATCCTGCCTCGCTTTTGCTTTGTTGCCTCTACCAAGATGATTTCCCGTTTCTCTCTTCACTGGAGCAGGCAGACACAGCCAACGCACATCAAGTGTCAAGAGACACGCTCTGCTGAGCTCAACGCTTGTGCAGATGCACATGTGCGACGAAGTCAACACACGTGCTTGTGGAGAGAAAGAAAGGGACTCCCAGGCGTGTGGAGCGACGGGGAGAAAGAGCGGGCGCTGAGGAACACAGTTTCAAACAGACTGTCTCCACACAAACAGGCACCTGTCTGCAGGTATCCTAGATCTTGATTCTTGAACTTGAGGAAACACGCGTCTGAGCAAAACTCCCAAACGCTTCCAGGAAAGACACAGGCTCTCCCACAAGCACACAAGTGTTTGCCCTCAGCTATAGATCAGGGACAAGCCTGTGAAGAGATGCCCTGCTATTCTTTCGCCTTATGGCATCATGTGTTTCGTTCCTCTTGGAGATCGATTGTTAAACGTCTTTCCTAGGGCGACTGTGAAGCATTTGCCAGCGGAGGAGAAGTAGCACGGAGCAGCATTCAGTACTGCCTACGAGTGTCTTTGCTACCCTACTAGCGGAGCTCCAAGAACAGGCACACATCTTCAGGTACCTTCCAAATGTGGATTCCCCTGCAGCCCCGTAGGCGGGCGTGCAGTACGCCAACCGTCAACGGACGTTTTTCCCCTCAAGCCTGTCAGGACGTTGCTCGTCCGTCTTTCCCTCAATAGATGGGAGTAGGCGCGCTTGCGGATGTGTGCGTGTGTGTGGCCACGCGTTTGCTTAGGCATCAGTGTGTGAAAAGGTAGGTGCTTTTCTCTAGCTGCGTGTGCGTGCACGTGGTGCTGGGTGCACATCCCTGGGTGCTCGTGGAAAGGTTTCTGCATGGTTTTCGCTGAGGAATCGTGTGTGTGCACATGGACAAAGAGAAGGCGCAGCAACCAGGTTCCAGCGCCGAAGAAGGCAAAAGGCGAGGTTTCCGGCGCTATCTCCTTCTCTCCCCAGAGCTAGTCGCGCAAAGCAAGCCGCTAAGCCGGCGACCGGCAAGAGAGCTACAACGAAGCATGCCGAACGGAGAAAATAGCAGCAGCTCATCTGTTCACACCTTGTTTCTGCCATGTGCTTGAACGCCAAGACGTTCGCGCTTCTGTGAGATGAAAGACGTCCTTCTGCATATGTGGTTGCTCACACCGGTGCACTTGTTAGTGTATCCATTCAGTCCTGGGCTGCGGGGCATTCAGAAGTGGCTCTGTGGAGACGTCTGCATAGAGGCAGCTGTCAGAACACGCACACTCGATTGTTCACCAAAACATATGCAGACGCGTCCTTAGCCTGTAGATTTGGATGCACAGAGTTCCCTGTGTTCGCAAGAGACAAGGGAATCGCGTCTGTGCGCACAGAAGCAATAGCGGACCGTTTCCCTCGGAGTGAACGCGAAAGAGCCGTCTATATACTCGCAGACACGCGAACGTGCCTCAATGCGGTCACAGAGGCAGCAGCTTTTGCACAGATGCTCCTGGTGATTCTGGCACTTTCCAGGCACACTCCTGAAAGTCGCGCACACTGCTGTTCACTCGCTAAACGACCTCTTGGGAAACACGTCTCCGGTCGACGGACCGCTCAGATTGCTTCTCGTGTAACTGTGAACTGTGTCAGCGCAGGGAATCCGTCTCTGTTGAGCAGATGTCAATCCTGCCTCGCTTTTGCTTTGTTGCCTCTACCAAGATGATTTCCCGTTTCTCTCTTCACTGGAGCACGCAGACACAGCCAACGCACATCAAGTGTCAAGAGACACGCTCTGCTGAGCTCAACGCTTGTGCAGATGCACATGTGCGACGAAGTCAACACACGTGCTTGTGGAGAGAAAGAAAGGGACTCCCAGGCGTGTGGAGCGACGGGGAGAAAGAGCGGGCGCTGAGGAACACAGTTTCAAACAGACTGTCTCCACACAAACAGGCACCTGTCTGCAGGTATCCTAGATCTTGATTCTTGAACTTGAGGAAACACGCGTCTGAGCAAAACTCCCAAACGCTTCCAGGAAAGACACAGGCTCTCCCACAAGCACACAAGTGTTTGCCCTCAGCTATAGATCAGGGACAAGCCTGTGAAGAGCAACCAAAGAGCTCGTCCGTCTTTCCCTCAATAGATGGGAGTAGGCGCGCTTGCGGATGTGTGCGTGTGTGTGGCCACGCGTTTGCTTAGGCATCAGTGTGTGAAAAGGTAGGTGCTTTTCTCTAGCTGCGTGTGCGTGCACGTGGTGCTGGGTGCACATCCCTGGGTGCTCGTGGAAAGGTTTCTGCATGGTTTTCGCTGAGGAATCGTGTGTGTGCACATGGACAAAGAGAAGGCGCAGCAACCAGGTTCCAGCGCCGAAGAAGGCAAAAGGCGAGGTTTCCGGCGCTATCTCCTTCTCTCCCCAGAGCTAGTCGCGCAAAGCAAGCCGCTAAGCCGGCGACCGGCAAGAGAGCTACAACGAAGCATGCCGAACGGAGAAAATAGCAGCAGCTCATCTGTTCACACCTTGTTTCTGCCATGTGCTTGAACGCCAAGACGTTCGCGCTTCTGTGAGATGAAAGACGTCCTTCTGCATATGTGGTTGCTCACACCGGTGCACTTGTTAGTGTATCCATTCAGTCCTGGGCTGCGGGGCATTCAGAAGTGGCTCTGTGGAGACGTCTGCATAGAGGCAGCTGTCAGAACACGCACACTCGATTGTTCACCAAAACATATGCAGACGCGTCCTTAGCCTGTAGATTTGGATGCACAGAGTTCCCTGTGTTCGCAAGAGACAAGGGAATCGCGTCTGTGCGCACAGAAGCAATAGCGGACCGTTTCCCTCGGAGTGAACGCGAAAGAGCCGTCTATATACTCGCAGACACGCGAACGTGCCTCAATGCGGTCACAGAGGCAGCAGCTTTTGCACAGATGCTCCTGGTGATTCTGGCACTTTCCAGGCACACTCCTGAAAGTCGCGCACACTGCTGTTCACTCGCTAAACGACCTCTTGGGAAACACGTCTCCGGTCGACGGACCGCTCAGATTGCTTCTCGTGTAACTGTGAACTGTGTCAGCGCAGGGAATCCGTCTCTGTTGAGCAGATGTCAATCCTGCCTCGCTTTTGCTTTGTTGCCTCTACCAAGATGATTTCCCGTTTCTCTCTTCACTGGAGCAGGCAGACACAGCCAACGCACATCAAGTGTCAAGAGACACGCTCTGCTGAGCTCAACGCTTGTGCAGATGCACATGTGCGACGAAGTCAACACACGTGCTTGTGGAGAGAAAGAAAGGGACTCCCAGGCGTGTGGAGCGACGGGGAGAAAGAGCGGGCGCTGAGGAACACAGTTTCAAACAGACTGTCTCCACACAAACAGGCACCTGTCTGCAGGTATCCTAGATCTTGATTCTTGAACTTGAGGAAACACGCGTCTGAGCAAAACTCCCAAACGCTTCCAGGAAAGACACAGGCTCTCCCACAAGCACACAAGTGTTTGCCCTCAGCTATAGATCAGGGACAAGCCTGTGAAGAGATGCCCTGCTATTCTTTCGCCTCATGGCATCATGTGTTTCGTTCCTCTTGGAGATCGATTGTTAAACGTCTTTCCTCGGGCGACTGTGAAGCATTTGCCAGCGGAGGAGAAGTAGCACGGAGCAGCATTCAGTACTGCCTACGAGTGTCTTTGCTACCCTACTAGCGGAGCTCCAAGAACAGGCACACATCTTCAGGTACCTTCCAAATGTGGATTCCCCTGCAGCCCCGTAGGCGGGCGTGCAGTACGCCAACCGTCAACGGACGTTTTTCCCCTCAAGCCTGTCAGGACGTTGCTCGTCCGTCTTTCCCTCAATAGATGGGAGTAGGCGCGCTTGCGGATGTGTGCGTGTGTGTGGCCACGCGTTTGCTTAGGCATCAGTGTGTGAAAAGGTAGGTGCTTTTCTCTAGCTGCGTGTGCGTGCACGTGGTGCTGGGTGCACATCCCTGGGTGCTCGTGGAAAGGTTTCTGCATGGTTTTCGCTGAGGAATCGTGTGTGTGCACATGGACAAAGAGAAGGCGCAGCAACCAGGTTCCAGCGCCGAAGAAGGCAAAAGGCGAGGTTTCCGGCGCTATCTCCTTCTCTCCCCAGAGCTAGTCGCGCAAAGCAAGCCGCTAAGCCGGCGACCGGCAAGAGAGCTACAACGAAGCATGCCGAACGGAGAAAATAGCAGCAGCTCATCTGTTCACACCTTGTTTCTGCCATGTGCTTGAACGCCAAGACGTTCGCGCTTCTGTGAGATGAAAGACGTCCTTCTGCATATGTGGTTGCTCACACCGGTGCACTTGTTAGTGTATCCATTCAGTCCTGGGCTGCGGGGCATTCAGAAGTGGCTCTGTGGAGACGTCTGCATAGAGGCAGCTGTCAGAACACGCACACTCGATTGTTCACCAAAACATATGCAGACGCGTCCTTAGCCTGTAGATTTGGATGCACAGAGTTCCCTGTGTTCGCAAGAGACAAGGGAATCGCGTCTGTGCGCACAGAAGCAATAGCGGACCGTTTCCCTCGGAGTGAACGCGAAAGAGCCGTCTATATACTCGCAGACACGCGAACGTGCCTCAATGCGGTCACAGAGGCAGCAGCTTTTGCACAGATGCTCCTGGTGATTCTGGCACTTTCCAGGCACACTCCTGAAAGTCGCGCACACTGCTGTTCACTCGCTAAACGACCTCTTGGGAAACACGTCTCCGGTCGACGGACCGCTCAGATTGCTTCTCGTGTAACTGTGAACTGTGTCAGCGCAGGGAATCCGTCTCTGTTGAGCAGATGTCAATCCTGCCTCGCTTTTGCTTTGTTGCCTCTACCAAGATGATTTCCCGTTTCTCTCTTCACTGGAGCAGGCAGACACAGCCAACGCACATCAAGTGTCAAGAGACACGCTCTGCTGAGCTCAACGCTTGTGCAGATGCACATGTGCGACGAAGTCAACACACGTGCTTGTGGAGAGAAAGAAAGGGACTCCCAGGCGTGTGGAGCGACGGGGAGAAAGAGCGGGCGCTGAGGAACACAGTTTCAAACAGACTGTCTCCACACAAACAGGCACCTGTCTGCAGGTATCCTAGATCTTGATTCTTGAACTTGAGGAAACACGCGTCTGAGCAAAACTCCCAAACGCTTCCAGGAAAGACACAGGCTCTCCCACAAGCACACAAGTGTTTGCCCTCAGCTATAGATCAGGGACAAGCCTGTGAAGAGCAACCAAAGAGCTCGTCCGTCTTTCCCTCAATAGATGGGAGTAGGCGCGCTTGCGGATGTGTGCGTGTGTGTGGCCACGCGTTTGCTTAGGCATCAGTGTGTGAAAAGGTAGGTGCTTTTCTCTAGCTGCGTGTGCGTGCACGTGGTGCTGGGTGCACATCCCTGGGTGCTCGTGGAAAGGTTTCTGCATGGTTTTCGCTGAGGAATCGTGTGTGTGCACATGGACAAAGAGAAGGCGCAGCAACCAGGTTCCAGCGCCGAAGAAGGCAAAAGGCGAGGTTTCCGGCGCTATCTCCTTCTCTCCCCAGAGCTAGTCGCGCAAAGCAAGCCGCTAAGCCGGCGACCGGCAAGAGAGCTACAACGAAGCATGCCGAACGGAGAAAATAGCAGCAGCTCATCTGTTCACACCTTGTTTCTGCCATGTGCTTGAACGCCAAGACGTTCGCGCTTCTGTGAGATGAAAGACGTCCTTCTGCATATGTGGTTGCTCACACCGGTGCACTTGTTAGTGTATCCATTCAGTCCTGGGCTGCGGGGCATTCAGAAGTGGCTCTGTGGAGACGTCTGCATAGAGGCAGCTGTCAGAACACGCACACTCGATTGTTCACCAAAACATATGCAGACGCGTCCTTAGCCTGTAGATTTGGATGCACAGAGTTCCCTGTGTTCGCAAGAGACAAGGGAATCGCGTCTGTGCGCACAGAAGCAATAGCGGACCGTTTCCCTCGGAGTGAACGCGAAAGAGCCGTCTATATACTCGCAGACACGCGAACGTGCCTCAATGCGGTCACAGAGGCAGCAGCTTTTGCACAGATGCTCCTGGTGATTCTGGCACTTTCCAGGCACACTCCTGAAAGTCGCGCACACTGCTGTTCACTCGCTAAACGACCTCTTGGGAAACACGTCTCCGGTCGACGGACCGCTCAGATTGCTTCTCGTGTAACTGTGAACTGTGTCAGCGCAGGGAATCCGTCTCTGTTGAGCAGATGTCAATCCTGCCTCGCTTTTGCTTTGTTGCCTCTACCAAGATGATTTCCCGTTTCTCTCTTCACTGGAGCAGGCAGACACAGCCAACGCACATCAAGTGTCAAGAGACACGCTCTGCTGAGCTCAACGCTTGTGCAGATGCACATGTGCGACGAAGTCAACACACGTGCTTGTGGAGAGAAAGAAAGGGACTCCCAGGCGTGTGGAGCGACGGGGAGAAAGAGCGGGCGCTGAGGAACACAGTTTCAAACAGACTGTCTCCACACAAACAGGCACCTGTCTGCAGGTATCCTAGATCTTGATTCTTGAACTTGAGGAAACACGCGTCTGAGCAAAACTCCCAAACGCTTCCAGGAAAGACACAGGCTCTCCCACAAGCACACAAGTGTTTGCCCTCAGCTATAGATCAGGGACAAGCCTGTGAAGAGCAACCAAAGAGCTCGTCCGTCTTTCCCTCAATAGATGGGAGTAGGCGCGCTTGCGGATGTGTGCGTGTGTGTGGCCACGCGTTTGCTTAGGCATCAGTGTGTGAAAAGGTAGGTGCTTTTCTCTAGCTGCGTGTGCGTGCACGTGGTGCTGGGTGCACATCCCTGGGTGCTCGTGGAAAGGTTTCTGCATGGTTTTCGCTGAGGAATCGTGTGTGTGCACATGGACAAAGAGAAGGCGCAGCAACCAGGTTCCAGCGCCGAAGAAGGCAAAAGGCGAGGTTTCCGGCGCTATCTCCTTCTCTCCCCAGAGCTAGTCGCGCAAAGCAAGCCGCTAAGCCGGCGACCGGCAAGAGAGCTACAACGAAGCATGCCGAACGGAGAAAATAGCAGCAGCTCATCTGTTCACACCTTGTTTCTGCCATGTGCTTGAACGCCAAGACGTTCGCGCTTCTGTGAGATGAAAGACGTCCTTCTGCATATGTGGTTGCTCACACCGGTGCACTTGTTAGTGTATCCATTCAGTCCTGGGCTGCGGGGCATTCAGAAGTGGCTCTGTGGAGACGTCTGCATAGAGGCAGCTGTCAGAACACGCACACTCGATTGTTCACCAAAACATATGCAGACGCGTCCTTAGCCTGTAGATTTGGATGCACAGAGTTCCCTGTGTTCGCAAGAGACAAGGGAATCGCGTCTGTGCGCACAGAAGCAAGAGCGGACCGTTTCCCTCGGAGTGAACGCGAAAGAGCCGTCTATATACTCGCAGACACGCGAACGTGCCTCAATGCGGTCACAGAGGCAGCAGCTTTTGCACAGATGCTCCTGGTGATTCTGGCACTTTCCAGGCACACTCCTGAAAGTCGCGCACACTGCTGTTCACTCGCTAAACGACCTCTTGGGAAACACGTCTCCGGTCGACAGACCGCTCAGATTGCTTCTCGTGTAACTGTGAACTGTGTCAGCGCAGGGAATCCGTCTCTGTTGAGCAGATGTCAATCCTGCCTCGCTTTTGCTTTGTTGCCTCTACCAAGATGATTTCCCGTTTCTCTCTTCACTGGAGCAGGCAGACACAGCCAACGCACATCAAGTGTCAAGAGACACGCTCTGCTGAGCTCAACGCTTGTGCAGATGCACATGTGCGACGAAGTCAACACACGTGCTTGTGGAGAGAAAGAAAGGGACTCCCAGGCGTGTGGAGCGACGGGGAGAAAGAGCGGGCGCTGAGGAACACAGTTTCAAACAGACTGTCTCCACACAAACAGGCACCTGTCTGCAGGTATCCTAGATCTTGATTCTTGAACTTGAGGAAACACGCGTCTGAGCAAAACTCCCAAACGCTTCCAGGAAAGACACAGGCTCTCCCACAAGCACACAAGTGTTTGCCCTCAGCTATAGATCAGGGACAAGCCTGTGAAGAGCAACCAAAGAGCTCGTCCGTCTTTCCCTCAATAGATGGGAGTAGGCGCGCTTGCGGATGTGTGCGTGTGTGTGGCCACGCGTTTGCTTAGGCATCAGTGTGTGAAAAGGTAGGTGCTTTTCTCTAGCTGCGTGTGCGTGCACGTGGTGCTGGGTGCACATCCCTGGGTGCTCGTGGAAAGGTTTCTGCATGGTTTTCGCTGAGGAATCGTGTGTGTGCACATGGACAAAGAGAAGGCGCAGCAACCAGGTTCCAGCGCCGAAGAAGGCAAAAGGCGAGGTTTCCGGCGCTATCTCCTTCTCTCCCCAGAGCTAGTCGCGCAAAGCAAGCCGCTAAGCCGGCGACCGGCAAGAGAGCTACAACGAAGCATGCCGAACGGAGAAAATAGCAGCAGCTCATCTGTTCACACCTTGTTTCTGCCATGTGCTTGAACGCCAAGACGTTCGCGCTTCTGTGAGATGAAAGACGTCCTTCTGCATATGTGGTTGCTCACACCGGTGCACTTGTTAGTGTATCCATTCAGTCCTGGGCTGCGGGGCATTCAGAAGTGGCTCTGTGGAGACGTCTGCATAGAGGCAGCTGTCAGAACACGCACACTCGATTGTTCACCAAAACATATGCAGACGCGTCCTTAGCCTGTAGATTTGGATGCACAGAGTTCCCTGTGTTCGCAAGAGACAAGGGAATCGCGTCTGTGCGCACAGAAGCAATAGCGGACCGTTTCCCTCGGAGTGAACGCGAAAGAGCCGTCTATATACTCGCAGACACGCGAACGTGCCTCAATGCGGTCACAGAGGCAGCAGCTTTTGCACAGATGCTCCTCGTGATTCTGGCACTTTCCAGGCACACTCCTGAAAGTCGCGCACACTGCTGTTCACTCGCTAAACGACCTCTTGGGAAACACGTCTCCGGTCGACGGACCGCTCAGATTGCTTCTCGTGTAACTGTGAACTGTGTCAGCGCAGGGAATCCGTCTCTGTTGAGCAGATGTCAATCCTGCCTCGCTTTTGCTTTGTTGCCTCTACCAAGATGATTTCCCGTTTCTCTCTTCACTGGAGCAGGCAGACACAGCCAACGCACATCAAGTGTCAAGAGACACGCTCTGCTGAGCTCAACGCTTGTGCAGATGCACATGTGCGACGAAGTCAACACACGTGCTTGTGGAGAGAAAGAAAGGGACTCCCAGGCGTGTGGAGCGACGGGGAGAAAGAGCGGGCGCTGAGGAACACAGTTTCAAACAGACTGTCTCCACACAAACAGGCACCTGTCTGCAGGTATCCTAGATCTTGATTCTTGAACTTGAGGAAACACGCGTCTGAGCAAAACTCCCAAACGCTTCCAGGAAAGACACAGGCTCTCCCACAAGCACACAAGTGTTTGCCCTCAGCTATAGATCAGGGACAAGCCTGTGAAGAGATGCCCTGCTATTCTTTCGCCTTATGGCATCATGTGTTTCGTTCCTCTTGGAGATCGATTGTTAAACGTCTTTCCTCGGGCGACTGTGAAGCATTTGCCAGCGGAGGAGAAGTAGCACGGAGCAGCATTCAGTACTGCCTACGAGTGTCTTTGCTACCCTACTAGCGGAGCTCCAAGAACAGGCACACATCTTCAGGTACCTTCCAAATGTGGATTCCCCTGCAGCCCCGTAGGCGGGCGTGCAGTACGCCAACCGTCAACGGACGTTTTTCCCCTCAAGCCTGTCAGGACGTTGCTCGTCCGTCTTTCCCTCAATAGATGGGAGTAGGCGCGCTTGCGGATGTGTGCGTGTGTGTGGCCACGCGTTTGCTTAGGCATCAGTGTGTGAAAAGGTAGGTGCTTTTCTCTAGCTGCGTGTGCGTGCACGTGGTGCTGGGTGCACATCCCTGGGTGCTCGTGGAAAGGTTTCTGCATGGTTTTCGCTGAGGAATCGTGTGTGTGCACATGGACAAAGAGAAGGCGCAGCTACCAGGTTCCAGCGCCGAAGAAGGCAAAAGGCGAGGTTTCCGGCGCTATCTCCTTCTCTCCCCAGAGCTAGTCGCGCAAAGCAAGCCGCTAAGCCGGCGACCGGCAAGAGAGCTACAACGAAGCATGCCGAACGGAGAAAATAGCAGCAGCTCATCTGTTCACACCTTGTTTCTGCCATGTGCTTGAACGCCAAGACGTTCGCGCTTCTGTGAGATGAAAGACGTCCTTCTGCATATGTGGTTGCTCACACCGGTGCACTTGTTAGTGTATCCATTCAGTCCTGGGCTGCGGGGCATTCAGAAGTGGCTCTGTGGAGACGTCTGCATAGAGGCAGCTGTCAGAACACGCACACTCGATTGTTCACCAAAACATATGCAGACGCGTCCTTAGCCTGTAGATTTGGATGCACAGAGTTCCCTGTGTTCGCAAGAGACAAGGGAATCGCGTCTGTGCGCACAGAAGCAATAGCGGACCGTTTCCCTCGGAGTGAACGCGAAAGAGCCGTCTATATACTCGCAGACACGCGAACGTGCCTCAATGCGGTCACAGAGGCAGCAGCTTTTGCACAGATGCTCCTGGTGATTCTGGCACTTTCCAGGCACACTCCTGAAAGTCGCGCACACTGCTGTTCACTCGCTAAACGACCTCTTGGGAAACACGTCTCCGGTCGACGGACCGCTCAGATTGCTTCTCGTCTAACTGTGAACTGTGTCAGCGCAGGGAATCCGTCTCTGTTGAGCAGATGTCAATCCTGCCTCGCTTTTGCTTTGTTGCCTCTACCAAGATGATTTCCCGTTTCTCTCTTCACTGGAGCAGGCAGACACAGCCAACGCACATCAAGTGTCAAGAGACACGCTCTGCTGAGCTCAACGCTTGTGCAGATGCACATGTGCGACGAAGTCAACACACGTGCTTGTGGAGAGAAAGAAAGGGACTCCCAGGCGTGTGGAGCGACGGGGAGAAAGAGCGGGCGCTGAGGAACACAGTTTCAAACAGACTGTCTCCACACAAACAGGCACCTGTCTGCAGGTATCCTAGATCTTGATTCTTGAACTTGAGGAAACACGCGTCTGAGCAAAACTCCCAAACGCTTCCAGGAAAGACACAGGCTCTCCCACAAGCACACAAGTGTTTGCCCTCAGCTATAGATCAGGGACAAGCCTGTGAAGAGCAACCAAAGAGCTCGTCCGTCTTTCCCTCAATAGATGGGAGTAGGCGCGCTTGCGGATGTGTGCGTGTGTGTGGCCACGCGTTTGCTTAGGCATCAGTGTGTGAAAAGGTAGGTGCTTTTCTCTAGCTGCGTGTGCGTGCACGTGGTGCTGGGTGCACATCCCTGGGTGCTCGTGGAAAGGTTTCTGCATGGTTTTCGCTGAGGAATCGTGTGTGTGCACATGGACAAAGAGAAGGCGCAGCAACCAGGTTCCAGCGCCGAAGAAGGCAAAAGGCGAGGTTTCCGGCGCTATCTCCTTCTCTCCCCAGAGCTAGTCGCGCAAAGCAAGCCGCTAAGCCGGCGACCGGCAAGAGAGCTACAACGAAGCATGCCGAACGGAGAAAATAGCAGCAGCTCATCTGTTCACACCTTGTTTCTGCCATGTGCTTGAACGCCAAGACGTTCGCGCTTCTGTGAGATGAAAGACGTCCTTCTGCATATGTGGTTGCTCACACCGGTGCACTTGTTAGTGTATCCATTCAGTCCTGGGCTGCGGGGCATTCAGAAGTGGCTCTGTGGAGACGTCTGCATAGAGGCAGCTGTCAGAACACGCACACTCGATTGTTCACCAAAACATATGCAGACGCGTCCTTAGCCTGTAGATTTGGATGCACAGAGTTCCCTGTGTTCGCAAGAGACAAGGGAATCGCGTCTGTGCGCACAGAAGCAATAGCGGACCGTTTCCCTCGGAGTGAACGCGAAAGAGCCGTCTATATACTCGCAGACACGCGAACGTGCCTCAATGCGGTCACAGAGGCAGCAGCTTTTGCACAGATGCTCCTGGTGATTCTGGCACTTTCCAGGCACACTCCTGAAAGTCGCGCACACTGCTGTTCACTCGCTAAACGACCTCTTGGGAAACACGTCTCCGGTCGACGGACCGCTCAGATTGCTTCTCGTGTAACTGTGAACTGTGTCAGCGCAGGGAATCCGTCTCTGTTGAGCAGATGTCAATCCTGCCTCGCTTTTGCTTTGTTGCCTCTACCAAGATGATTTCCCGTTTCTCTCTTCACTGGAGCACGCAGACACAGCCAACGCACATCAAGTGTCAAGAGACACGCTCTGCTGAGCTCAACGCTTGTGCAGATGCACATGTGCGACGAAGTCAACACACGTGCTTGTGGAGAGAAAGAAAGGGACTCCCAGGCGTGTGGAGCGACGGGGAGAAAGAGCGGGCGCTGAGGAACACAGTTTCAAACAGACTGTCTCCACACAAACAGGCACCTGTCTGCAGGTATCCTAGATCTTGATTCTTGAACTTGAGGAAACACGCGTCTGAGCAAAACTCCCAAACGCTTCCAGGAAAGACACAGGCTCTCCCACAAGCACACAAGTGTTTGCCCTCAGCTATAGATCAGGGACAAGCCTGTGAAGAGCAACCAAAGAGCTCGTCCGTCTTTCCCTCAATAGATGGGAGTAGGCGCGCTTGCGGATGTGTGCGTGTGTGTGGCCACGCGTTTGCTTAGGCATCAGTGTGTGAAAAGGTAGGTGCTTTTCTCTAGCTGCGTGTGCGTGCACGTGGTGCTGGGTGCACATCCCTGGGTGCTCGTGGAAAGGTTTCTGCATGGTTTTCGCTGAGGAATCGTGTGTGTGCACATGGACAAAGAGAAGGCGCAGCAACCAGGTTCCAGCGCCGAAGAAGGCAAAAGGCGAGGTTTCCGGCGCTATCTCCTTCTCTCCCCAGAGCTAGTCGCGCAAAGCAAGCCGCTAAGCCGGCGACCGGCAAGAGAGCTACAACGAAGCATGCCGAACGGAGAAAATAGCAGCAGCTCATCTGTTCACACCTTGTTTCTGCCATGTGCTTGAACGCCAAGACGTTCGCGCTTCTGTGAGATGAAAGACGTCCTTCTGCATATGTGGTTGCTCACACCGGTGCACTTGTTAGTGTATCCATTCAGTCCTGGGCTGCGGGGCATTCAGAAGTGGCTCTGTGGAGACGTCTGCATAGAGGCAGCTGTCAGAACACGCACACTCGATTGTTCACCAAAACATATGCAGACGCGTCCTTAGCCTGTAGATTTGGATGCACAGAGTTCCCTGTGTTCGCAAGAGACAAGGGAATCGCGTCTGTGCGCACAGAAGCAATAGCGGACCGTTTCCCTCGGAGTGAACGCGAAAGAGCCGTCTATATACTCGCAGACACGCGAACGTGCCTCAATGCGGTCACAGAGGCAGCAGCTTTTGCACAGATGCTCCTCGTGATTCTGGCACTTTCCAGGCACACTCCTGAAAGTCGCGCACACTGCTGTTCACTCGCTAAACGACCTCTTGGGAAACACGTCTCCGGTCGACGGACCGCTCAGATTGCTTCTCGTGTAACTGTGAACTGTGTCAGCGCAGGGAATCCGTCTCTGTTGAGCAGATGTCAATCCTGCCTCGCTTTTGCTTTGTTGCCTCTACCAAGATGATTTCCCGTTTCTCTCTTCACTGGAGCAGGCAGACACAGCCAACGCACATCAAGTGTCAAGAGACACGCTCTGCTGAGCTCAACGCTTGTGCAGATGCACATGTGCGACGAAGTCAACACACGTGCTTGTGGAGAGAAAGAAAGGGACTCCCAGGCGTGTGGAGCGACGGGGAGAAAGAGCGGGCGCTGAGGAACACAGTTTCAAACAGACTGTCTCCACACAAACAGGCACCTGTCTGCAGGTATCCTAGATCTTGATTCTTGAACTTGAGGAAACACGCGTCTGAGCAAAACTCCCAAACGCTTCCAGGAAAGACACAGGCTCTCCCACAAGCACACAAGTGTTTGCCCTCAGCTATAGATCAGGGACAAGCCTGTGAAGAGCAACCAAAGAGCTCGTCCGTCTTTCCCTCAATAGATGGGAGTAGGCGCGCTTGCGGATGTGTGCGTGTGTGTGGCCACGCGTTTGCTTAGGCATCAGTGTGTGAAAAGGTAGGTGCTTTTCTCTAGCTGCGTGTGCGTGCACGTGGTGCTGGGTGCACATCCCTGGGTGCTCGTGGAAAGGTTTCTGCATGGTTTTCGCTGAGGAATCGTGTGTGTGCACATGGACAAAGAGAAGGCGCAGCAACCAGGTTCCAGCGCCGAAGAAGGCAAAAGGCGAGGTTTCCGGCGCTATCTCCTTCTCTCCCCAGAGCTAGTCGCGCAAAGCAAGCCGCTAAGCCGGCGACCGGCAAGAGAGCTACAACGAAGCATGCCGAACGGAGAAAATAGCAGCAGCTCATCTGTTCACACCTTGTTTCTGCCATGTGCTTGAACGCCAAGACGTTCGCGCTTCTGTGAGATGAAAGACGTCCTTCTGCATATGTGGTTGCTCACACCGGTGCACTTGTTAGTGTATCCATTCAGTCCTGGGCTGCGGGGCATTCAGAAGTGGCTCTGTGGAGACGTCTGCATAGAGGCAGCTGTCAGAACACGCACACTCGATTGTTCACCAAAACATATGCAGACGCGTCCTTAGCCTGTAGATTTGGATGCACAGAGTTCCCTGTGTTCGCAAGAGACAAGGGAATCGCGTCTGTGCGCACAGAAGCAATAGCGGACCGTTTCCCTCGGAGTGAACGCGAAAGAGCCGTCTATATACTCGCAGACACGCGAACGTGCCTCAATGCGGTCACAGAGGCAGCAGCTTTTGCACAGATGCTCCTGGTGATTCTGGCACTTTCCAGGCACACTCCTGAAAGTCGCGCACACTGCTGTTCACTCGCTAAACGACCTCTTGGGAAACACGTCTCCGGTCGACGGACCGCTCAGATTGCTTCTCGTGTAACTGTGAACTGTGTCAGCGCAGGGAATCCGTCTCTGTTGAGCAGATGTCAATCCTGCCTCGCTTTTGCTTTGTTGCCTCTACCAAGATGATTTCCCGTTTCTCTCTTCACTGGAGCAGGCAGACACAGCCAACGCACATCAAGTGTCAAGAGACACGCTCTGCTGAGCTCAACGCTTGTGCAGATGCACATGTGCGACGAAGTCAACACACGTGCTTGTGGAGAGAAAGAAAGGGACTCCCAGGCGTGTGGAGCGACGGGGAGAAAGAGCGGGCGCTGAGGAACACAGTTTCAAACAGACTGTCTCCACACAAACAGGCACCTGTCTGCAGGTATCCTAGATCTTGATTCTTGAACTTGAGGAAACACGCGTCTGAGCAAAACTCCCAAACGCTTCCAGGAAAGACACAGGCTCTCCCACAAGCACACAAGTGTTTGCCCTCAGCTATAGATCAGGGACAAGCCTGTGAAGAGCAACCAAAGAGCTCGTCCGTCTTTCCCTCAATAGATGGGAGTAGGCGCGCTTGCGGATGTGTGCGTGTGTGTGGCCACGCGTTTGCTTAGGCATCAGTGTGTGAAAAGGTAGGTGCTTTTCTCTAGCTGCGTGTGCGTGCACGTGGTGCTGGGTGCACATCCCTGGGTGCTCGTGGAAAGGTTTCTGCATGGTTTTCGCTGAGGAATCGTGTGTGTGCACATGGACAAAGAGAAGGCGCAGCAACCAGGTTCCAGCGCCGAAGAAGGCAAAAGGCGAGGTTTCCGGCGCTATCTCCTTCTCTCCCCAGAGCTAGTCGCGCAAAGCAAGCCGCTAAGCCGGCGACCGGCAAGAGAGCTACAACGAAGCATGCCGAACGGAGAAAATAGCAGCAGCTCATCTGTTCACACCTTGTTTCTGCCATGTGCTTGAACGCCAAGACGTTCGCGCTTCTGTGAGATGAAAGACGTCCTTCTGCATATGTGGTTGCTCACACCGGTGCACTTGTTAGTGTATCCATTCAGTCCTGGGCTGCGGGGCATTCAGAAGTGGCTCTGTGGAGACGTCTGCATAGAGGCAGCTGTCAGAACACGCACACTCGATTGTTCACCAAAACATATGCAGACGCGTCCTTAGCCTGTAGATTTGGATGCACAGAGTTCCCTGTGTTCGCAAGAGACAAGGGAATCGCGTCTGTGCGCACAGAAGCAATAGCGGACCGTTTCCCTCGGAGTGAACGCGAAAGAGCCGTCTATATACTCGCAGACACGCGAACGTGCCTCAATGCGGTCACAGAGGCAGCAGCTTTTGCACAGATGCTCCTGGTGATTCTGGCACTTTCCAGGCACACTCCTGAAAGTCGCGCACACTGCTGTTCACTCGCTAAACGACCTCTTGGGAAACACGTCTCCGGTCGACGGACCGCTCAGATTGCTTCTCGTGTAACTGTGAACTGTGTCAGCGCAGGGAATCCGTCTCTGTTGAGCAGATGTCAATCCTGCCTCGCTTTTGCTTTGTTGCCTCTACCAAGATGATTTCCCGTTTCTCTCTTCACTGGAGCACGCAGACACAGCCAACGCACATCAAGTGTCAAGAGACACGCTCTGCTGAGCTCAACGCTTGTGCAGATGCACATGTGCGACGAAGTCAACACACGTGCTTGTGGAGAGAAAGAAAGGGACTCCCAGGCGTGTGGAGCGACGGGGAGAAAGAGCGGGCGCTGAGGAACACAGTTTCAAACAGACTGTCTCCACACAAACAGGCACCTGTCTGCAGGTATCCTAGATCTTGATTCTTGAACTTGAGGAAACACGCGTCTGAGCAAAACTCCCAAACGCTTCCAGGAAAGACACAGGCTCTCCCACAAGCACACAAGTGTTTGCCCTCAGCTATAGATCAGGGACAAGCCTGTGAAGAGCAACCAAAGAGCTCGTCCGTCTTTCCCTCAATAGATGGGAGTAGGCGCGCTTGCGGATGTGTGCGTGTGTGTGGCCACGCGTTTGCTTAGGCATCAGTGTGTGAAAAGGTAGGTGCTTTTCTCTAGCTGCGTGTGCGTGCACGTGGTGCTGGGTGCACATCCCTGGGTGCTCGTGGAAAGGTTTCTGCATGGTTTTCGCTGAGGAATCGTGTGTGTGCACATGGACAAAGAGAAGGCGCAGCAACCAGGTTCCAGCGCCGAAGAAGGCAAAAGGCGAGGTTTCCGGCGCTATCTCCTTCTCTCCCCAGAGCTAGTCGCGCAAAGCAAGCCGCTAAGCCGGCGACCGGCAAGAGAGCTACAACGAAGCATGCCGAACGGAGAAAATAGCAGCAGCTCATCTGTTCACACCTTGTTTCTGCCATGTGCTTGAACGCCAAGACGTTCGCGCTTCTGTGAGATGAAAGACGTCCTTCTGCATATGTGGTTGCTCACACCGGTGCACTTGTTAGTGTATCCATTCAGTCCTGGGCTGCGGGGCATTCAGAAGTGGCTCTGTGGAGACGTCTGCATAGAGGCAGCTGTCAGAACACGCACACTCGATTGTTCACCAAAACATATGCAGACGCGTCCTTAGCCTGTAGATTTGGATGCACAGAGTTCCCTGTGTTCGCAAGAGACAAGGGAATCGCGTCTGTGCGCACAGAAGCAATAGCGGACCGTTTCCCTCGGAGTGAACGCGAAAGAGCCGTCTATATACTCGCAGACACGCGAACGTGCCTCAATGCGGTCACAGAGGCAGCAGCTTTTGCACAGATGCTCCTCGTGATTCTGGCACTTTCCAGGCACACTCCTGAAAGTCGCGCACACTGCTGTTCACTCGCTAAACGACCTCTTGGGAAACACGTCTCCGGTCGACGGACCGCTCAGATTGCTTCTCGTGTAACTGTGAACTGTGTCAGCGCAGGGAATCCGTCTCTGTTGAGCAGATGTCAATCCTGCCTCGCTTTTGCTTTGTTGCCTCTACCAAGATGATTTCCCGTTTCTCTCTTCACTGGAGCAGGCAGACACAGCCAACGCACATCAAGTGTCAAGAGACACGCTCTGCTGAGCTCAACGCTTGTGCAGATGCACATGTGCGACGAAGTCAACACACGTGCTTGTGGAGAGAAAGAAAGGGACTCCCAGGCGTGTGGAGCGACGGGGAGAAAGAGCGGGCGCTGAGGAACACAGTTTCAAACAGACTGTCTCCACACAAACAGGCACCTGTCTGCAGGTATCCTAGATCTTGATTCTTGAACTTGAGGAAACACGCGTCTGAGCAAAACTCCCAAACGCTTCCAGGAAAGACACAGGCTCTCCCACAAGCACACAAGTGTTTGCCCTCAGCTATAGATCAGGGACAAGCCTGTGAAGAGCAACCAAAGAGCTCGTCCGTCTTTCCCTCAATAGATGGGAGTAGGCGCGCTTGCGGATGTGTGCGTGTGTGTGGCCACGCGTTTGCTTAGGCATCAGTGTGTGAAAAGGTAGGTGCTTTTCTCTAGCTGCGTGTGCGTGCACGTGGTGCTGGGTGCACATCCCTGGGTGCTCGTGGAAAGGTTTCTGCATGGTTTTCGCTGAGGAATCGTGTGTGTGCACATGGACAAAGAGAAGGCGCAGCAACCAGGTTCCAGCGCCGAAGAAGGCAAAAGGCGAGGTTTCCGGCGCTATCTCCTTCTCTCCCCAGAGCTAGTCGCGCAAAGCAAGCCGCTAAGCCGGCGACCGGCAAGAGAGCTACAACGAAGCATGCCGAACGGAGAAAATAGCAGCAGCTCATCTGTTCACACCTTGTTTCTGCCATGTGCTTGAACGCCAAGACGTTCGCGCTTCTGTGAGATGAAAGACGTCCTTCTGCATATGTGGTTGCTCACACCGGTGCACTTGTTAGTGTATCCATTCAGTCCTGGGCTGCGGGGCATTCAGAAGTGGCTCTGTGGAGACGTCTGCATAGAGGCAGCTGTCAGAACACGCACACTCGATTGTTCACCAAAACATATGCAGACGCGTCCTTAGCCTGTAGATTTGGATGCACAGAGTTCCCTGTGTTCGCAAGAGACAAGGGAATCGCGTCTGTGCGCACAGAAGCAATAGCGGACCGTTTCCCTCGGAGTGAACGCGAAAGAGCCGTCTATATACTCGCAGACACGCGAACGTGCCTCAATGCGGTCACAGAGGCAGCAGCTTTTGCACAGATGCTCCTGGTGATTCTGGCACTTTCCAGGCACACTCCTGAAAGTCGCGCACACTGCTGTTCACTCGCTAAACGACCTCTTGGGAAACACGTCTCCGGTCGACGGACCGCTCAGATTGCTTCTCGTGTAACTGTGAACTGTGTCAGCGCAGGGAATCCGTCTCTGTTGAGCAGATGTCAATCCTGCCTCGCTTTTGCTTTGTTGCCTCTACCAAGATGATTTCCCGTTTCTCTCTTCACTGGAGCAGGCAGACACAGCCAACGCACATCAAGTGTCAAGAGACACGCTCTGCTGAGCTCAACGCTTGTGCAGATGCACATGTGCGACGAAGTCAACACACGTGCTTGTGGAGAGAAAGAAAGGGACTCCCAGGCGTGTGGAGCGACGGGGAGAAAGAGCGGGCGCTGAGGAACACAGTTTCAAACAGACTGTCTCCACACAAACAGGCACCTGTCTGCAGGTATCCTAGATCTTGATTCTTGAACTTGAGGAAACACGCGTCTGAGCAAAACTCCCAAACGCTTCCAGGAAAGACACAGGCTCTCCCACAAGCACACAAGTGTTTGCCCTCAGCTATAGATCAGGGACAAGCCTGTGAAGAGCAACCAAAGAGCTCGTCCGTCTTTCCCTCAATAGATGGGAGTAGGCGCGCTTGCGGATGTGTGCGTGTGTGTGGCCACGCGTTTGCTTAGGCATCAGTGTGTGAAAAGGTAGGTGCTTTTCTCTAGCTGCGTGTGCGTGCACGTGGTGCTGGGTGCACATCCCTGGGTGCTCGTGGAAAGGTTTCTGCATGGTTTTCGCTGAGGAATCGTGTGTGTGCACATGGACAAAGAGAAGGCGCAGCAACCAGGTTCCAGCGCCGAAGAAGGCAAAAGGCGAGGTTTCCGGCGCTATCTCCTTCTCTCCCCAGAGCTAGTCGCGCAAAGCAAGCCGCTAAGCCGGCGACCGGCAAGAGAGCTACAACGAAGCATGCCGAACGGAGAAAATAGCAGCAGCTCATCTGTTCACACCTTGTTTCTGCCATGTGCTTGAACGCCAAGACGTTCGCGCTTCTGTGAGATGAAAGACGTCCTTCTGCATATGTGGTTGCTCACACCGGTGCACTTGTTAGTGTATCCATTCAGTCCTGGGCTGCGGGGCATTCAGAAGTGGCTCTGTGGAGACGTCTGCATAGAGGCAGCTGTCAGAACACGCACACTCGATTGTTCACCAAAACATATGCAGACGCGTCCTTAGCCTGTAGATTTGGATGCACAGAGTTCCCTGTGTTCGCAAGAGACAAGGGAATCGCGTCTGTGCGCACAGAAGCAATAGCGGACCGTTTCCCTCGGAGTGAACGCGAAAGAGCCGTCTATATACTCGCAGACACGCGAACGTGCCTCAATGCGGTCACAGAGGCAGCAGCTTTTGCACAGATGCTCCTGGTGATTCTGGCACTTTCCAGGCACACTCCTGAAAGTCGCGCACACTGCTGTTCACTCGCTAAACGACCTCTTGGGAAACACGTCTCCGGTCGACGGACCGCTCAGATTGCTTCTCGTGTAACTGTGAACTGTGTCAGCGCAGGGAATCCGTCTCTGTTGAGCAGATGTCAATCCTGCCTCGCTTTTGCTTTGTTGCCTCTACCAAGATGATTTCCCGTTTCTCTCTTCACTGGAGCAGGCAGACACAGCCAACGCACATCAAGTGTCAAGAGACACGCTCTGCTGAGCTCAACGCTTGTGCAGATGCACATGTGCGACGAAGTCAACACACGTGCTTGTGGAGAGAAAGAAAGGGACTCCCAGGCGTGTGGAGCGACGGGGAGAAAGAGCGGGCGCTGAGGAACACAGTTTCAAACAGACTGTCTCCACACAAACAGGCACCTGTCTGCAGGTATCCTAGATCTTGATTCTTGAACTTGAGGAAACACGCGTCTGAGCAAAACTCCCAAACGCTTCCAGGAAAGACACAGGCTCTCCCACAAGCACACAAGTGTTTGCCCTCAGCTATAGATCAGGGACAAGCCTGTGAAGAGCAACCAAAGAGCTCGTCCGTCTTTCCCTCAATAGATGGGAGTAGGCGCGCTTGCGGATGTGTGCGTGTGTGTGGCCACGCGTTTGCTTAGGCATCAGTGTGTGAAAAGGTAGGTGCTTTTCTCTAGCTGCGTGTGCGTGCACGTGGTGCTGGGTGCACATCCCTGGGTGCTCGTGGAAAGGTTTCTGCATGGTTTTCGCTGAGGAATCGTGTGTGTGCACATGGACAAAGAGAAGGCGCAGCAACCAGGTTCCAGCGCCGAAGAAGGCAAAAGGCGAGGTTTCCGGCGCTATCTCCTTCTCTCCCCAGAGCTAGTCGCGCAAAGCAAGCCGCTAAGCCGGCGACCGGCAAGAGAGCTACAACGAAGCATGCCGAACGGAGAAAATAGCAGCAGCTCATCTGTTCACACCTTGTTTCTGCCATGTGCTTGAACGCCAAGACGTTCGCGCTTCTGTGAGATGAAAGACGTCCTTCTGCATATGTGGTTGCTCACACCGGTGCACTTGTTAGTGTATCCATTCAGTCCTGGGCTGCGGGGCATTCAGAAGTGGCTCTGTGGAGACGTCTGCATAGAGGCAGCTGTCAGAACACGCACACTCGATTGTTCACCAAAACATATGCAGACGCGTCCTTAGCCTGTAGATTTGGATGCACAGAGTTCCCTGTGTTCGCAAGAGACAAGGGAATCGCGTCTGTGCGCACAGAAGCAATAGCGGACCGTTTCCCTCGGAGTGAACGCGAAAGAGCCGTCTATATACTCGCAGACACGCGAACGTGCCTCAATGCGGTCACAGAGGCAGCAGCTTTTGCACAGATGCTCCTGGTGATTCTGGCACTTTCCAGGCACACTCCTGAAAGTCGCGCACACTGCTGTTCACTCGCTAAACGACCTCTTGGGAAACACGTCTCCGGTCGACGGACCGCTCAGATTGCTTCTCGTGTAACTGTGAACTGTGTCAGCGCAGGGAATCCGTCTCTGTTGAGCAGATGTCAATCCTGCCTCGCTTTTGCTTTGTTGCCTCTACCAAGATGATTTCCCGTTTCTCTCTTCACTGGAGCAGGCAGACACAGCCAACGCACATCAAGTGTCAAGAGACACGCTCTGCTGAGCTCAACGCTTGTGCAGATGCACATGTGCGACGAAGTCAACACACGTGCTTGTGGAGAGAAAGAAAGGGACTCCCAGGCGTGTGGAGCGACGGGGAGAAAGAGCGGGCGCTGAGGAACACAGTTTCAAACAGATTGTCTCCACACAAACAGGCACCTGTCTGCAGGTATCCTAGATCTTGATTCTTGAACTTGAGGAAACACGCGTCTGAGCAAAACTCCCAAACGCTTCCAGGAAAGACACAGGCTCTCCCACAAGCACACAAGTGTTTGCCCTCAGCTATAGATCAGGGACAAGCCTGTGAAGAGCAACCAAAGAGCTCGTCCGTCTTTCCCTCAATAGATGGGAGTAGGCGCGCTTGCGGATGTGTGCGTGTGTGTGGCCACGCGTTTGCTTAGGCATCAGTGTGTGAAAAGGTAGGTGCTTTTCTCTAGCTGCGTGTGCGTGCACGTGGTGCTGGGTGCACATCCCTGGGTGCTCGTGGAAAGGTTTCTGCATGGTTTTCGCTGAGGAATCGTGTGTGTGCACATGGACAAAGAGAAGGCGCAGCAACCAGGTTCCAGCGCCGAAGAAGGCAAAAGGCGAGGTTTCCGGCGCTATCTCCTTCTCTCCCCAGAGCTAGTCGCGCAAAGCAAGCCGCTAAGCCGGCGACCGGCAAGAGAGCTACAACGAAGCATGCCGAACGGAGAAAATAGCAGCAGCTCATCTGTTCACACCTTGTTTCTGCCATGTGCTTGAACGCCAAGACGTTCGCGCTTCTGTGAGATGAAAGACGTCCTTCTGCATATGTGGTTGCTCACACCGGTGCACTTGTTAGTGTATCCATTCAGTCCTGGGCTGCGGGGCATTCAGAAGTGGCTCTGTGGAGACGTCTGCATAGAGGCAGCTGTCAGAACACGCACACTCGATTGTTCACCAAAACATATGCAGACGCGTCCTTAGCCTGTAGATTTGGATGCACAGAGTTCCCTGTGTTCGCAAGAGACAAGGGAATCGCGTCTGTGCGCACAGAAGCAATAGCGGACCGTTTCCCTCGGAGTGAACGCGAAAGAGCCGTCTATATACTCGCAGACACGCGAACGTGCCTCAATGCGGTCACAGAGGCAGCAGCTTTTGCACAGATGCTCCTCGTGATTCTGGCACTTTCCAGGCACACTCCTGAAAGTCGCGCACACTGCTGTTCACTCGCTAAACGACCTCTTGGGAAACACGTCTCCGGTCGACGGACCGCTCAGATTGCTTCTCGTGTAACTGTGAACTGTGTCAGCGCAGGGAATCCGTCTCTGTTGAGCAGATGTCAATCCTGCCTCGCTTTTGCTTTGTTGCCTCTACCAAGATGATTTCCCGTTTCTCTCTTCACTGGAGCAGGCAGACACAGCCAACGCACATCAAGTGTCAAGAGACACGCTCTGCTGAGCTCAACGCTTGTGCAGATGCACATGTGCGACGAAGTCAACACACGTGCTTGTGGAGAGAAAGAAAGGGACTCCCAGGCGTGTGGAGCGACGGGGAGAAAGAGCGGGCGCTGAGGAACACAGTTTCAAACAGACTGTCTCCACACAAACAGGCACCTGTCTGCAGGTATCCTAGATCTTGATTCTTGAACTTGAGGAAACACGCGTCTGAGCAAAACTCCCAAACGCTTCCAGGAAAGACACAGGCTCTCCCACAAGCACACAAGTGTTTGCCCTCAGCTATAGATCAGGGACAAGCCTGTGAAGAGCAACCAAAGAGCTCGTCCGTCTTTCCCTCAATAGATGGGAGTAGGCGCGCTTGCGGATGTGTGCGTGTGTGTGGCCACGCGTTTGCTTAGGCATCAGTGTGTGAAAAGGTAGGTGCTTTTCTCTAGCTGCGTGTGCGTGCACGTGGTGCTGGGTGCACATCCCTGGGTGCTCGTGGAAAGGTTTCTGCATGGTTTTCGCTGAGGAATCGTGTGTGTGCACATGGACAAAGAGAAGGCGCAGCAACCAGGTTCCAGCGCCGAAGAAGGCAAAAGGCGAGGTTTCCGGCGCTATCTCCTTCTCTCCCCAGAGCTAGTCGCGCAAAGCAAGCCGCTAAGCCGGCGACCGGCAAGAGAGCTACAACGAAGCATGCCGAACGGAGAAAATAGCAGCAGCTCATCTGTTCACACCTTGTTTCTGCCATGTGCTTGAACGCCAAGACGTTCGCGCTTCTGTGAGATGAAAGACGTCCTTCTGCATATGTGGTTGCTCACACCGGTGCACTTGTTAGTGTATCCATTCAGTCCTGGGCTGCGGGGCATTCAGAAGTGGCTCTGTGGAGACGTCTGCATAGAGGCAGCTGTCAGAACACGCACACTCGATTGTTCACCAAAACATATGCAGACGCGTCCTTAGCCTGTAGATTTGGATGCACAGAGTTCCCTGTGTTCGCAAGAGACAAGGGAATCGCGTCTGTGCGCACAGAAGCAATAGCGGACCGTTTCCCTCGGAGTGAACGCGAAAGAGCCGTCTATATACTCGCAGACACGCGAACGTGCCTCAATGCGGTCACAGAGGCAGCAGCTTTTGCACAGATGCTCCTGGTGATTCTGGCACTTTCCAGGCACACTCCTGAAAGTCGCGCACACTGCTGTTCACTCGCTAAACGACCTCTTGGGAAACACGTCTCCGGTCGACGGACCGCTCAGATTGCTTCTCGTGTAACTGTGAACTGTGTCAGCGCAGGGAATCCGTCTCTGTTGAGCAGATGTCAATCCTGCCTCGCTTTTGCTTTGTTGCCTCTACCAAGATGATTTCCCGTTTCTCTCTTCACTGGAGCAGGCAGACACAGCCAACGCACATCAAGTGTCAAGAGACACGCTCTGCTGAGCTCAACGCTTGTGCAGATGCACATGTGCGACGAAGTCAACACACGTGCTTGTGGAGAGAAAGAAAGGGACTCCCAGGCGTGTGGAGCGACGGGGAGAAAGAGCGGGCGCTGAGGAACACAGTTTCAAACAGACTGTCTCCACACAAACAGGCACCTGTCTGCAGGTATCCTAGATCTTGATTCTTGAACTTGAGGAAACACGCGTCTGAGCAAAACTCCCAAACGCTTCCAGGAAAGACACAGGCTCTCCCACAAGCACACAAGTGTTTGCCCTCAGCTATAGATCAGGGACAAGCCTGTGAAGAGCAACCAAAGAGCTCGTCCGTCTTTCCCTCAATAGATGGGAGTAGGCGCGCTTGCGGATGTGTGCGTGTGTGTGGCCACGCGTTTGCTTAGGCATCAGTGTGTGAAAAGGTAGGTGCTTTTCTCTAGCTGCGTGTGCGTGCACGTGGTGCTGGGTGCACATCCCTGGGTGCTCGTGGAAAGGTTTCTGCATGGTTTTCGCTGAGGAATCGTGTGTGTGCACATGGACAAAGAGAAGGCGCAGCAACCAGGTTCCAGCGCCGAAGAAGGCAAAAGGCGAGGTTTCCGGCGCTATCTCCTTCTCTCCCCAGAGCTAGTCGCGCAAAGCAAGCCGCTAAGCCGGCGACCGGCAAGAGAGCTACAACGAAGCATGCCGAACGGAGAAAATAGCAGCAGCTCATCTGTTCACACCTTGTTTCTGCCATGTGCTTGAACGCCAAGACGTTCGCGCTTCTGTGAGATGAAAGACGTCCTTCTGCATATGTGGTTGCTCACACCGGTGCACTTGTTAGTGTATCCATTCAGTCCTGGGCTGCGGGGCATTCAGAAGTGGCTCTGTGGAGACGTCTGCATAGAGGCAGCTGTCAGAACACGCACACTCGATTGTTCACCAAAACATATGCAGACGCGTCCTTAGCCTGTAGATTTGGATGCACAGAGTTCCCTGTGTTCGCAAGAGACAAGGGAATCGCGTCTGTGCGCACAGAAGCAATAGCGGACCGTTTCCCTCGGAGTGAACGCGAAAGAGCCGTCTATATACTCGCAGACACGCGAACGTGCCTCAATGCGGTCACAGAGGCAGCAGCTTTTGCACAGATGCTCCTGGTGATTCTGGCACTTTCCAGGCACACTCCTGAAAGTCGCGCACACTGCTGTTCACTCGCTAAACGACCTCTTGGGAAACACGTCTCCGGTCGACGGACCGCTCAGATTGCTTCTCGTGTAACTGTGAACTGTGTCAGCGCAGGGAATCCGTCTCTGTTGAGCAGATGTCAATCCTGCCTCGCTTTTGCTTTGTTGCCTCTACCAAGATGATTTCCCGTTTCTCTCTTCACTGGAGCAGGCAGACACAGCCAACGCACATCAAGTGTCAAGAGACACGCTCTGCTGAGCTCAACGCTTGTGCAGATGCACATGTGCGACGAAGTCAACACACGTGCTTGTGGAGAGAAAGAAAGGGACTCCCAGGCGTGTGGAGCGACGGGGAGAAAGAGCGGGCGCTGAGGAACACAGTTTCAAACAGACTGTCTCCACACAAACAGGCACCTGTCTGCAGGTATCCTAGATCTTGATTCTTGAACTTGAGGAAACACGCGTCTGAGCAAAACTCCCAAACGCTTCCAGGAAAGACACAGGCTCTCCCACAAGCACACAAGTGTTTGCCCTCAGCTATAGATCAGGGACAAGCCTGTGAAGAGCAACCAAAGAGCTCGTCCGTCTTTCCCTCAATAGATGGGAGTAGGCGCGCTTGCGGATGTGTGCGTGTGTGTGGCCACGCGTTTGCTTAGGCATCAGTGTGTGAAAAGGTAGGTGCTTTTCTCTAGCTGCGTGTGCGTGCACGTGGTGCTGGGTGCACATCCCTGGGTGCTCGTGGAAAGGTTTCTGCATGGTTTTCGCTGAGGAATCGTGTGTGTGCACATGGACAAAGAGAAGGCGCAGCAACCAGGTTCCAGCGCCGAAGAAGGCAAAAGGCGAGGTTTCCGGCGCTATCTCCTTCTCTCCCCAGAGCTAGTCGCGCAAAGCAAGCCGCTAAGCCGGCGACCGGCAAGAGAGCTACAACGAAGCATGCCGAACGGAGAAAATAGCAGCAGCTCATCTGTTCACACCTTGTTTCTGCCATGTGCTTGAACGCCAAGACGTTCGCGCTTCTGTGAGATGAAAGACGTCCTTCTGCATATGTGGTTGCTCACACCGGTGCACTTGTTAGTGTATCCATTCAGTCCTGGGCTGCGGGGCATTCAGAAGTGGCTCTGTGGAGACGTCTGCATAGAGGCAGCTGTCAGAACACGCACACTCGATTGTTCACCAAAACATATGCAGACGCGTCCTTAGCCTGTAGATTTGGATGCACAGAGTTCCCTGTGTTCGCAAGAGACAAGGGAATCGCGTCTGTGCGCACAGAAGCAATAGCGGACCGTTTCCCTCGGAGTGAACGCGAAAGAGCCGTCTATATACTCGCAGACACGCGAACGTGCCTCAATGCGGTCACAGAGGCAGCAGCTTTTGCACAGATGCTCCTGGTGATTCTGGCACTTTCCAGGCACACTCCTGAAAGTCGCGCACACTGCTGTTCACTCGCTAAACGACCTCTTGGGAAACACGTCTCCGGTCGACGGACCGCTCAGATTGCTTCTCGTCTAACTGTGAACTGTGTCAGCGCAGGGAATCCGTCTCTGTTGAGCAGATGTCAATCCTGCCTCGCTTTTGCTTTGTTGCCTCTACCAAGATGATTTCCCGTTTCTCTCTTCACTGGAGCAGGCAGACACAGCCAACGCACATCAAGTGTCAAGAGACACGCTCTGCTGAGCTCAACGCTTGTGCAGATGCACATGTGCGACGAAGTCAACACACGTGCTTGTGGAGAGAAAGAAAGGGACTCCCAGGCGTGTGGAGCGACGGGGAGAAAGAGCGGGCGCTGAGGAACACAGTTTCAAACAGACTGTCTCCACACAAACAGGCACCTGTCTGCAGGTATCCTAGATCTTGATTCTTGAACTTGAGGAAACACGCGTCTGAGCAAAACTCCCAAACGCTTCCAGGAAAGACACAGGCTCTCCCACAAGCACACAAGTGTTTGCCCTCAGCTATAGATCAGGGACAAGCCTGTGAAGAGCAACCAAAGAGCTCGTCCGTCTTTCCCTCAATAGATGGGAGTAGGCGCGCTTGCGGATGTGTGCGTGTGTGTGGCCACGCGTTTGCTTAGGCATCAGTGTGTGAAAAGGTAGGTGCTTTTCTCTAGCTGCGTGTGCGTGCACGTGGTGCTGGGTGCACATCCCTGGGTGCTCGTGGAAAGGTTTCTGCATGGTTTTCGCTGAGGAATCGTGTGTGTGCACATGGACAAAGAGAAGGCGCAGCAACCAGGTTCCAGCGCCGAAGAAGGCAAAAGGCGAGGTTTCCGGCGCTATCTCCTTCTCTCCCCAGAGCTAGTCGCGCAAAGCAAGCCGCTAAGCCGGCGACCGGCAAGAGAGCTACAACGAAGCATGCCGAACGGAGAAAATAGCAGCAGCTCATCTGTTCACACCTTGTTTCTGCCATGTGCTTGAACGCCAAGACGTTCGCGCTTCTGTGAGATGAAAGACGTCCTTCTGCATATGTGGTTGCTCACACCGGTGCACTTGTTAGTGTATCCATTCAGTCCTGGGCTGCGGGGCATTCAGAAGTGGCTCTGTGGAGACGTCTGCATAGAGGCAGCTGTCAGAACACGCACACTCGATTGTTCACCAAAACATATGCAGACGCGTCCTTAGCCTGTAGATTTGGATGCACAGAGTTCCCTGTGTTCGCAAGAGACAAGGGAATCGCGCCTGTGCGCACAGAAGCAATAGCGGACCGTTTCCCTCGGAGTGAACGCGAAAGAGCCGTCTATATACTCGCAGACACGCGAACGTGCCTCAATGCGGTCACAGAGGCAGCAGCTTTTGCACAGATGCTCCTGGTGATTCTGGCACTTTCCAGGCACACTCCTGAAAGTCGCGCACACTGCTGTTCACTCGCTAAACGACCTCTTGGGAAACACGTCTCCGGTCGACGGACCGCTCAGATTGCTTCTCGTGTAACTGTGAACTGTGTCAGCGCAGGGAATCCGTCTCTGTTGAGCAGATGTCAATCCTGCCTCGCTTTTGCTTTGTTGCCTCTACCAAGATGATTTCCCGTTTCTCTCTTCACTGGAGCAGGCAGACACAGCCAACGCACATCAAGTGTCAAGAGACACGCTCTGCTGAGCTCAACGCTTGTGCAGATGCACATGTGCGACGAAGTCAACACACGTGCTTGTGGAGAGAAAGAAAGGGACTCCCAGGCGTGTGGAGCGACGGGGAGAAAGAGCGGGCGCTGAGGAACACAGTTTCAAACAGACTGTCTCCACACAAACAGGCACCTGTCTGCAGGTATCCTAGATCTTGATTCTTGAACTTGAGGAAACACGCGTCTGAGCAAAACTCCCAAACGCTTCCAGGAAAGACACAGGCTCTCCCACAAGCACACAAGTGTTTGCCCTCAGCTATAGATCAGGGACAAGCCTGTGAAGAGATGCCCTGCTATTCTTTCGCCTTATGGCATCATGTGTTTCGTTCCTCTTGGAGATCGATTGTTAAACGTCTTTCCTCGGGCGACTGTGAAGCATTTGCCAGCGGAGGAGAAGTAGCACGGAGCAGCATTCAGTACTGCCTACGAGTGTCTTTGCTACCCTACTAGCGGAGCTCCAAGAACAGGCACACATCTTCAGGTACCTTCCAAATGTGGATTCCCCTGCAGCCCCGTAGGCGGGCGTGCAGTACGCCAACCGTCAACGGACGTTTTTCCCCTCAAGCCTGTCAGGACGTTGCTCGTCCGTCTTTCCCTCAATAGATGGGAGTAGGCGCGCTTGCGGATGTGTGCGTGTGTGTGGCCACGCGTTTGCTTAGGCATCAGTGTGTGAAAAGGTAGGTGCTTTTCTCTAGCTGCGTGTGCGTGCACGTGGTGCTGGGTGCACATCCCTGGGTGCTCGTGGAAAGGTTTCTGCATGGTTTTCGCTGAGGAATCGTGTGTGTGCACATGGACAAAGAGAAGGCGCAGCTACCAGGTTCCAGCGCCGAAGAAGGCAAAAGGCGAGGTTTCCGGCGCTATCTCCTTCTCTCCCCAGAGCTAGTCGCGCAAAGCAAGCCGCTAAGCCGGCGACCGGCAAGAGAGCTACAACGAAGCATGCCGAACGGAGAAAATAGCAGCAGCTCATCTGTTCACACCTTGTTTCTGCCATGTGCTTGAACGCCAAGACGTTCGCGCTTCTGTGAGATGAAAGACGTCCTTCTGCATATGTGGTTGCTCACACCGGTGCACTTGTTAGTGTATCCATTCAGTCCTGGGCTGCGGGGCATTCAGAAGTGGCTCTGTGGAGACGTCTGCATAGAGGCAGCTGTCAGAACACGCACACTCGATTGTTCACCAAAACATATGCAGACGCGTCCTTAGCCTGTAGATTTGGATGCACAGAGTTCCCTGTGTTCGCAAGAGACAAGGGAATCGCGTCTGTGCGCACAGAAGCAATAGCGGACCGTTTCCCTCGGAGTGAACGCGAAAGAGCCGTCTATATACTCGCAGACACGCGAACGTGCCTCAATGCGGTCACAGAGGCAGCAGCTTTTGCACAGATGCTCCTGGTGATTCTGGCACTTTCCAGGCACACTCCTGAAAGTCGCGCACACTGCTGTTCACTCGCTAAACGACCTCTTGGGAAACACGTCTCCGGTCGACAGACCGCTCAGATTGCTTCTCGTCTAACTGTGAACTGTGTCAGCGCAGGGAATCCGTCTCTGTTGAGCAGATGTCAATCCTGCCTCGCTTTTGCTTTGTTGCCTCTACCAAGATGATTTCCCGTTTCTCTCTTCACTGGAGCAGGCAGACACAGCCAACGCACATCAAGTGTCAAGAGACACGCTCTGCTGAGCTCAACGCTTGTGCAGATGCACATGTGCGACGAAGTCAACACACGTGCTTGTGGAGAGAAAGAAAGAGACTCCCAGGCGTGTGGAGCGACGGGGAGAAAGAGCGGGCGCTGAGGAACACAGTTTCAAACAGACTGTCTCCACACAAACAGGCACCTGTCTGCAGGTATCCTAGATCTTGATTCTTGAACTTGAGGAAACACGCGTCTGAGCAAAACTCCCAAACGCTTCCAGGAAAGACACAGGCTCTCCCACAAGCACACAAGTGTTTGCCCTCAGCTATAGATCAGGGACAAGCCTGTGAAGAGCAACCAAAGAGCTCGTCCGTCTTTCCCTCAATAGATGGGAGTAGGCGCGCTTGCGGATGTGTGCGTGTGTGTGGCCACGCGTTTGCTTAGGCATCAGTGTGTGAAAAGGTAGGTGCTTTTCTCTAGCTGCGTGTGCGTGCACGTGGTGCTGGGTGCACATCCCTGGGTGCTCGTGGAAAGGTTTCTGCATGGTTTTCGCTGAGGAATCGTGTGTGTGCACATGGACAAAGAGAAGGCGCAGCAACCAGGTTCCAGCGCCGAAGAAGGCAAAAGGCGAGGTTTCCGGCGCTATCTCCTTCTCTCCCCAGAGCTAGTCGCGCAAAGCAAGCCGCTAAGCCGGCGACCGGCAAGAGAGCTACAACGAAGCATGCCGAACGGAGAAAATAGCAGCAGCTCATCTGTTCACACCTTGTTTCTGCCATGTGCTTGAACGCCAAGACGTTCGCGCTTCTGTGAGATGAAAGACGTCCTTCTGCATATGTGCTTGCTCACACCGGTGCACTTGTTAGTGTATCCATTCAGTCCTGGGCTGCGGGGCATTCAGAAGTGGCTCTGTGGAGACGTCTGCATAGAGGCAGCTGTCAGAACACGCACACTCGATTGTTCACCAAAACATATGCAGACGCGTCCTTAGCCTGTAGATTTGGATGCACAGAGTTCCCTGTGTTCGCAAGAGACAAGGGAATCGCGTCTGTGCGCACAGAAGCAATAGCGGACCGTTTCCCTCGGAGTGAACGCGAAAGAGCCGTCTATATACTCGCAGACACGCGAACGTGCCTCAATGCGGTCACAGAGGCAGCAGCTTTTGCACAGATGCTCCTCGTGATTCTGGCACTTTCCAGGCACACTCCTGAAAGTCGCGCACACTGCTGTTCACTCGCTAAACGACCTCTTGGGAAACACGTCTCCGGTCGACGGACCGCTCAGATTGCTTCTCGTGTAACTGTGAACTGTGTCAGCGCAGGGAATCCGTCTCTGTTGAGCAGATGTCAATCCTGCCTCGCTTTTGCTTTGTTGCCTCTACCAAGATGATTTCCCGTTTCTCTCTTCACTGGAGCACGCAGACACAGCCAACGCACATCAAGTGTCAAGAGACACGCTCTGCTGAGCTCAACGCTTGTGCAGATGCACATGTGCGACGAAGTCAACACACGTGCTTGTGGAGAGAAAGAAAGGGACTCCCAGGCGTGTGGAGCGACGGGGAGAAAGAGCGGGCGCTGAGGAACACAGTTTCAAACAGACTGTCTCCACACAAACAGGCACCTGTCTGCAGGTATCCTAGATCTTGATTCTTGAACTTGAGGAAACACGCGTCTGAGCAAAACTCCCAAACGCTTCCAGGAAAGACACAGGCTCTCCCACAAGCACACAAGTGTTTGCCCTCAGCTATAGATCAGGGACAAGCCTGTGAAGAGCAACCAAAGAGCTCGTCCGTCTTTCTCTCAATAGATGGGAGTAGGCGCGCTTGCGGATGTGTGCGTGTGTGTGGCCACGCGTTTGCTTAGGCATCAGTGTGTGAAAAGGTAGGTGCTTTTCTCTAGCTGCGTGTGCGTGCACGTGGTGCTGGGTGCACATCCCTGGGTGCTCGTGGAAAGGTTTCTGCATGGTTTTCGCTGAGGAATCGTGTGTGTGCACATGGACAAAGAGAAGGCGCAGCAACCAGGTTCCAGCGCCAAAGAAGGCAAAAGGCGAGGTTTCCGGCGCTATCTCCTTCTCTCCCCAGAGCTAGTCGCGCAAAGCAAGCCGCTAAGCCGGCGACCGGCAAGAGAGCTACAACGAAGCATGCCGAACGGAGAAAATAGCAGCAGCTCATCTGTTCACACCTTGTTTCTGCCATGTGCTTGAACGCCAAGACGTTCGCGCTTCTGTGAGATGAAAGACGTCCTTCTGCATATGTGGTTGCTCACACCGGTGCACTTGTTAGTGTATCCATTCAGTCCTGGGCTGCGGGGCATTCAGAAGTGGCTCTGTGGAGACGTCTGCATAGAGGCAGCTGTCAGAACACGCACACTCGATTGTTCACCAAAACATATGCAGACGCGTCCTTAGCCTGTAGATTTGGATGCACAGAGTTCCCTGTGTTCGCAAGAGACAAGGGAATCGCGTCTGTGCGCACAGAAGCAATAGCGGACCGTTTCCCTCGGAGTGAACGCGAAAGAGCCGTCTATATACTCGCAGACACGCGAACGTGCCTCAATGCGGTCACAGAGGCAGCAGCTTTTGCACAGATGCTCCTGGTGATTCTGGCACTTTCCAGGCACACTCCTGAAAGTCGCGCACACTGCTGTTCACTCGCTAAACGACCTCTTGGGAAACACGTCTCCGGTCGACGGACCGCTCAGATTGCTTCTCGTCTAACTGTGAACTGTGTCAGCGCAGGGAATCCGTCTCTGTTGAGCAGATGTCAATCCTGCCTCGCTTTTGCTTTGTTGCCTCTACCAAGATGATTTCCCGTTTCTCTCTTCACTGGAGCACGCAGACACAGCCAACGCACATCAAGTGTCAAGAGACACGCTCTGCTGAGCTCAACGCTTGTGCAGATGCACATGTGCGACGAAGTCAACACACGTGCTTGTGGAGAGAAAGAAAGGGACTCCCAGGCGTGTGGAGCGACGGGGAGAAAGAGCGGGCGCTGAGGAACACAGTTTCAAACAGACTGTCTCCACACAAACAGGCACCTGTCTGCAGGTATCCTAGATCTTGATTCTTGAACTTGAGGAAACACGCGTCTGAGCAAAACTCCCAAACGCTTCCAGGAAAGACACAGGCTCTCCCACAAGCACACAAGTGTTTGCCCTCAGCTATAGATCAGGGACAAGCCTGTGAAGAGCAACCAAAGAGCTCGTCCGTCTTTCCCTCAATAGATGGGAGTAGGCGCGCTTGCGGATGTGTGCGTGTGTGTGGCCACGCGTTTGCTTAGGCATCAGTGTGTGAAAAGGTAGGTGCTTTTCTCTAGCTGCGTGTGCGTGCACGTGGTGCTGGGTGCACATCCCTGGGTGCTCGTGGAAAGGTTTCTGCATGGTTTTCGCTGAGGAATCGTGTGTGTGCACATGGACAAAGAGAAGGCGCAGCAACCAGGTTCCAGCGCCGAAGAAGGCAAAAGGCGAGGTTTCCGGCGCTATCTCCTTCTCTCCCCAGAGCTAGTCGCGCAAAGCAAGCCGCTAAGCCGGCGACCGGCAAGAGAGCTACAACGAAGCATGCCGAACGGAGAAAATAGCAGCAGCTCATCTGTTCACACCTTGTTTCTGCCATGTGCTTGAACGCCAAGACGTTCGCGCTTCTGTGAGATGAAAGACGTCCTTCTGCATATGTGGTTGCTCACACCGGTGCACTTGTTAGTGTATCCATTCAGTCCTGGGCTGCGGGGCATTCAGAAGTGGCTCTGTGGAGACGTCTGCATAGAGGCAGCTGTCAGAACACGCACACTCGATTGTTCACCAAAACATATGCAGACGCGTCCTTAGCCTGTAGATTTGGATGCACAGAGTTCCCTGTGTTCGCAAGAGACAAGGGAATCGCGTCTGTGCGCACAGAAGCAATAGCGGACCGTTTCCCTCGGAGTGAACGCGAAAGAGCCGTCTATATACTCGCAGACACGCGAACGTGCCTCAATGCGGTCACAGAGGCAGCAGCTTTTGCACAGATGCTCCTGGTGATTCTGGCACTTTCCAGGCACACTCCTGAAAGTCGCGCACACTGCTGTTCACTCGCTAAACGACCTCTTGGGAAACACGTCTCCGGTCGACGGACCGCTCAGATTGCTTCTCGTGTAACTGTGAACTGTGTCAGCGCAGGGAATCCGTCTCTGTTGAGCAGATGTCAATCCTGCCTCGCTTTTGCTTTGTTGCCTCTACCAAGATGATTTCCCGTTTCTCTCTTCACTGGAGCAGGCAGACACAGCCAACGCACATCAAGTGTCAAGAGACACGCTCTGCTGAGCTCAACGCTTGTGCAGATGCACATGTGCGACGAAGTCAACACACGTGCTTGTGGAGAGAAAGAAAGGGACTCCCAGGCGTGTGGAGCGACGGGGAGAAAGAGCGGGCGCTGAGGAACACAGTTTCAAACAGACTGTCTCCACACAAACAGGCACCTGTCTGCAGGTATCCTAGATCTTGATTCTTGAACTTGAGGAAACACGCGTCTGAGCAAAACTCCCAAACGCTTCCAGGAAAGACACAGGCTCTCCCACAAGCACACAAGTGTTTGCCCTCAGCTATAGATCAGGGACAAGCCTGTGAAGAGATGCCCTGCTATTCTTTCGCCTTATGGCATCATGTGTTTCGTTCCTCTTGGAGATCGATTGTTAAACGTCTTTCCTCGGGCGACTGTGAAGCATTTGCCAGCGGAGGAGAAGTAGCACGGAGCAGCATTCAGTACTGCCTACGAGTGTCTTTGCTACCCTACTAGCGGAGCTCCAAGAACAGGCACACATCTTCAGGTACCTTCCAAATGTGGATTCCCCTGCAGCCCCGTAGGCGGGCGTGCAGTACGCCAACCGTCAACGGACGTTTTTCCCCTCAAGCCTGTCAGGACGTTGCTCGTCCGTCTTTCCCTCAATAGATGGGAGTAGGCGCGCTTGCGGATGTGTGCGTGTGTGTGGCCACGCGTTTGCTTAGGCATCAGTGTGTGAAAAGGTAGGTGCTTTTCTCTAGCTGCGTGTGCGTGCACGTGGTGCTGGGTGCACATCCCTGGGTGCTCGTGGAAAGGTTTCTGCATGGTTTTCGCTGAGGAATCGTGTGTGTGCACATGGACAAAGAGAAGGCGCAGCAACCAGGTTCCAGCGCCGAAGAAGGCAAAAGGCGAGGTTTCCGGCGCTATCTCCTTCTCTCCCCAGAGCTAGTCGCGCAAAGCAAGCCGCTAAGCCGGCGACCGGCAAGAGAGCTACAACGAAGCATGCCGAACGGAGAAAATAGCAGCAGCTCATCTGTTCACACCTTGTTTCTGCCATGTGCTTGAACGCCAAGACGTTCGCGCTTCTGTGAGATGAAAGACGTCCTTCTGCATATGTGGTTGCTCACACCGGTGCACTTGTTAGTGTATCCATTCAGTCCTGGGCTGCGGGGCATTCAGAAGTGGCTCTGTGGAGACGTCTGCATAGAGGCAGCTGTCAGAACACGCACACTCGATTGTTCACCAAAACATATGCAGACGCGTCCTTAGCCTGTAGATTTGGATGCACAGAGTTCCCTGTGTTCGCAAGAGACAAGGGAATCGCGTCTGTGCGCACAGAAGCAATAGCGGACCGTTTCCCTCGGAGTGAACGCGAAAGAGCCGTCTATATACTCGCAGACACGCGAACGTGCCTCAATGCGGTCACAGAGGCAGCAGCTTTTGCACAGATGCTCCTCGTGATTCTGGCACTTTCCAGGCACACTCCTGAAAGTCGCGCACACTGCTGTTCACTCGCTAAACGACCTCTTGGGAAACACGTCTCCGGTCGACGGACCGCTCAGATTGCTTCTCGTGTAACTGTGAACTGTGTCAGCGCAGGGAATCCGTCTCTGTTGAGCAGATGTCAATCCTGCCTCGCTTTTGCTTTGTTGCCTCTACCAAGATGATTTCCCGTTTCTCTCTTCACTGGAGCACGCAGACACAGCCAACGCACATCAAGTGTCAAGAGACACGCTCTGCTGAGCTCAACGCTTGTGCAGATGCACATGTGCGACGAAGTCAACACACGTGCTTGTGGAGAGAAAGAAAGGGACTCCCAGGCGTGTGGAGCGACGGGGAGAAAGAGCGGGCGCTGAGGAACACAGTTTCAAACAGACTGTCTCCACACAAACAGGCACCTGTCTGCAGGTATCCTAGATCTTGATTCTTGAACTTGAGGAAACACGCGTCTGAGCAAAACTCCCAAACGCTTCCAGGAAAGACACAGGCTCTCCCACAAGCACACAAGTGTTTGCCCTCAGCTATAGATCAGGGACAAGCCTGTGAAGAGCAACCAAAGAGCTCGTCCGTCTTTCCCTCAATAGATGGGAGTAGGCGCGCTTGCGGATGTGTGCGTGTGTGTGGCCACGCGTTTGCTTAGGCATCAGTGTGTGAACAGGTAGGTGCTTTTCTCTAGCTGCGTGTGCGTGCACGTGGTGCTGGGTGCACATCCCTGGGTGCTCGTGGAAAGGTTTCTGCATGGTTTTCGCTGAGGAATCGTGTGTGTGCACATGGACAAAGAGAAGGCGCAGCAACCAGGTTCCAGCGCCGAAGAAGGCAAAAGGCGAGGTTTCCGGCGCTATCTCCTTCTCTCCCCAGAGCTAGTCGCGCAAAGCAAGCCGCTAAGCCGGCGACCGGCAAGAGAGCTACAACGAAGCATGCCGAACGGAGAAAATAGCAGCAGCTCATCTGTTCACACCTTGTTTCTGCCATGTGCTTGAACGCCAAGACGTTCGCGCTTCTGTGAGATGAAAGACGTCCTTCTGCATATGTGGTTGCTCACACCGGTGCACTTGTTAGTGTATCCATTCAGTCCTGGGCTGCGGGGCATTCAGAAGTGGCTCTGTGGAGACGTCTGCATAGAGGCAGCTGTCAGAACACGCACACTCGATTGTTCACCAAAACATATGCAGACGCGTCCTTAGCCTGTAGATTTGGATGCACAGAGTTCCCTGTGTTCGCAAGAGACAAGGGAATCGCGTCTGTGCGCACAGAAGCAATAGCGGACCGTTTCCCTCGGAGTGAACGCGAAAGAGCCGTCTATATACTCGCAGACACGCGAACGTGCCTCAATGCGGTCACAGAGGCAGCAGCTTTTGCACAGATGCTCCTGGTGATTCTGGCACTTTCCAGGCACACTCCTGAAAGTCGCGCACACTGCTGTTCACTCGCTAAACGACCTCTTGGGAAACACGTCTCCGGTCGACGGACCGCTCAGATTGCTTCTCGTGTAACTGTGAACTGTGTCAGCGCAGGGAATCCGTCTCTGTTGAGCAGATGTCAATCCTGCCTCGCTTTTGCTTTGTTGCCTCTACCAAGATGATTTCCCGTTTCTCTCTTCACTGGAGCACGCAGACACAGCCAACGCACATCAAGTGTCAAGAGACACGCTCTGCTGAGCTCAACGCTTGTGCAGATGCACATGTGCGACGAAGTCAACACACGTGCTTGTGGAGAGAAAGAAAGGGACTCCCAGGCGTGTGGAGCGACGGGGAGAAAGAGCGGGCGCTGAGGAACACAGTTTCAAACAGACTGTCTCCACACAAACAGGCACCTGTCTGCAGGTATCCTAGATCTTGATTCTTGAACTTGAGGAAACACGCGTCTGAGCAAAACTCCCAAACGCTTCCAGGAAAGACACAGGCTCTCCCACAAGCACACAAGTGTTTGCCCTCAGCTATAGATCAGGGACAAGCCTGTGAAGAGCAACCAAAGAGCTCGTCCGTCTTTCCCTCAATAGATGGGAGTAGGCGCGCTTGCGGATGTGTGCGTGTGTGTGGCCACGCGTTTGCTTAGGCATCAGTGTGTGAAAAGGTAGGTGCTTTTCTCTAGCTGCGTGTGCGTGCACGTGGTGCTGGGTGCACATCCCTGGGTGCTCGTGGAAAGGTTTCTGCATGGTTTTCGCTGAGGAATCGTGTGTGTGCACATGGACAAAGAGAAGGCGCAGCAACCAGGTTCCAGCGCCGAAGAAGGCAAAAGGCGAGGTTTCCGGCGCTATCTCCTTCTCTCCCCAGAGCTAGTCGCGCAAAGCAAGCCGCTAAGCCGGCGACCGGCAAGAGAGCTACAACGAAGCATGCCGAACGGAGAAAATAGCAGCAGCTCATCTGTTCACACCTTGTTTCTGCCATGTGCTTGAACGCCAAGACGTTCGCGCTTCTGTGAGATGAAAGACGTCCTTCTGCATATGTGGTTGCTCACACCGGTGCACTTGTTAGTGTATCCATTCAGTCCTGGGCTGCGGGGCATTCAGAAGTGGCTCTGTGGAGACGTCTGCATAGAGGCAGCTGTCAGAACACGCACACTCGATTGTTCACCAAAACATATGCAGACGCGTCCTTAGCCTGTAGATTTGGATGCACAGAGTTCCCTGTGTTCGCAAGAGACAAGGGAATCGCGTCTGTGCGCACAGAAGCAATAGCGGACCGTTTCCCTCGGAGTGAACGCGAAAGAGCCGTCTATATACTCGCAGACACGCGAACGTGCCTCAATGCGGTCACAGAGGCAGCAGCTTTTGCACAGATGCTCCTGGTGATTCTGGCACTTTCCAGGCACACTCCTGAAAGTCGCGCACACTGCTGTTCACTCGCTAAACGACCTCTTGGGAAACACGTCTCCGGTCGACGGACCGCTCAGATTGCTTCTCGTGTAACTGTGAACTGTGTCAGCGCAGGGAATCCGTCTCTGTTGAGCAGATGTCAATCCTGCCTCGCTTTTGCTTTGTTGCCTCTACCAAGATGATTTCCCGTTTCTCTCTTCACTGGAGCAGGCAGACACAGCCAACGCACATCAAGTGTCAAGAGACACGCTCTGCTGAGCTCAACGCTTGTGCAGATGCACATGTGCGACGAAGTCAACACACGTGCTTGTGGAGAGAAAGAAAGGGACTCCCAGGCGTGTGGAGCGACGGGGAGAAAGAGCGGGCGCTGAGGAACACAGTTTCAAACAGACTGTCTCCACACAAACAGGCACCTGTCTGCAGGTATCCTAGATCTTGATTCTTGAACTTGAGGAAACACGCGTCTGAGCAAAACTCCCAAACGCTTCCAGGAAAGACACAGGCTCTCCCACAAGCACACAAGTGTTTGCCCTCAGCTATAGATCAGGGACAAGCCTGTGAAGAGATGCCCTGCTATTCTTTCGCCTTATGGCATCATGTGTTTCGTTCCTCTTGGAGATCGATTGTTAAACGTCTTTCCTCGGGCGACTGTGAAGCATTTGCCAGCGGAGGAGAAGTAGCACGGAGCAGCATTCAGTACTGCCTACGAGTGTCTTTGCTACCCTACTAGCGGAGCTCCAAGAACAGGCACACATCTTCAGGTACCTTCCAAATGTGGATTCCCCTGCAGCCCCGTAGGCGGGCGTGCAGTACGCCAACCGTCAACGGACGTTTTTCCCCTCAAGCCTGTCAGGACGTTGCTCGTCCGTCTTTCCCTCAATAGATGGGAGTAGGCGCGCTTGCGGATGTGTGCGTGTGTGTGGCCACGCGTTTGCTTAGGCATCAGTGTGTGAAAAGGTAGGTGCTTTTCTCTAGCTGCGTGTGCGTGCACGTGGTGCTGGGTGCACATCCCTGGGTGCTCGTGGAAAGGTTTCTGCATGGTTTTCGCTGAGGAATCGTGTGTGTGCACATGGACAAAGAGAAGGCGCAGCTACCAGGTTCCAGCGCCGAAGAAGGCAAAAGGCGAGGTTTCCGGCGCTATCTCCTTCTCTCCCCAGAGCTAGTCGCGCAAAGCAAGCCGCTAAGCCGGCGACCGGCAAGAGAGCTACAACGAAGCATGCCGAACGGAGAAAATAGCAGCAGCTCATCTGTTCACACCTTGTTTCTGCCATGTGCTTGAACGCCAAGACGTTCGCGCTTCTGTGAGATGAAAGACGTCCTTCTGCATATGTGGTTGCTCACACCGGTGCACTTGTTAGTGTATCCATTCAGTCCTGGGCTGCGGGGCATTCAGAAGTGGCTCTGTGGAGACGTCTGCATAGAGGCAGCTGTCAGAACACGCACACTCGATTGTTCACCAAAACATATGCAGACGCGTCCTTAGCCTGTAGATTTGGATGCACAGAGTTCCCTGTGTTCGCAAGAGACAAGGGAATCGCGTCTGTGCGCACAGAAGCAATAGCGGACCGTTTCCCTCGGAGTGAACGCGAAAGAGCCGTCTATATACTCGCAGACACGCGAACGTGCCTCAATGCGGTCACAGAGGCAGCAGCTTTTGCACAGATGCTCCTGGTGATTCTGGCACTTTCCAGGCACACTCCTGAAAGTCGCGCACACTGCTGTTCACTCGCTAAACGACCTCTTGGGAAACACGTCTCCGGTCGACAGACCGCTCAGATTGCTTCTCGTCTAACTGTGAACTGTGTCAGCGCAGGGAATCCGTCTCTGTTGAGCAGATGTCAATCCTGCCTCGCTTTTGCTTTGTTGCCTCTACCAAGATGATTTCCCGTTTCTCTCTTCACTGGAGCAGGCAGACACAGCCAACGCACATCAAGTGTCAAGAGACACGCTCTGCTGAGCTCAACGCTTGTGCAGATGCACATGTGCGACGAAGTCAACACACGTGCTTGTGGAGAGAAAGAAAGAGACTCCCAGGCGTGTGGAGCGACGGGGAGAAAGAGCGGGCGCTGAGGAACACAGTTTCAAACAGACTGTCTCCACACAAACAGGCACCTGTCTGCAGGTATCCTAGATCTTGATTCTTGAACTTGAGGAAACACGCGTCTGAGCAAAACTCCCAAACGCTTCCAGGAAAGACACAGGCTCTCCCACAAGCACACAAGTGTTTGCCCTCAGCTATAGATCAGGGACAAGCCTGTGAAGAGCAACCAAAGAGCTCGTCCGTCTTTCTCTCAATAGATGGGAGTAGGCGCGCTTGCGGATGTGTGCGTGTGTGTGGCCACGCGTTTGCTTAGGCATCAGTGTGTGAAAAGGTAGGTGCTTTTCTCTAGCTGCGTGTGCGTGCACGTGGTGCTGGGTGCACATCCCTGGGTGCTCGTGGAAAGGTTTCTGCATGGTTTTCGCTGAGGAATCGTGTGTGTGCACATGGACAAAGAGAAGGCGCAGCAACCAGGTTCCAGCGCCGAAGAAGGCAAAAGGCGAGGTTTCCGGCGCTATCTCCTTCTCTCCCCAGAGCTAGTCGCGCAAAGCAAGCCGCTAAGCCGGCGACCGGCAAGAGAGCTACAACGAAGCATGCCGAACGGAGAAAATAGCAGCAGCTCATCTGTTCACACCTTGTTTCTGCCATGTGCTTGAACGCCAAGACGTTCGCGCTTCTGTGAGATGAAAGACGTCCTTCTGCATATGTGCTTGCTCACACCGGTGCACTTGTTAGTGTATCCATTCAGTCCTGGGCTGCGGGGCATTCAGAAGTGGCTCTGTGGAGACGTCTGCATAGAGGCAGCTGTCAGAACACGCACACTCGATTGTTCACCAAAACATATGCAGACGCGTCCTTAGCCTGTAGATTTGGATGCACAGAGTTCCCTGTGTTCGCAAGAGACAAGGGAATCGCGTCTGTGCGCACAGAAGCAATAGCGGACCGTTTCCCTCGGAGTGAACGCGAAAGAGCCGTCTATATACTCGCAGACACGCGAACGTGCCTCAATGCGGTCACAGAGGCAGCAGCTTTTGCACAGATGCTCCTCGTGATTCTGGCACTTTCCAGGCACACTCCTGAAAGTCGCGCACACTGCTGTTCACTCGCTAAACGACCTCTTGGGAAACACGTCTCCGGTCGACGGACCGCTCAGATTGCTTCTCGTGTAACTGTGAACTGTGTCAGCGCAGGGAATCCGTCTCTGTTGAGCAGATGTCAATCCTGCCTCGCTTTTGCTTTGTTGCCTCTACCAAGATGATTTCCCGTTTCTCTCTTCACTGGAGCACGCAGACACAGCCAACGCACATCAAGTGTCAAGAGACACGCTCTGCTGAGCTCAACGCTTGTGCAGATGCACATGTGCGACGAAGTCAACACACGTGCTTGTGGAGAGAAAGAAAGGGACTCCCAGGCGTGTGGAGCGACGGGGAGAAAGAGCGGGCGCTGAGGAACACAGTTTCAAACAGACTGTCTCCACACAAACAGGCACCTGTCTGCAGGTATCCTAGATCTTGATTCTTGAACTTGAGGAAACACGCGTCTGAGCAAAACTCCCAAACGCTTCCAGGAAAGACACAGGCTCTCCCACAAGCACACAAGTGTTTGCCCTCAGCTATAGATCAGGGACAAGCCTGTGAAGAGCAACCAAAGAGCTCGTCCGTCTTTCTCTCAATAGATGGGAGTAGGCGCGCTTGCGGATGTGTGCGTGTGTGTGGCCACGCGTTTGCTTAGGCATCAGTGTGTGAAAAGGTAGGTGCTTTTCTCTAGCTGCGTGTGCGTGCACGTGGTGCTGGGTGCACATCCCTGGGTGCTCGTGGAAAGGTTTCTGCATGGTTTTCGCTGAGGAATCGTGTGTGTGCACATGGACAAAGAGAAGGCGCAGCAACCAGGTTCCAGCGCCGAAGAAGGCAAAAGGCGAGGTTTCCGGCGCTATCTCCTTCTCTCCCCAGAGCTAGTCGCGCAAAGCAAGCCGCTAAGCCGGCGACCGGCAAGAGAGCTACAACGAAGCATGCCGAACGGAGAAAATAGCAGCAGCTCATCTGTTCACACCTTGTTTCTGCCATGTGCTTGAACGCCAAGACGTTCGCGCTTCTGTGAGATGAAAGACGTCCTTCTGCATATGTGGTTGCTCACACCGGTGCACTTGTTAGTGTATCCATTCAGTCCTGGGCTGCGGGGCATTCAGAAGTGGCTCTGTGGAGACGTCTGCATAGAGGCAGCTGTCAGAACACGCACACTCGATTGTTCACCAAAACATATGCAGACGCGTCCTTAGCCTGTAGATTTGGATGCACAGAGTTCCCTGTGTTCGCAAGAGACAAGGGAATCGCGTCTGTGCGCACAGAAGCAATAGCGGACCGTTTCCCTCGGAGTGAACGCGAAAGAGCCGTCTATATACTCGCAGACACGCGAACGTGCCTCAATGCGGTCACAGAGGCAGCAGCTTTTGCACAGATGCTCCTCGTGATTCTGGCACTTTCCAGGCACACTCCTGAAAGTCGCGCACACTGCTGTTCACTCGCTAAACGACCTCTTGGGAAACACGTCTCCGGTCGACGGACCGCTCAGATTGCTTCTCGTGTAACTGTGAACTGTGTCAGCGCAGGGAATCCGTCTCTGTTGAGCAGATGTCAATCCTGCCTCGCTTTTGCTTTGTTGCCTCTACCAAGATGATTTCCCGTTTCTCTCTTCACTGGAGCAGGCAGACACAGCCAACGCACATCAAGTGTCAAGAGACACGCTCTGCTGAGCTCAACGCTTGTGCAGATGCACATGTGCGACGAAGTCAACACACGTGCTTGTGGAGAGAAAGAAAGGGACTCCCAGGCGTGTGGAGCGACGGGGAGAAAGAGCGGGCGCTGAGGAACACAGTTTCAAACAGACTGTCTCCACACAAACAGGCACCTGTCTGCAGGTATCCTAGATCTTGATTCTTGAACTTGAGGAAACACGCGTCTGAGCAAAACTCCCAAACGCTTCCAGGAAAGACACAGGCTCTCCCACAAGCACACAAGTGTTTGCCCTCAGCTATAGATCAGGGACAAGCCTGTGAAGAGCAACCAAAGAGCTCGTCCGTCTTTCTCTCAATAGATGGGAGTAGGCGCGCTTGCGGATGTGTGCGTGTGTGTGGCCACGCGTTTGCTTAGGCATCAGTGTGTGAAAAGGTAGGTGCTTTTCTCTAGCTGCGTGTGCGTGCACGTGGTGCTGGGTGCACATCCCTGGGTGCTCGTGGAAAGGTTTCTGCATGGTTTTCGCTGAGGAATCGTGTGTGTGCACATGGACAAAGAGAAGGCGCAGCAACCAGGTTCCAGCGCCGAAGAAGGCAAAAGGCGAGGTTTCCGGCGCTATCTCCTTCTCTCCCCAGAGCTAGTCGCGCAAAGCAAGCCGCTAAGCCGGCGACCGGCAAGAGAGCTACAACGAAGCATGCCGAACGGAGAAAATAGCAGCAGCTCATCTGTTCACACCTTGTTTCTGCCATGTGCTTGAACGCCAAGACGTTCGCGCTTCTGTGAGATGAAAGACGTCCTTCTGCATATGTGGTTGCTCACACCGGTGCACTTGTTAGTGTATCCATTCAGTCCTGGGCTGCGGGGCATTCAGAAGTGGCTCTGTGGAGACGTCTGCATAGAGGCAGCTGTCAGAACACGCACACTCGATTGTTCACCAAAACATATGCAGACGCGTCCTTAGCCTGTAGATTTGGATGCACAGAGTTCCCTGTGTTCGCAAGAGACAAGGGAATCGCGTCTGTGCGCACAGAAGCAATAGCGGACCGTTTCCCTCGGAGTGAACGCGAAAGAGCCGTCTATATACTCGCAGACACGCGAACGTGCCTCAATGCGGTCACAGAGGCAGCAGCTTTTGCACAGATGCTCCTCGTGATTCTGGCACTTTCCAGGCACACTCCTGAAAGTCGCGCACACTGCTGTTCACTCGCTAAACGACCTCTTGGGAAACACGTCTCCGGTCGACAGACCGCTCAGATTGCTTCTCGTCTAACTGTGAACTGTGTCAGCGCAGGGAATCCGTCTCTGTTGAGCAGATGTCAATCCTGCCTCGCTTTTGCTTTGTTGCCTCTACCAAGATGATTTCCCGTTTCTCTCTTCACTGGAGCAGGCAGACACAGCCAACGCACATCAAGTGTCAAGAGACACGCTCTGCTGAGCTCAACGCTTGTGCAGATGCACATGTGCGACGAAGTCAACACACGTGCTTGTGGAGAGAAAGAAAGAGACTCCCAGGCGTGTGGAGCGACGGGGAGAAAGAGCGGGCGCTGAGGAACACAGTTTCAAACAGACTGTCTCCACACAAACAGGCACCTGTCTGCAGGTATCCTAGATCTTGATTCTTGAACTTGAGGAAACACGCGTCTGAGCAAAACTCCCAAACGCTTCCAGGAAAGACACAGGCTCTCCCACAAGCACACAAGTGTTTGCCCTCAGCTATAGATCAGGGACAAGCCTGTGAAGAGCAACCAAAGAGCTCGTCCGTCTTTCTCTCAATAGATGGGAGTAGGCGCGCTTGCGGATGTGTGCGTGTGTGTGGCCACGCGTTTGCTTAGGCATCAGTGTGTGAAAAGGTAGGTGCTTTTCTCTAGCTGCGTGTGCGTGCACGTGGTGCTGGGTGCACATCCCTGGGTGCTCGTGGAAAGGTTTCTGCATGGTTTTCGCTGAGGAATCGTGTGTGTGCACATGGACAAAGAGAAGGCGCAGCAACCAGGTTCCAGCGCCGAAGAAGGCAAAAGGCGAGGTTTCCGGCGCTATCTCCTTCTCTCCCCAGAGCTAGTCGCGCAAAGCAAGCCGCTAAGCCGGCGACCGGCAAGAGAGCTACAACGAAGCATGCCGAACGGAGAAAATAGCAGCAGCTCATCTGTTCACACCTTGTTTCTGCCATGTGCTTGAACGCCAAGACGTTCGCGCTTCTGTGAGATGAAAGACGTCCTTCTGCATATGTGGTTGCTCACACCGGTGCACTTGTTAGTGTATCCTTTCAGTCCTGGGCTGCGGGGCATTCAGAAGTGGCTCTGTGGAGACGTCTGCATAGAGGCAGCTGTCAGAACACGCACACTCGATTGTTCACCAAAACATATGCAGACGCGTCCTTAGCCTGTAGATTTGGATGCACAGAGTTCCCTGTGTTCGCAAGAGACAAGGGAATCGCGTCTGTGCGCACAGAAGCAATAGCGGACCGTTTCCCTCGGAGTGAACGCGAAAGAGCCGTCTATATACTCGCAGACACGCGAACGTGCCTCAATGCGGTCACAGAGGCAGCAGCTTTTGCACAGATGCTCCTGGTGATTCTGGCACTTTCCAGGCACACTCCTGAAAGTCGCGCACACTGCTGTTCACTCGCTAAACGACCTCTTGGGAAACACGTCTCCGGTCGACAGACCGCTCAGATTGCTTCTCGTCTAACTGTGAACTGTGTCAGCGCAGGGAATCCGTCTCTGTTGAGCAGATGTCAATCCTGCCTCGCTTTTGCTTTGTTGCCTCTACCAAGATGATTTCCCGTTTCTCTCTTCACTGGAGCAGGCAGACACAGCCAACGCACATCAAGTGTCAAGAGACACGCTCTGCTGAGCTCAACGCTTGTGCAGATGCACATGTGCGACGAAGTCAACACACGTGCTTGTGGAGAGAAAGAAAGAGACTCCCAGGCGTGTGGAGCGACGGGGAGAAAGAGCGGGCGCTGAGGAACACAGTTTCAAACAGACTGTCTCCACACAAACAGGCACCTGTCTGCAGGTATCCTAGATCTTGATTCTTGAACTTGAGGAAACACGCGTCTGAGCAAAACTCCCAAACGCTTCCAGGAAAGACACAGGCTCTCCCACAAGCACACAAGTGTTTGCCCTCAGCTATAGATCAGGGACAAGCCTGTGAAGAGCAACCAAAGAGCTCGTCCGTCTTTCTCTCAATAGATGGGAGTAGGCGCGCTTGCGGATGTGTGCGTGTGTGTGGCCACGCGTTTGCTTAGGCATCAGTGTGTGAAAAGGTAGGTGCTTTTCTCTAGCTGCGTGTGCGTGCACGTGGTGCTGGGTGCACATCCCTGGGTGCTCGTGGAAAGGTTTCTGCATGGTTTTCGCTGAGGAATCGTGTGTGTGCACATGGACAAAGAGAAGGCGCAGCAACCAGGTTCCAGCGCCGAAGAAGGCAAAAGGCGAGGTTTCCGGCGCTATCTCCTTCTCTCCCCAGAGCTAGTCGCGCAAAGCAAGCCGCTAAGCCGGCGACCGGCAAGAGAGCTACAACGAAGCATGCCGAACGGAGAAAATAGCAGCAGCTCATCTGTTCACACCTTGTTTCTGCCATGTGCTTGAACGCCAAGACGTTCGCGCTTCTGTGAGATGAAAGACGTCCTTCTGCATATGTGCTTGCTCACACCGGTGCACTTGTTAGTGTATCCATTCAGTCCTGGGCTGCGGGGCATTCAGAAGTGGCTCTGTGGAGACGTCTGCATAGAGGCAGCTGTCAGAACACGCACACTCGATTGTTCACCAAAACATATGCAGACGCGTCCTTAGCCTGTAGATTTGGATGCACAGAGTTCCCTGTGTTCGCAAGAGACAAGGGAATCGCGTCTGTGCGCACAGAAGCAATAGCGGACCGTTTCCCTCGGAGTGAACGCGAAAGAGCCGTCTATATACTCGCAGACACGCGAACGTGCCTCAATGCGGTCACAGAGGCAGCAGCTTTTGCACAGATGCTCCTCGTGATTCTGGCACTTTCCAGGCACACTCCTGAAAGTCGCGCACACTGCTGTTCACTCGCTAAACGACCTCTTGGGAAACACGTCTCCGGTCGACGGACCGCTCAGATTGCTTCTCGTGTAACTGTGAACTGTGTCAGCGCAGGGAATCCGTCTCTGTTGAGCAGATGTCAATCCTGCCTCGCTTTTGCTTTGTTGCCTCTACCAAGATGATTTCCCGTTTCTCTCTTCACTGGAGCACGCAGACACAGCCAACGCACATCAAGTGTCAAGAGACACGCTCTGCTGAGCTCAACGCTTGTGCAGATGCACATGTGCGACGAAGTCAACACACGTGCTTGTGGAGAGAAAGAAAGGGACTCCCAGGCGTGTGGAGCGACGGGGAGAAAGAGCGGGCGCTGAGGAACACAGTTTCAAACAGACTGTCTCCACACAAACAGGCACCTGTCTGCAGGTATCCTAGATCTTGATTCTTGAACTTGAGGAAACACGCGTCTGAGCAAAACTCCCAAACGCTTCCAGGAAAGACACAGGCTCTCCCACAAGCACACAAGTGTTTGCCCTCAGCTATAGATCAGGGACAAGCCTGTGAAGAGCAACCAAAGAGCTCGTCCGTCTTTCTCTCAATAGATGGGAGTAGGCGCGCTTGCGGATGTGTGCGTGTGTGTGGCCACGCGTTTGCTTAGGCATCAGTGTGTGAAAAGGTAGGTGCTTTTCTCTAGCTGCGTGTGCGTGCACGTGGTGCTGGGTGCACATCCCTGGGTGCTCGTGGAAAGGTTTCTGCATGGTTTTCGCTGAGGAATCGTGTGTGTGCACATGGACAAAGAGAAGGCGCAGCAACCAGGTTCCAGCGCCGAAGAAGGCAAAAGGCGAGGTTTCCGGCGCTATCTCCTTCTCTCCCCAGAGCTAGTCGCGCAAAGCAAGCCGCTAAGCCGGCGACCGGCAAGAGAGCTACAACGAAGCATGCCGAACGGAGAAAATAGCAGCAGCTCATCTGTTCACACCTTGTTTCTGCCATGTGCTTGAACGCCAAGACGTTCGCGCTTCTGTGAGATGAAAGACGTCCTTCTGCATATGTGGTTGCTCACACCGGTGCACTTGTTAGTGTATCCATTCAGTCCTGGGCTGCGGGGCATTCAGAAGTGGCTCTGTGGAGACGTCTGCATAGAGGCAGCTGTCAGAACACGCACACTCGATTGTTCACCAAAACATATGCAGACGCGTCCTTAGCCTGTAGATTTGGATGCACAGAGTTCCCTGTGTTCGCAAGAGACAAGGGAATCGCGTCTGTGCGCACAGAAGCAATAGCGGACCGTTTCCCTCGGAGTGAACGCGAAAGAGCCGTCTATATACTCGCAGACACGCGAACGTGCCTCAATGCGGTCACAGAGGCAGCAGCTTTTGCACAGATGCTCCTCGTGATTCTGGCACTTTCCAGGCACACTCCTGAAAGTCGCGCACACTGCTGTTCACTCGCTAAACGACCTCTTGGGAAACACGTCTCCGGTCGACGGACCGCTCAGATTGCTTCTCGTGTAACTGTGAACTGTGTCAGCGCAGGGAATCCGTCTCTGTTGAGCAGATGTCAATCCTGCCTCGCTTTTGCTTTGTTGCCTCTACCAAGATGATTTCCCGTTTCTCTCTTCACTGGAGCAGGCAGACACAGCCAACGCACATCAAGTGTCAAGAGACACGCTCTGCTGAGCTCAACGCTTGTGCAGATGCACATGTGCGACGAAGTCAACACACGTGCTTGTGGAGAGAAAGAAAGGGACTCCCAGGCGTGTGGAGCGACGGGGAGAAAGAGCGGGCGCTGAGGAACACAGTTTCAAACAGACTGTCTCCACACAAACAGGCACCTGTCTGCAGGTATCCTAGATCTTGATTCTTGAACTTGAGGAAACACGCGTCTGAGCAAAACTCCCAAACGCTTCCAGGAAAGACACAGGCTCTCCCACAAGCACACAAGTGTTTGCCCTCAGCTATAGATCAGGGACAAGCCTGTGAAGAGCAACCAAAGAGCTCGTCCGTCTTTCTCTCAATAGATGGGAGTAGGCGCGCTTGCGGATGTGTGCGTGTGTGTGGCCACGCGTTTGCTTAGGCATCAGTGTGTGAAAAGGTAGGTGCTTTTCTCTAGCTGCGTGTGCGTGCACGTGGTGCTGGGTGCACATCCCTGGGTGCTCGTGGAAAGGTTTCTGCATGGTTTTCGCTGAGGAATCGTGTGTGTGCACATGGACAAAGAGAAGGCGCAGCAACCAGGTTCCAGCGCCGAAGAAGGCAAAAGGCGAGGTTTCCGGCGCTATCTCCTTCTCTCCCCAGAGCTAGTCGCGCAAAGCAAGCCGCTAAGCCGGCGACCGGCAAGAGAGCTACAACGAAGCATGCCGAACGGAGAAAATAGCAGCAGCTCATCTGTTCACACCTTGTTTCTGCCATGTGCTTGAACGCCAAGACGTTCGCGCTTCTGTGAGATGAAAGACGTCCTTCTGCATATGTGGTTGCTCACACCGGTGCACTTGTTAGTGTATCCATTCAGTCCTGGGCTGCGGGGCATTCAGAAGTGGCTCTGTGGAGACGTCTGCATAGAGGCAGCTGTCAGAACACGCACACTCGATTGTTCACCAAAACATATGCAGACGCGTCCTTAGCCTGTAGATTTGGATGCACAGAGTTCCCTGTGTTCGCAAGAGACAAGGGAATCGCGTCTGTGCGCACAGAAGCAATAGCGGACCGTTTCCCTCGGAGTGAACGCGAAAGAGCCGTCTATATACTCGCAGACACGCGAACGTGCCTCAATGCGGTCACAGAGGCAGCAGCTTTTGCACAGATGCTCCTCGTGATTCTGGCACTTTCCAGGCACACTCCTGAAAGTCGCGCACACTGCTGTTCACTCGCTAAACGACCTCTTGGGAAACACGTCTCCGGTCGACAGACCGCTCAGATTGCTTCTCGTCTAACTGTGAACTGTGTCAGCGCAGGGAATCCGTCTCTGTTGAGCAGATGTCAATCCTGCCTCGCTTTTGCTTTGTTGCCTCTACCAAGATGATTTCCCGTTTCTCTCTTCACTGGAGCAGGCAGACACAGCCAACGCACATCAAGTGTCAAGAGACACGCTCTGCTGAGCTCAACGCTTGTGCAGATGCACATGTGCGACGAAGTCAACACACGTGCTTGTGGAGAGAAAGAAAGAGACTCCCAGGCGTGTGGAGCGACGGGGAGAAAGAGCGGGCGCTGAGGAACACAGTTTCAAACAGACTGTCTCCACACAAACAGGCACCTGTCTGCAGGTATCCTAGATCTTGATTCTTGAACTTGAGGAAACACGCGTCTGAGCAAAACTCCCAAACGCTTCCAGGAAAGACACAGGCTCTCCCACAAGCACACAAGTGTTTGCCCTCAGCTATAGATCAGGGACAAGCCTGTGAAGAGCAACCAAAGAGCTCGTCCGTCTTTCTCTCAATAGATGGGAGTAGGCGCGCTTGCGGATGTGTGCGTGTGTGTGGCCACGCGTTTGCTTAGGCATCAGTGTGTGAAAAGGTAGGTGCTTTTCTCTAGCTGCGTGTGCGTGCACGTGGTGCTGGGTGCACATCCCTGGGTGCTCGTGGAAAGGTTTCTGCATGGTTTTCGCTGAGGAATCGTGTGTGTGCACATGGACAAAGAGAAGGCGCAGCAACCAGGTTCCAGCGCCGAAGAAGGCAAAAGGCGAGGTTTCCGGCGCTATCTCCTTCTCTCCCCAGAGCTAGTCGCGCAAAGCAAGCCGCTAAGCCGGCGACCGGCAAGAGAGCTACAACGAAGCATGCCGAACGGAGAAAATAGCAGCAGCTCATCTGTTCACACCTTGTTTCTGCCATGTGCTTGAACGCCAAGACGTTCGCGCTTCTGTGAGATGAAAGACGTCCTTCTGCATATGTGGTTGCTCACACCGGTGCACTTGTTAGTGTATCCTTTCAGTCCTGGGCTGCGGGGCATTCAGAAGTGGCTCTGTGGAGACGTCTGCATAGAGGCAGCTGTCAGAACACGCACACTCGATTGTTCACCAAAACATATGCAGACGCGTCCTTAGCCTGTAGATTTGGATGCACAGAGTTCCCTGTGTTCGCAAGAGACAAGGGAATCGCGTCTGTGCGCACAGAAGCAATAGCGGACCGTTTCCCTCGGAGTGAACGCGAAAGAGCCGTCTATATACTCGCAGACACGCGAACGTGCCTCAATGCGGTCACAGAGGCAGCAGCTTTTGCACAGATGCTCCTGGTGATTCTGGCACTTTCCAGGCACACTCCTGAAAGTCGCGCACACTGCTGTTCACTCGCTAAACGACCTCTTGGGAAACACGTCTCCGGTCGACAGACCGCTCAGATTGCTTCTCGTGTAACTGTGAACTGTGTCAGCGCAGGGAATCCGTCTCTGTTGAGCAGATGTCAATCCTGCCTCGCTTTTGCTTTGTTGCCTCTACCAAGATGATTTCCCGTTTCTCTCTTCACTGGAGCAGGCAGACACAGCCAACGCACATCAAGTGTCAAGAGACACGCTCTGCTGAGCTCAACGCTTGTGCAGATGCACATGTGCGACGAAGTCAACACACGTGCTTGTGGAGAGAAAGAAAGAGACTCCCAGGCGTGTGGAGCGACGGGGAGAAAGAGCGGGCGCTGAGGAACACAGTTTCAAACAGACTGTCTCCACACAAACAGGCACCTGTCTGCAGGTATCCTAGATCTTGATTCTTGAACTTGAGGAAACACGCGTCTGAGCAAAACTCCCAAACGCTTCCAGGAAAGACACAGGCTCTCCCACAAGCACACAAGTGTTTGCCCTCAGCTATAGATCAGGGACAAGCCTGTGAAGAGCAACCAAAGAGCTCGTCCGTCTTTCCCTCAATAGATGGGAGTAGGCGCGCTTGCGGATGTGTGCGTGTGTGTGGCCACGCGTTTGCTTAGGCATCAGTGTGTGAAAAGGTAGGTGCTTTTCTCTAGCTGCGTGTGCGTGCACGTGGTGCTGGGTGCACATCCCTGGGTGCTCGTGGAAAGGTTTCTGCATGGTTTTCGCTGAGGAATCGTGTGTGTGCACATGGACAAAGAGAAGGCGCAGCAACCAGGTTCCAGCGCCGAAGAAGGCAAAAGGCGAGGTTTCCGGCGCTATCTCCTTCTCTCCCCAGAGCTAGTCGCGCAAAGCAAGCCGCTAAGCCGGCGACCGGCAAGAGAGCTACAACGAAGCATGCCGAACGGAGAAAATAGCAGCAGCTCATCTGTTCACACCTTGTTTCTGCCATGTGCTTGAACGCCAAGACGTTCGCGCTTCTGTGAGATGAAAGACGTCCTTCTGCATATGTGGTTGCTCACACCGGTGCACTTGTTAGTGTATCCATTCAGTCCTGGGCTGCGGGGCATTCAGAAGTGGCTCTGTGGAGACGTCTGCATAGAGGCAGCTGTCAGAACACGCACACTCGATTGTTCACCAAAACATATGCAGACGCGTCCTTAGCCTGTAGATTTGGATGCACAGAGTTCCCTGTGTTCGCAAGAGACAAGGGAATCGCGTCTGTGCGCACAGAAGCAATAGCGGACCGTTTCCCTCGGAGTGAACGCGAAAGAGCCGTCTATATACTCGCAGACACGCGAACGTGCCTCAATGCGGTCACAGAGGCAGCAGCTTTTGCACAGATGCTCCTCGTGATTCTGGCACTTTCCAGGCACACTCCTGAAAGTCGCGCACACTGCTGTTCACTCGCTAAACGACCTCTTGGGAAACACGTCTCCGGTCGACGGACCGCTCAGATTGCTTCTCGTGTAACTGTGAACTGTGTCAGCGCAGGGAATCCGTCTCTGTTGAGCAGATGTCAATCCTGCCTCGCTTTTGCTTTGTTGCCTCTACCAAGATGATTTCCCGTTTCTCTCTTCACTGGAGCAGGCAGACACAGCCAACGCACATCAAGTGTCAAGAGACACGCTCTGCTGAGCTCAACGCTTGTGCAGATGCACATGTGCGACGAAGTCAACACACGTGCTTGTGGAGAGAAAGAAAGGGACTCCCAGGCGTGTGGAGCGACGGGGAGAAAGAGCGGGCGCTGAGGAACACAGTTTCAAACAGACTGTCTCCACACAAACAGGCACCTGTCTGCAGGTATCCTAGATCTTGATTCTTGAACTTGAGGAAACACGCGTCTGAGCAAAACTCCCAAACGCTTCCAGGAAAGACACAGGCTCTCCCACAAGCACACAAGTGTTTGCCCTCAGCTATAGATCAGGGACAAGCCTGTGAAGAGCAACCAAAGAGCTCGTCCGTCTTTCCCTCAATAGATGGGAGTAGGCGCGCTTGCGGATGTGTGCGTGTGTGTGGCCACGCGTTTGCTTAGGCATCAGTGTGTGAAAAGGTAGGTGCTTTTCTCTAGCTGCGTGTGCGTGCACGTGGTGCTGGGTGCACATCCCTGGGTGCTCGTGGAAAGGTTTCTGCATGGTTTTCGCTGAGGAATCGTGTGTGTGCACATGGACAAAGAGAAGGCGCAGCAACCAGGTTCCAGCGCCGAAGAAGGCAAAAGGCGAGGTTTCCGGCGCTATCTCCTTCTCTCCCCAGAGCTAGTCGCGCAAAGCAAGCCGCTAAGCCGGCGACCGGCAAGAGAGCTACAACGAAGCATGCCGAACGGAGAAAATAGCAGCAGCTCATCTGTTCACACCTTGTTTCTGCCATGTGCTTGAACGCCAAGACGTTCGCGCTTCTGTGAGATGAAAGACGTCCTTCTGCATATGTGGTTGCTCACACCGGTGCACTTGTTAGTGTATCCATTCAGTCCTGGGCTGCGGGGCATTCAGAAGTGGCTCTGTGGAGACGTCTGCATAGAGGCAGCTGTCAGAACACGCACACTCGATTGTTCACCAAAACATATGCAGACGCGTCCTTAGCCTGTAGATTTGGATGCACAGAGTTCCCTGTGTTCGCAAGAGACAAGGGAATCGCGTCTGTGCGCACAGAAGCAATAGCGGACCGTTTCCCTCGGAGTGAACGCGAAAGAGCCGTCTATATACTCGCAGACACGCGAACGTGCCTCAATGCGGTCACAGAGGCAGCAGCTTTTGCACAGATGCTCCTGGTGATTCTGGCACTTTCCAGGCACACTCCTGAAAGTCGCGCACACTGCTGTTCACTCGCTAAACGACCTCTTGGGAAACACGTCTCCGGTCGACGGACCGCTCAGATTGCTTCTCGTGTAACTGTGAACTGTGTCAGCGCAGGGAATCCGTCTCTGTTGAGCAGATGTCAATCCTGCCTCGCTTTTGCTTTGTTGCCTCTACCAAGATGATTTCCCGTTTCTCTCTTCACTGGAGCAGGCAGACACAGCCAACGCACATCAAGTGTCAAGAGACACGCTCTGCTGAGCTCAACGCTTGTGCAGATGCACATGTGCGACGAAGTCAACACACGTGCTTGTGGAGAGAAAGAAAGGGACTCCCAGGCGTGTGGAGCGACGGGGAGAAAGAGCGGGCGCTGAGGAACACAGTTTCAAACAGATTGTCTCCACACAAACAGGCACCTGTCTGCAGGTATCCTAGATCTTGATTCTTGAACTTGAGGAAACACGCGTCTGAGCAAAACTCCCAAACGCTTCCAGGAAAGACACAGGCTCTCCCACAAGCACACAAGTGTTTGCCCTCAGCTATAGATCAGGGACAAGCCTGTGAAGAGCAACCAAAGAGCTCGTCCGTCTTTCCCTCAATAGATGGGAGTAGGCGCGCTTGCGGATGTGTGCGTGTGTGTGGCCACGCGTTTGCTTAGGCATCAGTGTGTGAAAAGGTAGGTGCTTTTCTCTAGCTGCGTGTGCGTGCACGTGGTGCTGGGTGCACATCCCTGGGTGCTCGTGGAAAGGTTTCTGCATGGTTTTCGCTGAGGAATCGTGTGTGTGCACATGGACAAAGAGAAGGCGCAGCAACCAGGTTCCAGCGCCGAAGAAGGCAAAAGGCGAGGTTTCCGGCGCTATCTCCTTCTCTCCCCAGAGCTAGTCGCGCAAAGCAAGCCGCTAAGCCGGCGACCGGCAAGAGAGCTACAACGAAGCATGCCGAACGGAGAAAATAGCAGCAGCTCATCTGTTCACACCTTGTTTCTGCCATGTGCTTGAACGCCAAGACGTTCGCGCTTCTGTGAGATGAAAGACGTCCTTCTGCATATGTGGTTGCTCACACCGGTGCACTTGTTAGTGTATCCATTCAGTCCTGGGCTGCGGGGCATTCAGAAGTGGCTCTGTGGAGACGTCTGCATAGAGGCAGCTGTCAGAACACGCACACTCGATTGTTCACCAAAACATATGCAGACGCGTCCTTAGCCTGTAGATTTGGATGCACAGAGTTCCCTGTGTTCGCAAGAGACAAGGGAATCGCGTCTGTGCGCACAGAAGCAATAGCGGACCGTTTCCCTCGGAGTGAACGCGAAAGAGCCGTCTATATACTCGCAGACACGCGAACGTGCCTCAATGCGGTCACAGAGGCAGCAGCTTTTGCACAGATGCTCCTGGTGATTCTGGCACTTTCCAGGCACACTCCTGAAAGTCGCGCACACTGCTGTTCACTCGCTAAACGACCTCTTGGGAAACACGTCTCCGGTCGACGGACCGCTCAGATTGCTTCTCGTGTAACTGTGAACTGTGTCAGCGCAGGGAATCCGTCTCTGTTGAGCAGATGTCAATCCTGCCTCGCTTTTGCTTTGTTGCCTCTACCAAGATGATTTCCCGTTTCTCTCTTCACTGGAGCAGGCAGACACAGCCAACGCACATCAAGTGTCAAGAGACACGCTCTGCTGAGCTCAACGCTTGTGCAGATGCACATGTGCGACGAAGTCAACACACGTGCTTGTGGAGAGAAAGAAAGGGACTCCCAGGCGTGTGGAGCGACGGGGAGAAAGAGCGGGCGCTGAGGAACACAGTTTCAAACAGACTGTCTCCACACAAACAGGCACCTGTCTGCAGGTATCCTAGATCTTGATTCTTGAACTTGAGGAAACACGCGTCTGAGCAAAACTCCCAAACGCTTCCAGGAAAGACACAGGCTCTCCCACAAGCACACAAGTGTTTGCCCTCAGCTATAGATCAGGGACAAGCCTGTGAAGAGCAACCAAAGAGCTCGTCCGTCTTTCCCTCAATAGATGGGAGTAGGCGCGCTTGCGGATGTGTGCGTGTGTGTGGCCACGCGTTTGCTTAGGCATCAGTGTGTGAAAAGGTAGGTGCTTTTCTCTAGCTGCGTGTGCGTGCACGTGGTGCTGGGTGCACATCCCTGGGTGCTCGTGGAAAGGTTTCTGCATGGTTTTCGCTGAGGAATCGTGTGTGTGCACATGGACAAAGAGAAGGCGCAGCAACCAGGTTCCAGCGCCGAAGAAGGCAAAAGGCGAGGTTTCCGGCGCTATCTCCTTCTCTCCCCAGAGCTAGTCGCGCAAAGCAAGCCGCTAAGCCGGCGACCGGCAAGAGAGCTACAACGAAGCATGCCGAACGGAGAAAATAGCAGCAGCTCATCTGTTCACACCTTGTTTCTGCCATGTGCTTGAACGCCAAGACGTTCGCGCTTCTGTGAGATGAAAGACGTCCTTCTGCATATGTGGTTGCTCACACCGGTGCACTTGTTAGTGTATCCATTCAGTCCTGGGCTGCGGGGCATTCAGAAGTGGCTCTGTGGAGACGTCTGCATAGAGGCAGCTGTCAGAACACGCACACTCGATTGTTCACCAAAACATATGCAGACGCGTCCTTAGCCTGTAGATTTGGATGCACAGAGTTCCCTGTGTTCGCAAGAGACAAGGGAATCGCGTCTGTGCGCACAGAAGCAATAGCGGACCGTTTCCCTCGGAGTGAACGCGAAAGAGCCGTCTATATACTCGCAGACACGCGAACGTGCCTCAATGCGGTCACAGAGGCAGCAGCTTTTGCACAGATGCTCCTCGTGATTCTGGCACTTTCCAGGCACACTCCTGAAAGTCGCGCACACTGCTGTTCACTCGCTAAACGACCTCTTGGGAAACACGTCTCCGGTCGACGGACCGCTCAGATTGCTTCTCGTGTAACTGTGAACTGTGTCAGCGCAGGGAATCCGTCTCTGTTGAGCAGATGTCAATCCTGCCTCGCTTTTGCTTTGTTGCCTCTACCAAGATGATTTCCCGTTTCTCTCTTCACTAGAGCAGGCAGACACAGCCAACGCACATCAAGTGTCAAGAGACACGCTCTGCTGAGCTCAACGCTTGTGCAGATGCACATGTGCGACGAAGTCAACACACGTGCTTGTGGAGAGAAAGAAAGGGACTCCCAGGCGTGTGGAGCGACGGGGAGAAAGAGCGGGCGCTGAGGAACACAGTTTCAAACAGACTGTCTCCACACAAACAGGCACCTGTCTGCAGGTATCCTAGATCTTGATTCTTGAACTTGAGGAAACACGCGTCTGAGCAAAACTCCCAAACGCTTCCAGGAAAGACACAGGCTCTCCCACAAGCACACAAGTGTTTGCCCTCAGCTATAGATCAGGGACAAGCCTGTGAAGAGCAACCAAAGAGCTCGTCCGTCTTTCCCTCAATAGATGGGAGTAGGCGCGCTTGCGGATGTGTGCGTGTGTGTGGCCACGCGTTTGCTTAGGCATCAGTGTGTGAAAAGGTAGGTGCTTTTCTCTAGCTGCGTGTGCGTGCACGTGGTGCTGGGTGCACATCCCTGGGTGCTCGTGGAAAGGTTTCTGCATGGTTTTCGCTGAGGAATCGTGTGTGTGCACATGGACAAAGAGAAGGCGCAGCAACCAGGTTCCAGCGCCGAAGAAGGCAAAAGGCGAGGTTTCCGGCGCTATCTCCTTCTCTCCCCAGAGCTAGTCGCGCAAAGCAAGCCGCTAAGCCGGCGACCGGCAAGAGAGCTACAACGAAGCATGCCGAACGGAGAAAATAGCAACAGCTCATCTGTTCACACCTTGTTTCTGCCATGTGCTTGAACGCCAAGACGTTCGCGCTTCTGTGAGATGAAAGACGTCCTTCTGCATATGTGGTTGCTCACACCGGTGCACTTGTTAGTGTATCCATTCAGTCCTGGGCTGCGGGGCATTCAGAAGTGGCTCTGTGGAGACGTCTGCATAGAGGCAGCTGTCAGAACACGCACACTCGATTGTTCACCAAAACATATGCAGACGCGTCCTTAGCCTGTAGATTTGGATGCACAGAGTTCCCTGTGTTCGCAAGAGACAAGGGAATCGCGTCTGTGCGCACAGAAGCAATAGCGGACCGTTTCCCTCGGAGTGAACGCGAAAGAGCCGTCTATATACTCGCAGACACGCGAACGTGCCTCAATGCGGTCACAGAGGCAGCAGCTTTTGCACAGATGCTCCTGGTGATTCTGGCACTTTCCAGGCACACTCCTGAAAGTCGCGCACACTGCTGTTCACTCGCTAAACGACCTCTTGGGAAACACGTCTCCGGTCGACGGACCGCTCAGATTGCTTCTCGTCTAACTGTGAACTGTGTCAGCGCAGGGAATCCGTCTCTGTTGAGCAGATGTCAATCCTGCCTCGCTTTTGCTTTGTTGCCTCTACCAAGATGATTTCCCGTTTCTCTCTTCACTGGAGCAGGCAGACACAGCCAACGCACATCAAGTGTCAAGAGACACGCTCTGCTGAGCTCAACGCTTGTGCAGATGCACATGTGCGACGAAGTCAACACACGTGCTTGTGGAGAGAAAGAAAGGGACTCCCAGGCGTGTGGAGCGACGGGGAGAAAGAGCGGGCGCTGAGGAACACAGTTTCAAACAGACTGTCTCCACACAAACAGGCACCTGTCTGCAGGTATCCTAGATCTTGATTCTTGAACTTGAGGAAACACGCGTCTGAGCAAAACTCCCAAACGCTTCCAGGAAAGACACAGGCTCTCCCACAAGCACACAAGTGTTTGCCCTCAGCTATAGATCAGGGACAAGCCTGTGAAGAGCAACCAAAGAGCTCGTCCGTCTTTCCCTCAATAGATGGGAGTAGGCGCGCTTGCGGATGTGTGCGTGTGTGTGGCCACGCGTTTGCTTAGGCATCAGTGTGTGAAAAGGTAGGTGCTTTTCTCTAGCTGCGTGTGCGTGCACGTGGTGCTGGGTGCACATCCCTGGGTGCTCGTGGAAAGGTTTCTGCATGGTTTTCGCTGAGGAATCGTGTGTGTGCACATGGACAAAGAGAAGGCGCAGCAACCAGGTTCCAGCGCCGAAGAAGGCAAAAGGCGAGGTTTCCGGCGCTATCTCCTTCTCTCCCCAGAGCTAGTCGCGCAAAGCAAGCCGCTAAGCCGGCGACCGGCAAGAGAGCTACAACGAAGCATGCCGAACGGAGAAAATAGCAGCAGCTCATCTGTTCACACCTTGTTTCTGCCATGTGCTTGAACGCCAAGACGTTCGCGCTTCTGTGAGATGAAAGACGTCCTTCTGCATATGTGCTTGCTCACACCGGTGCACTTGTTAGTGTATCCATTCAGTCCTGGGCTGCGGGGCATTCAGAAGTGGCTCTGTGGAGACGTCTGCATAGAGGCAGCTGTCAGAACACGCACACTCGATTGTTCACCAAAACATATGCAGACGCGTCCTTAGCCTGTAGATTTGGATGCACAGAGTTCCCTGTGTTCGCAAGAGACAAGGGAATCGCGTCTGTGCGCACAGAAGCAATAGCGGACCGTTTCCCTCGGAGTGAACGCGAAAGAGCCGTCTATATACTCGCAGACACGCGAACGTGCCTCAATGCGGTCACAGAGGCAGCAGCTTTTGCACAGATGCTCCTCGTGATTCTGGCACTTTCCAGGCACACTCCTGAAAGTCGCGCACACTGCTGTTCACTCGCTAAACGACCTCTTGGGAAACACGTCTCCGGTCGACGGACCGCTCAGATTGCTTCTCGTGTAACTGTGAACTGTGTCAGCGCAGGGAATCCGTCTCTGTTGAGCAGATGTCAATCCTGCCTCGCTTTTGCTTTGTTGCCTCTACCAAGATGATTTCCCGTTTCTCTCTTCACTGGAGCAGGCAGACACAGCCAACGCACATCAAGTGTCAAGAGACACGCTCTGCTGAGCTCAACGCTTGTGCAGATGCACATGTGCGACGAAGTCAACACACGTGCTTGTGGAGAGAAAGAAAGGGACTCCCAGGCGTGTGGAGCGACGGGGAGAAAGAGCGGGCGCTGAGGAACACAGTTTCAAACAGACTGTCTCCACACAAACAGGCACCTGTCTGCAGGTATCCTAGATCTTGATTCTTGAACTTGAGGAAACACGCGTCTGAGCAAAACTCCCAAACGCTTCCAGGAAAGACACAGGCTCTCCCACAAGCACACAAGTGTTTGCCCTCAGCTATAGATCAGGGACAAGCCTGTGAAGAGCAACCAAAGAGCTCGTCCGTCTTTCCCTCAATAGATGGGAGTAGGCGCGCTTGCGGATGTGTGCGTGTGTGTGGCCACGCGTTTGCTTAGGCATCAGTGTGTGAAAAGGTAGGTGCTTTTCTCTAGCTGCGTGTGCGTGCACGTGGTGCTGGGTGCACATCCCTGGGTGCTCGTGGAAAGGTTTCTGCATGGTTTTCGCTGAGGAATCGTGTGTGTGCACATGGACAAAGAGAAGGCGCAGCAACCAGGTTCCAGCGCCGAAGAAGGCAAAAGGCGAGGTTTCCGGCGCTATCTCCTTCTCTCCCCAGAGCTAGTCGCGCAAAGCAAGCCGCTAAGCCGGCGACCGGCAAGAGAGCTACAACGAAGCATGCCGAACGGAGAAAATAGCAGCAGCTCATCTGTTCACACCTTGTTTCTGCCATGTGCTTGAACGCCAAGACGTTCGCGCTTCTGTGAGATGAAAGACGTCCTTCTGCATATGTGGTTGCTCACACCGGTGCACTTGTTAGTGTATCCATTCAGTCCTGGGCTGCGGGGCATTCAGAAGTGGCTCTGTGGAGACGTCTGCATAGAGGCAGCTGTCAGAACACGCACACTCGATTGTTCACCAAAACATATGCAGACGCGTCCTTAGCCTGTAGATTTGGATGCACAGAGTTCCCTGTGTTCGCAAGAGACAAGGGAATCGCGTCTGTGCGCACAGAAGCAATAGCGGACCGTTTCCCTCGGAGTGAACGCGAAAGAGCCGTCTATATACTCGCAGACACGCGAACGTGCCTCAATGCGGTCACAGAGGCAGCAGCTTTTGCACAGATGCTCCTGGTGATTCTGGCACTTTCCAGGCACACTCCTGAAAGTCGCGCACACTGCTGTTCACTCGCTAAACGACCTCTTGGGAAACACGTCTCCGGTCGACGGACCGCTCAGATTGCTTCTCGTCTAACTGTGAACTGTGTCAGCGCAGGGAATCCGTCTCTGTTGAGCAGATGTCAATCCTGCCTCGCTTTTGCTTTGTTGCCTCTACCAAGATGATTTCCCGTTTCTCTCTTCACTGGAGCAGGCAGACACAGCCAACGCACATCAAGTGTCAAGAGACACGCTCTGCTGAGCTCAACGCTTGTGCAGATGCACATGTGCGACGAAGTCAACACACGTGCTTGTGGAGAGAAAGAAAGGGACTCCCAGGCGTGTGGAGCGACGGGGAGAAAGAGCGGGCGCTGAGGAACACAGTTTCAAACAGACTGTCTCCACACAAACAGGCACCTGTCTGCAGGTATCCTAGATCTTGATTCTTGAACTTGAGGAAACACGCGTCTGAGCAAAACTCCCAAACGCTTCCAGGAAAGACACAGGCTCTCCCACAAGCACACAAGTGTTTGCCCTCAGCTATAGATCAGGGACAAGCCTGTGAAGAGCAACCAAAGAGCTCGTCCGTCTTTCCCTCAATAGATGGGAGTAGGCGCGCTTGCGGATGTGTGCGTGTGTGTGGCCACGCGTTTGCTTAGGCATCAGTGTGTGAAAAGGTAGGTGCTTTTCTCTAGCTGCGTGTGCGTGCACGTGGTGCTGGGTGCACATCCCTGGGTGCTCGTGGAAAGGTTTCTGCATGGTTTTCGCTGAGGAATCGTGTGTGTGCACATGGACAAAGAGAAGGCGCAGCAACCAGGTTCCAGCGCCGAAGAAGGCAAAAGGCGAGGTTTCCGGCGCTATCTCCTTCTCTCCCCAGAGCTAGTCGCGCAAAGCAAGCCGCTAAGCCGGCGACCGGCAAGAGAGCTACAACGAAGCATGCCGAACGGAGAAAATAGCAGCAGCTCATCTGTTCACACCTTGTTTCTGCCATGTGCTTGAACGCCAAGACGTTCGCGCTTCTGTGAGATGAAAGACGTCCTTCTGCATATGTGGTTGCTCACACCGGTGCACTTGTTAGTGTATCCATTCAGTCCTGGGCTGCGGGGCATTCAGAAGTGGCTCTGTGGAGACGTCTGCATAGAGGCAGCTGTCAGAACACGCACACTCGATTGTTCACCAAAACATATGCAGACGCGTCCTTAGCCTGTAGATTTGGATGCACAGAGTTCCCTGTGTTCGCAAGAGACAAGGGAATCGCGTCTGTGCGCACAGAAGCAATAGCGGACCGTTTCCCTCGGAGTGAACGCGAAAGAGCCGTCTATATACTCGCAGACACGCGAACGTGCCTCAATGCGGTCACAGAGGCAGCAGCTTTTGCACAGATGCTCCTGGTGATTCTGGCACTTTCCAGGCACACTCCTGAAAGTCGCGCACACTGCTGTTCACTCGCTAAACGACCTCTTGGGAAACACGTCTCCGGTCGACGGACCGCTCAGATTGCTTCTCGTCTAACTGTGAACTGTGTCAGCGCAGGGAATCCGTCTCTGTTGAGCAGATGTCAATCCTGCCTCGCTTTTGCTTTGTTGCCTCTACCAAGATGATTTCCCGTTTCTCTCTTCACTGGAGCAGGCAGACACAGCCAACGCACATCAAGTGTCAAGAGACACGCTCTGCTGAGCTCAACGCTTGTGCAGATGCACATGTGCGACGAAGTCAACACACGTGCTTGTGGAGAGAAAGAAAGGGACTCCCAGGCGTGTGGAGCGACGGGGAGAAAGAGCGGGCGCTGAGGAACACAGTTTCAAACAGACTGTCTCCACACAAACAGGCACCTGTCTGCAGGTATCCTAGATCTTGATTCTTGAACTTGAGGAAACACGCGTCTGAGCAAAACTCCCAAACGCTTCCAGGAAAGACACAGGCTCTCCCACAAGCACACAAGTGTTTGCCCTCAGCTATAGATCAGGGACAAGCCTGTGAAGAGCAACCAAAGAGCTCGTCCGTCTTTCCCTCAATAGATGGGAGTAGGCGCGCTTGCGGATGTGTGCGTGTGTGTGGCCACGCGTTTGCTTAGGCATCAGTGTGTGAAAAGGTAGGTGCTTTTCTCTAGCTGCGTGTGCGTGCACGTGGTGCTGGGTGCACATCCCTGGGTGCTCGTGGAAAGGTTTCTGCATGGTTTTCGCTGAGGAATCGTGTGTGTGCACATGGACAAAGAGAAGGCGCAGCAACCAGGTTCCAGCGCCGAAGAAGGCAAAAGGCGAGGTTTCCGGCGCTATCTCCTTCTCTCCCCAGAGCTAGTCGCGCAAAGCAAGCCGCTAAGCCGGCGACCGGCAAGAGAGCTACAACGAAGCATGCCGAACGGAGAAAATAGCAGCAGCTCATCTGTTCACACCTTGTTTCTGCCATGTGCTTGAACGCCAAGACGTTCGCGCTTCTGTGAGATGAAAGACGTCCTTCTGCATATGTGCTTGCTCACACCGGTGCACTTGTTAGTGTATCCATTCAGTCCTGGGCTGCGGGGCATTCAGAAGTGGCTCTGTGGAGACGTCTGCATAGAGGCAGCTGTCAGAACACGCACACTCGATTGTTCACCAAAACATATGCAGACGCGTCCTTAGCCTGTAGATTTGGATGCACAGAGTTCCCTGTGTTCGCAAGAGACAAGGGAATCGCGTCTGTGCGCACAGAAGCAATAGCGGACCGTTTCCCTCGGAGTGAACGCGAAAGAGCCGTCTATATACTCGCAGACACGCGAACGTGCCTCAATGCGGTCACAGAGGCAGCAGCTTTTGCACAGATGCTCCTGGTGATTCTGGCACTTTCCAGGCACACTCCTGAAAGTCGCGCACACTGCTGTTCACTCGCTAAACGACCTCTTGGGAAACACGTCTCCGGTCGACGGACCGCTCAGATTGCTTCTCGTGTAACTGTGAACTGTGTCAGCGCAGGGAATCCGTCTCTGTTGAGCAGATGTCAATCCTGCCTCGCTTTTGCTTTGTTGCCTCTACCAAGATGATTTCCCGTTTCTCTCTTCACTGGAGCAGGCAGACACAGCCAACGCACATCAAGTGTCAAGAGACACGCTCTGCTGAGCTCAACGCTTGTGCAGATGCACATGTGCGACGAAGTCAACACACGTGCTTGTGGAGAGAAAGAAAGGGACTCCCAGGCGTGTGGAGCGACGGGGAGAAAGAGCGGGCGCTGAGGAACACAGTTTCAAACAGACTGTCTCCACACAAACAGGCACCTGTCTGCAGGTATCCTAGATCTTGATTCTTGAACTTGAGGAAACACGCGTCTGAGCAAAACTCCCAAACGCTTCCAGGAAAGACACAGGCTCTCCCACAAGCACACAAGTGTTTGCCCTCAGCTATAGATCAGGGACAAGCCTGTGAAGAGCAACCAAAGAGCTCGTCCGTCTTTCCCTCAATAGATGGGAGTAGGCGCGCTTGCGGATGTGTGCGTGTGTGTGGCCACGCGTTTGCTTAGGCATCAGTGTGTGAAAAGGTAGGTGCTTTTCTCTAGCTGCGTGTGCGTGCACGTGGTGCTGGGTGCACATCCCTGGGTGCTCGTGGAAAGGTTTCTGCATGGTTTTCGCTGAGGAATCGTGTGTGTGCACATGGACAAAGAGAAGGCGCAGCAACCAGGTTCCAGCGCCGAAGAAGGCAAAAGGCGAGGTTTCCGGCGCTATCTCCTTCTCTCCCCAGAGCTAGTCGCGCAAAGCAAGCCGCTAAGCCGGCGACCGGCAAGAGAGCTACAACGAAGCATGCCGAACGGAGAAAATAGCAGCAGCTCATCTGTTCACACCTTGTTTCTGCCATGTGCTTGAACGCCAAGACGTTCGCGCTTCTGTGAGATGAAAGACGTCCTTCTGCATATGTGCTTGCTCACACCGGTGCACTTGTTAGTGTATCCATTCAGTCCTGGGCTGCGGGGCATTCAGAAGTGGCTCTGTGGAGACGTCTGCATAGAGGCAGCTGTCAGAACACGCACACTCGATTGTTCACCAAAACATATGCAGACGCGTCCTTAGCCTGTAGATTTGGATGCACAGAGTTCCCTGTGTTCGCAAGAGACAAGGGAATCGCGTCTGTGCGCACAGAAGCAATAGCGGACCGTTTCCCTCGGAGTGAACGCGAAAGAGCCGTCTATATACTCGCAGACACGCGAACGTGCCTCAATGCGGTCACAGAGGCAGCAGCTTTTGCACAGATGCTCCTCGTGATTCTGGCACTTTCCAGGCACACTCCTGAAAGTCGCGCACACTGCTGTTCACTCGCTAAACGACCTCTTGGGAAACACGTCTCCGGTCGACGGACCGCTCAGATTGCTTCTCGTGTAACTGTGAACTGTGTCAGCGCAGGGAATCCGTCTCTGTTGAGCAGATGTCAATCCTGCCTCGCTTTTGCTTTGTTGCCTCTACCAAGATGATTTCCCGTTTCTCTCTTCACTGGAGCAGGCAGACACAGCCAACGCACATCAAGTGTCAAGAGACACGCTCTGCTGAGCTCAACGCTTGTGCAGATGCACATGTGCGACGAAGTCAACACACGTGCTTGTGGAGAGAAAGAAAGGGACTCCCAGGCGTGTGGAGCGACGGGGAGAAAGAGCGGGCGCTGAGGAACACAGTTTCAAACAGACTGTCTCCACACAAACAGGCACCTGTCTGCAGGTATCCTAGATCTTGATTCTTGAACTTGAGGAAACACGCGTCTGAGCAAAACTCCCAAACGCTTCCAGGAAAGACACAGGCTCTCCCACAAGCACACAAGTGTTTGCCCTCAGCTATAGATCAGGGACAAGCCTGTGAAGAGCAACCAAAGAGCTCGTCCGTCTTTCCCTCAATAGATGGGAGTAGGCGCGCTTGCGGATGTGTGCGTGTGTGTGGCCACGCGTTTGCTTAGGCATCAGTGTGTGAAAAGGTAGGTGCTTTTCTCTAGCTGCGTGTGCGTGCACGTGGTGCTGGGTGCACATCCCTGGGTGCTCGTGGAAAGGTTTCTGCATGGTTTTCGCTGAGGAATCGTGTGTGTGCACATGGACAAAGAGAAGGCGCAGCAACCAGGTTCCAGCGCCGAAGAAGGCAAAAGGCGAGGTTTCCGGCGCTATCTCCTTCTCTCCCCAGAGCTAGTCGCGCAAAGCAAGCCGCTAAGCCGGCGACCGGCAAGAGAGCTACAACGAAGCATGCCGAACGGAGAAAATAGCAGCAGCTCATCTGTTCACACCTTGTTTCTGCCATGTGCTTGAACGCCAAGACGTTCGCGCTTCTGTGAGATGAAAGACGTCCTTCTGCATATGTGGTTGCTCACACCGGTGCACTTGTTAGTGTATCCATTCAGTCCTGGGCTGCGGGGCATTCAGAAGTGGCTCTGTGGAGACGTCTGCATAGAGGCAGCTGTCAGAACACGCACACTCGATTGTTCACCAAAACATATGCAGACGCGTCCTTAGCCTGTAGATTTGGATGCACAGAGTTCCCTGTGTTCGCAAGAGACAAGGGAATCGCGTCTGTGCGCACAGAAGCAATAGCGGACCGTTTCCCTCGGAGTGAACGCGAAAGAGCCGTCTATATACTCGCAGACACGCGAACGTGCCTCAATGCGGTCACAGAGGCAGCAGCTTTTGCACAGATGCTCCTCGTGATTCTGGCACTTTCCAGGCACACTCCTGAAAGTCGCGCACACTGCTGTTCACTCGCTAAACGACCTCTTGGGAAACACGTCTCCGGTCGACGGACCGCTCAGATTGCTTCTCGTGTAACTGTGAACTGTGTCAGCGCAGGGAATCCGTCTCTGTTGAGCAGATGTCAATCCTGCCTCGCTTTTGCTTTGTTGCCTCTACCAAGATGATTTCCCGTTTCTCTCTTCACTGGAGCACGCAGACACAGCCAACGCACATCAAGTGTCAAGAGACACGCTCTGCTGAGCTCAACGCTTGTGCAGATGCACATGTGCGACGAAGTCAACACACGTGCTTGTGGAGAGAAAGAAAGGGACTCCCAGGCGTGTGGAGCGACGGGGAGAAAGAGCGGGCGCTGAGGAACACAGTTTCAAACAGACTGTCTCCACACAAACAGGCACCTGTCTGCAGGTATCCTAGATCTTGATTCTTGAACTTGAGGAAACACGCGTCTGAGCAAAACTCCCAAACGCTTCCAGGAAAGACACAGGCTCTCCCACAAGCACACAAGTGTTTGCCCTCAGCTATAGATCAGGGACAAGCCTGTGAAGAGATGCCCTGCTATTCTTTCGCCTTATGGCATCATGTGTTTCGTTCCTCTTGGAGATCGATTGTTAAACGTCTTTCCTCGGGCGACTGTGAAGCATTTGCCAGCGGAGGAGAAGTAGCACGGAGCAGCATTCAGTACTGCCTACGAGTGTCTTTGCTACCCTACTAGCGGAGCTCCAAGAACAGGCACACATCTTCAGGTACCTTCCAAATGTGGATTCCCCTGCAGCCCCGTAGGCGGGCGTGCAGTACGCCAACCGTCAACGGACGTTTTTCCCCTCAAGCCTGTCAGGACGTTGCTCGTCCGTCTTTCCCTCAATAGATGGGAGTAGGCGCGCTTGCGGATGTGTGCGTGTGTGTGGCCACGCGTTTGCTTAGGCATCAGTGTGTGAAAAGGTAGGTGCTTTTCTCTAGCTGCGTGTGCGTGCACGTGGTGCTGGGTGCACATCCCTGGGTGCTCGTGGAAAGGTTTCTGCATGGTTTTCGCTGAGGAATCGTGTGTGTGCACATGGACAAAGAGAAGGCGCAGCAACCAGGTTCCAGCGCCGAAGAAGGCAAAAGGCGAGGTTTCCGGCGCTATCTCCTTCTCTCCCCAGAGCTAGTCGCGCAAAGCAAGCCGCTAAGCCGGCGACCGGCAAGAGAGCTACAACGAAGCATGCCGAACGGAGAAAATAGCAGCAGCTCATCTGTTCACACCTTGTTTCTGCCATGTGCTTGAACGCCAAGACGTTCGCGCTTCTGTGAGATGAAAGACGTCCTTCTGCATATGTGGTTGCTCACACCGGTGCACTTGTTAGTGTATCCATTCAGTCCTGGGCTGCGGGGCATTCAGAAGTGGCTCTGTGGAGACGTCTGCATAGAGGCAGCTGTCAGAACACGCACACTCGATTGTTCACCAAAACATATGCAGACGCGTCCTTAGCCTGTAGATTTGGATGCACAGAGTTCCCTGTGTTCGCAAGAGACAAGGGAATCGCGTCTGTGCGCACAGAAGCAATAGCGGACCGTTTCCCTCGGAGTGAACGCGAAAGAGCCGTCTATATACTCGCAGACACGCGAACGTGCCTCAATGCGGTCACAGAGGCAGCAGCTTTTGCACAGATGCTCCTGGTGATTCTGGCACTTTCCAGGCACACTCCTGAAAGTCGCGCACACTGCTGTTCACTCGCTAAACGACCTCTTGGGAAACACGTCTCCGGTCGACAGACCGCTCAGATTGCTTCTCGTCTAACTGTGAACTGTGTCAGCGCAGGGAATCCGTCTCTGTTGAGCAGATGTCAATCCTGCCTCGCTTTTGCTTTGTTGCCTCTACCAAGATGATTTCCCGTTTCTCTCTTCACTGGAGCAGGCAGACACAGCCAACGCACATCAAGTGTCAAGAGACACGCTCTGCTGAGCTCAACGCTTGTGCAGATGCACATGTGCGACGAAGTCAACACACGTGCTTGTGGAGAGAAAGAAAGGGACTCCCAGGCGTGTGGAGCGACGGGGAGAAAGAGCGGGCGCTGAGGAACACAGTTTCAAACAGACTGTCTCCACACAAACAGGCACCTGTCTGCAGGTATCCTAGATCTTGATTCTTGAACTTGAGGAAACACGCGTCTGAGCAAAACTCCCAAACGCTTCCAGGAAAGACACAGGCTCTCCCACAAGCACACAAGTGTTTGCCCTCAGCTATAGATCAGGGACAAGCCTGTGAAGAGCAACCAAAGAGCTCGTCCGTCTTTCTCTCAATAGATGGGAGTAGGCGCGCTTGCGGATGTGTGCGTGTGTGTGGCCACGCGTTTGCTTAGGCATCAGTGTGTGAAAAGGTAGGTGCTTTTCTCTAGCTGCGTGTGCGTGCACGTGGTGCTGGGTGCACATCCCTGGGTGCTCGTGGAAAGGTTTCTGCATGGTTTTCGCTGAGGAATCGTGTGTGTGCACATGGACAAAGAGAAGGCGCAGCAACCAGGTTCCAGCGCCGAAGAAGGCAAAAGGCGAGGTTTCCGGCGCTATCTCCTTCTCTCCCCAGAGCTAGTCGCGCAAAGCAAGCCGCTAAGCCGGCGACCGGCAAGAGAGCTACAACGAAGCATGCCGAACGGAGAAAATAGCAGCAGCTCATCTGTTCACACCTTGTTTCTGCCATGTGCTTGAACGCCAAGACGTTCGCGCTTCTGTGAGATGAAAGACGTCCTTCTGCATATGTGGTTGCTCACACCGGTGCACTTGTTAGTGTATCCATTCAGTCCTGGGCTGCGGGGCATTCAGAAGTGGCTCTGTGGAGACGTCTGCATAGAGGCAGCTGTCAGAACACGCACACTCGATTGTTCACCAAAACATATGCAGACGCGTCCTTAGCCTGTAGATTTGGATGCACAGAGTTCCCTGTGTTCGCAAGAGACAAGGGAATCGCGTCTGTGCGCACAGAAGCAATAGCGGACCGTTTCCCTCGGAGTGAACGCGAAAGAGCCGTCTATATACTCGCAGACACGCGAACGTGCCTCAATGCGGTCACAGAGGCAGCAGCTTTTGCACAGATGCTCCTGGTGATTCTGGCACTTTCCAGGCACACTCCTGAAAGTCGCGCACACTGCTGTTCACTCGCTAAACGACCTCTTGGGAAACACGTCTCCGGTCGACGGACCGCTCAGATTGCTTCTCGTGTAACTGTGAATTGTGTCAGCGCAGGGAATCCGTCTCTGTTGAGCAGATGTCAATCCTGCCTCGCTTTTTCTTTGTTGCCTCTACCAAGATGATTTCCCGTTTCTCTCTTCACTGGAGCAGGCAGACACAGCCAACGCACATCAAGTGTCAAGAGACACGCTCTGCTGAGCTCAACGCTTGTGCAGATGCACATGTGCGACGAAGTCAACACACGTGCTTGTGGAGAGAAAGAAAGGGACTCCCAGGCGTGTGGAGCGACGGGGAGAAAGAGCGGGCGCTGAGGAACACAGTTTCAAACAGACTGTCTCCACACAAACAGGCACCTGTCTGCAGGTATCCTAGATCTTGATTCTTGAACTTGAGGAAACACGCGTCTGAGCAAAACTCCCAAACGCTTCCAGGAAAGACACAGGCTCTCCCACAAGCACACAAGTGTTTGCCCTCAGCTATAGATCAGGGACAAGCCTGTGAAGAGCAACCAAAGAGCTCGTCCGTCTTTCCCTCAATAGATGGGAGTAGGCGCGCTTGCGGATGTGTGCGTGTGTGTGGCCACGCGTTTGCTTAGGCATCAGTGTGTGAAAAGGTAGGTGCTTTTCTCTAGCTGCGTGTGCGTGCACGTGGTGCTGGGTGCACATCCCTGGGTGCTCGTGGAAAGGTTTCTGCATGGTTTTCGCTGAGGAATCGTGTGTGTGCACATGGACAAAGAGAAGGCGCAGCAACCAGGTTCCAGCGCCGAAGAAGGCAAAAGGCGAGGTTTCCGGCGCTATCTCCTTCTCTCCCCAGAGCTAGTCGCGCAAAGCAAGCCGCTAAGCCGGCGACCGGCAAGAGAGCTACAACGAAGCATGCCGAACGGAGAAAATAGCAGCAGCTCATCTGTTCACACCTTGTTTCTGCCATGTGCTTGAACGCCAAGACGTTCGCGCTTCTGTGAGATGAAAGACGTCCTTCTGCATATGTGGTTGCTCACACCGGTGCACTTGTTAGTGTATCCATTCAGTCCTGGGCTGCGGGGCATTCAGAAGTGGCTCTGTGGAGACGTCTGCATAGAGGCAGCTGTCAGAACACGCACACTCGATTGTTCACCAAAACATATGCAGACGCGTCCTTAGCCTGTAGATTTGGATGCACAGAGTTCCCTGTGTTCGCAAGAGACAAGGGAATCGCGTCTGTGCGCACAGAAGCAATAGCGGACCGTTTCCCTCGGAGTGAACGCGAAAGAGCCGTCTATATACTCGCAGACACGCGAACGTGCCTCAATGCGGTCACAGAGGCAGCAGCTTTTGCACAGATGCTCCTGGTGATTCTGGCACTTTCCAGGCACACTCCTGAAAGTCGCGCACACTGCTGTTCACTCGCTAAACGACCTCTTGGGAAACACGTCTCCGGTCGACGGACCGCTCAGATTGCTTCTCGTGTAACTGTGAACTGTGTCAGCGCAGGGAATCCGTCTCTGTTGAGCAGATGTCAATCCTGCCTCGCTTTTGCTTTGTTGCCTCTACCAAGATGATTTCCCGTTTCTCTCTTCACTGGAGCACGCAGACACAGCCAACGCACATCAAGTGTCAAGAGACACGCTCTGCTGAGCTCAACGCTTGTGCAGATGCACATGTGCGACGAAGTCAACACACGTGCTTGTGGAGAGAAAGAAAGGGACTCCCAGGCGTGTGGAGCGACGGGGAGAAAGAGCGGGCGCTGAGGAACACAGTTTCAAACAGACTGTCTCCACACAAACAGGCACCTGTCTGCAGGTATCCTAGATCTTGATTCTTGAACTTGAGGAAACACGCGTCTGAGCAAAACTCCCAAACGCTTCCAGGAAAGACACAGGCTCTCCCACAAGCACACAAGTGTTTGCCCTCAGCTATAGATCAGGGACAAGCCTGTGAAGAGCAACCAAAGAGCTCGTCCGTCTTTCTCTCAATAGATGGGAGTAGGCGCGCTTGCGGATGTGTGCGTGTGTGTGGCCACGCGTTTGCTTAGGCATCAGTGTGTGAAAAGGTAGGTGCTTTTCTCTAGCTGCGTGTGCGTGCACGTGGTGCTGGGTGCACATCCCTGGGTGCTCGTGGAAAGGTTTCTGCATGGTTTTCGCTGAGGAATCGTGTGTGTGCACATGGACAAAGAGAAGGCGCAGCAACCAGGTTCCAGCGCCGAAGAAGGCAAAAGGCGAGGTTTCCGGCGCTATCTCCTTCTCTCCCCAGAGCTAGTCGCGCAAAGCAAGCCGCTAAGCCGGCGACCGGCAAGAGAGCTACAACGAAGCATGCCGAACGGAGAAAATAGCAGCAGCTCATCTGTTCACACCTTGTTTCTGCCATGTGCTTGAACGCCAAGACGTTCGCGCTTCTGTGAGATGAAAGACGTCCTTCTGCATATGTGGTTGCTCACACCGGTGCACTTGTTAGTGTATCCATTCAGTCCTGGGCTGCGGGGCATTCAGAAGTGGCTCTGTGGAGACGTCTGCATAGAGGCAGCTGTCAGAACACGCACACTCGATTGTTCACCAAAACATATGCAGACGCGTCCTTAGCCTGTAGATTTGGATGCACAGAGTTCCCTGTGTTCGCAAGAGACAAGGGAATCGCGTCTGTGCGCACAGAAGCAATAGCGGACCGTTTCCCTCGGAGTGAACGCGAAAGAGCCGTCTATATACTCGCAGACACGCGAACGTGCCTCAATGCGGTCACAGAGGCAGCAGCTTTTGCACAGATGCTCCTGGTGATTCTGGCACTTTCCAGGCACACTCCTGAAAGTCGCGCACACTGCTGTTCACTCGCTAAACGACCTCTTGGGAAACACGTCTCCGGTCGACGGACCGCTCAGATTGCTTCTCGTGTAACTGTGAACTGTGTCAGCGCAGGGAATCCGTCTCTGTTGAGCAGATGTCAATCCTGCCTCGCTTTTGCTTTGTTGCCTCTACCAAGATGATTTCCCGTTTCTCTCTTCACTGGAGCAGGCAGACACAGCCAACGCACATCAAGTGTCAAGAGACACGCTCTGCTGAGCTCAACGCTTGTGCAGATGCACATGTGCGACGAAGTCAACACACGTGCTTGTGGAGAGAAAGAAAGGGACTCCCAGGCGTGTGGAGCGACGGGGAGAAAGAGCGGGCGCTGAGGAACACAGTTTCAAACAGACTGTCTCCACACAAACAGGCACCTGTCTGCAGGTATCCTAGATCTTGATTCTTGAACTTGAGGAAACACGCGTCTGAGCAAAACTCCCAAACGCTTCCAGGAAAGACACAGGCTCTCCCACAAGTACACAAGTGTTTGCCCTCAGCTATAGATCAGGGACAAGCCTGTGAAGAGCAACCAAAGAGCTCGTCCGTCTTTCCCTCAATAGATGGGAGTAGGCGCGCTTGCGGATGTGTGCGTGTGTGTGGCCACGCGTTTGCTTAGGCATCAGTGTGTGAAAAGGTAGGTGCTTTTCTCTAGCTGCGTGTGCGTGCACGTGGTGCTGGGTGCACATCCCTGGGTGCTCGTGGAAAGGTTTCTGCATGGTTTTCGCTGAGGAATCGTGTGTGTGCACATGGACAAAGAGAAGGCGCAGCAACCAGGTTCCAGCGCCGAAGAAGGCAAAAGGCGAGGTTTCCGGCGCTATCTCCTTCTCTCCCCAGAGCTAGTCGCGCAAAGCAAGCCGCTAAGCCGGCGACCGGCAAGAGAGCTACAACAAAGCATGCCGAACGGAGAAAATAGCAGCAGCTCATCTGTTCACACCTTGTTTCTGCCATGTGCTTGAACGCCAAGACGTTCGCGCTTCTGTGAGATGAAAGACGTCCTTCTGCATATGTGGTTGCTCACACCGGTGCACTTGTTAGTGTATCCATTCAGTCCTGGGCTGCGGGGCATTCAGAAGTGGCTCTGTGGAGACGTCTGCATAGAGGCAGCTGTCAGAACACGCACACTCGATTGTTCACCAAAACATATGCAGACGCGTCCTTAGCCTGTAGATTTGGATGCACAGAGTTCCCTGTGTTCGCAAGAGACAAGGGAATCGCGTCTGTGCGCACAGAAGCAATAGCGGACCGTTTCCCTCGGAGTGAACGCGAAAGAGCCGTCTATATACTCGCAGACACGCGAACGTGCCTCAATGCGGTCACAGAGGCAGCAGCTTTTGCACAGATGCTCCTGGTGATTCTGGCACTTTCCAGGCACACTCCTGAAAGTCGCGCACACTGCTGTTCACTCGCTAAACGACCTCTTGGGAAACACGTCTCCGGTCGACGGACCGCTCAGATTGCTTCTCGTGTAACTGTGAACTGTGTCAGCGCAGGGAATCCGTCTCTGTTGAGCAGATGTCAATCCTGCCTCGCTTTTGCTTTGTTGCCTCTACCAAGATGATTTCCCGTTTCTCTCTTCACTGGAGCAGGCAGACACAGCCAACGCACATCAAGTGTCAAGAGACACGCTCTGCTGAGCTCAACGCTTGTGCAGATGCACATGTGCGACGAAGTCAACACACGTGCTTGTGGAGAGAAAGAAAGGGACTCCCAGGCGTGTGGAGCGACGGGGAGAAAGAGCGGGCGCTGAGGAACACAGTTTCAAACAGACTGTCTCCACACAAACAGGCACCTGTCTGCAGGTATCCTAGATCTTGATTCTTGAACTTGAGGAAACACGCGTCTGAGCAAAACTCCCAAACGCTTCCAGGAAAGACACAGGCTCTCCCACAAGCACACAAGTGTTTGCCCTCAGCTATAGATCAGGGACAAGCCTGTGAAGAGCAACCAAAGAGCTCGTCCGTCTTTCCCTCAATAGATGGGAGTAGGCGCGCTTGCGGATGTGTGCGTGTGTGTGGCCACGCGTTTGCTTAGGCATCAGTGTGTGAAAAGGTAGGTGCTTTTCTCTAGCTGCGTGTGCGTGCACGTGGTGCTGGGTGCACATCCCTGGGTGCTCGTGGAAAGGTTTCTGCATGGTTTTCGCTGAGGAATCGTGTGTGTGCACATGGACAAAGAGAAGGCGCAGCAACCAGGTTCCAGCGCCGAAGAAGGCAAAAGGCGAGGTTTCCGGCGCTATCTCCTTCTCTCCCCAGAGCTAGTCGCGCAAAGCAAGCCGCTAAGCCGGCGACCGGCAAGAGAGCTACAACGAAGCATGCCGAACGGAGAAAATAGCAGCAGCTCATCTGTTCACACCTTGTTTCTGCCATGTGCTTGAACGCCAAGACGTTCGCGCTTCTGTGAGATGAAAGACGTCCTTCTGCATATGTGGTTGCTCACACCGGTGCACTTGTTAGTGTATCCATTCAGTCCTGGGCTGCGGGGCATTCAGAAGTGGCTCTGTGGAGACGTCTGCATAGAGGCAGCTGTCAGAACACGCACACTCGATTGTTCACCAAAACATATGCAGACGCGTCCTTAGCCTGTAGATTTGGATGCACAGAGTTCCCTGTGTTCGCAAGAGACAAGGGAATCGCGTCTGTGCGCACAGAAGCAATAGCGGACCGTTTCCCTCGGAGTGAACGCGAAAGAGCCGTCTATATACTCGCAGACACGCGAACGTGCCTCAATGCGGTCACAGAGGCAGCAGCTTTTGCACAGATGCTCCTGGTGATTCTGGCACTTTCCAGGCACACTCCTGAAAGTCGCGCACACTGCTGTTCACTCGCTAAACGACCTCTTGGGAAACACGTCTCCGGTCGACGGACCGCTCAGATTGCTTCTCGTGTAACTGTGAACTGTGTCAGCGCAGGGAATCCGTCTCTGTTGAGCAGATGTCAATCCTGCCTCGCTTTTGCTTTGTTGCCTCTACCAAGATGATTTCCCGTTTCTCTCTTCACTGGAGCAGGCAGACACAGCCAACGCACATCAAGTGTCAAGAGACACGCTCTGCTGAGCTCAACGCTTGTGCAGATGCACATGTGCGACGAAGTCAACACACGTGCTTGTGGAGAGAAAGAAAGGGACTCCCAGGCGTGTGGAGCGACGGGGAGAAAGAGCGGGCGCTGAGGAACACAGTTTCAAACAGACTGTCTCCACACAAACAGGCACCTGTCTGCAGGTATCCTAGATCTTGATTCTTGAACTTGAGGAAACACGCGTCTGAGCAAAACTCCCAAACGCTTCCAGGAAAGACACAGGCTCTCCCACAAGCACACAAGTGTTTGCCCTCAGCTATAGATCAGGGACAAGCCTGTGAAGAGCAACCAAAGAGCTCGTCCGTCTTTCTCTCAATAGATGGGAGTAGGCGCGCTTGCGGATGTGTGCGTGTGTGTGGCCACGCGTTTGCTTAGGCATCAGTGTGTGAAAAGGTAGGTGCTTTTCTCTAGCTGCGTGTGCGTGCACGTGGTGCTGGGTGCACATCCCTGGGTGCTCGTGGAAAGGTTTCTGCATGGTTTTCGCTGAGGAATCGTGTGTGTGCACATGGACAAAGAGAAGGCGCAGCAACCAGGTTCCAGCGCCGAAGAAGGCAAAAGGCGAGGTTTCCGGCGCTATCTCCTTCTCTCCCCAGAGCTAGTCGCGCAAAGCAAGCCGCTAAGCCGGCGACCGGCAAGAGAGCTACAACGAAGCATGCCGAACGGAGAAAATAGCAGCAGCTCATCTGTTCACACCTTGTTTCTGCCATGTGCTTGAACGCCAAGACGTTCGCGCTTCTGTGAGATGAAAGACGTCCTTCTGCATATGTGGTTGCTCACACCGGTGCACTTGTTAGTGTATCCATTCAGTCCTGGGCTGCGGGGCATTCAGAAGTGGCTCTGTGGAGACGTCTGCATAGAGGCAGCTGTCAGAACACGCACACTCGATTGTTCACCAAAACATATGCAGACGCGTCCTTAGCCTGTAGATTTGGATGCACAGAGTTCCCTGTGTTCGCAAGAGACAAGGGAATCGCGTCTGTGCGCACAGAAGCAATAGCGGACCGTTTCCCTCGGAGTGAACGCGAAAGAGCCGTCTATATACTCGCAGACACGCGAACGTGCCTCAATGCGGTCACAGAGGCAGCAGCTTTTGCACAGATGCTCCTGGTGATTCTGGCACTTTCCAGGCACACTCCTGAAAGTCGCGCACACTGCTGTTCACTCGCTAAACGACCTCTTGGGAAACACGTCTCCGGTCGACGGACCGCTCAGATTGCTTCTCGTGTAACTGTGAACTGTGTCAGCGCAGGGAATCCGTCTCTGTTGAGCAGATGTCAATCCTGCCTCGCTTTTGCTTTGTTGCCTCTACCAAGATGATTTCCCGTTTCTCTCTTCACTGGAGCACGCAGACACAGCCAACGCACATCAAGTGTCAAGAGACACGCTCTGCTGAGCTCAACGCTTGTGCAGATGCACATGTGCGACGAAGTCAACACACGTGCTTGTGGAGAGAAAGAAAGGGACTCCCAGGCGTGTGGAGCGACGGGGAGAAAGAGCGGGCGCTGAGGAACACAGTTTCAAACAGACTGTCTCCACACAAACAGGCACCTGTCTGCAGGTATCCTAGATCTTGATTCTTGAACTTGAGGAAACACGCGTCTGAGCAAAACTCCCAAACGCTTCCAGGAAAGACACAGGCTCTCCCACAAGCACACAAGTGTTTGCCCTCAGCTATAGATCAGGGACAAGCCTGTGAAGAGCAACCAAAGAGCTCGTCCGTCTTTCCCTCAATAGATGGGAGTAGGCGCGCTTGCGGATGTGTGCGTGTGTGTGGCCACGCGTTTGCTTAGGCATCAGTGTGTGAAAAGGTAGGTGCTTTTCTCTAGCTGCGTGTGCGTGCACGTGGTGCTGGGTGCACATCCCTGGGTGCTCGTGGAAAGGTTTCTGCATGGTTTTCGCTGAGGAATCGTGTGTGTGCACATGGACAAAGAGAAGGCGCAGCAACCAGGTTCCAGCGCCGAAGAAGGCAAAAGGCGAGGTTTCCGGCGCTATCTCCTTCTCTCCCCAGAGCTAGTCGCGCAAAGCAAGCCGCTAAGCCGGCGACCGGCAAGAGAGCTACAACGAAGCATGCCGAACGGAGAAAATAGCAGCAGCTCATCTGTTCACACCTTGTTTCTGCCATGTGCTTGAACGCCAAGACGTTCGCGCTTCTGTGAGATGAAAGACGTCCTTCTGCATATGTGGTTGCTCACACCGGTGCACTTGTTAGTGTATCCATTCAGTCCTGGGCTGCGGGGCATTCAGAAGTGGCTCTGTGGAGACGTCTGCATAGAGGCAGCTGTCAGAACACGCACACTCGATTGTTCACCAAAACATATGCAGACGCGTCCTTAGCCTGTAGATTTGGATGCACAGAGTTCCCTGTGTTCGCAAGAGACAAGGGAATCGCGTCTGTGCGCACAGAAGCAATAGCGGACCGTTTCCCTCGGAGTGAACGCGAAAGAGCCGTCTATATACTCGCAGACACGCGAACGTGCCTCAATGCGGTCACAGAGGCAGCAGCTTTTGCACAGATGCTCCTGGTGATTCTGGCACTTTCCAGGCACACTCCTGAAAGTCGCGCACACTGCTGTTCACTCGCTAAACGACCTCTTGGGAAACACGTCTCCGGTCGACGGACCGCTCAGATTGCTTCTCGTGTAACTGTGAACTGTGTCAGCGCAGGGAATCCGTCTCTGTTGAGCAGATGTCAATCCTGCCTCGCTTTTGCTTTGTTGCCTCTACCAAGATGATTTCCCGTTTCTCTCTTCACTGGAGCAGGCAGACACAGCCAACGCACATCAAGTGTCAAGAGACACGCTCTGCTGAGCTCAACGCTTGTGCAGATGCACATGTGCGACGAAGTCAACACACGTGCTTGTGGAGAGAAAGAAAGGGACTCCCAGGCGTGTGGAGCGACGGGGAGAAAGAGCGGGCGCTGAGGAACACAGTTTCAAACAGACTGTCTCCACACAAACAGGCACCTGTCTGCAGGTATCCTAGATCTTGATTCTTGAACTTGAGGAAACACGCGTCTGAGCAAAACTCCCAAACGCTTCCAGGAAAGACACAGGCTCTCCCACAAGCACACAAGTGTTTGCCCTCAGCTATAGATCAGGGACAAGCCTGTGAAGAGATGCCCTGCTATTCTTTCGCCTTATGGCATCATGTGTTTCGTTCCTCTTGGAGATCGATTGTTAAACGTCTTTCCTCGGGCGACTGTGAAGCATTTGCCAGCGGAGGAGAAGTAGCACGGAGCAGCATTCAGTACTGCCTACGAGTGTCTTTGCTACCCTACTAGCGGAGCTCCAAGAACAGGCACACATCTTCAGGTACCTTCCAAATGTGGATTCCCCTGCAGCCCCGTAGGCGGGCGTGCAGTACGCCAACCGTCAACGGACGTTTTTCCCCTCAAGCCTGTCAGGACGTTGCTCGTCCGTCTTTCCCTCAATAGATGGGAGTAGGCGCGCTTGCGGATGTGTGCGTGTGTGTGGCCACGCGTTTGCTTAGGCATCAGTGTGTGAAAAGGTAGGTGCTTTTCTCTAGCTGCGTGTGCGTGCACGTGGTGCTGGGTGCACATCCCTGGGTGCTCGTGGAAAGGTTTCTGCATGGTTTTCGCTGAGGAATCGTGTGTGTGCACATGGACAAAGAGAAGGCGCAGCAACCAGGTTCCAGCGCCGAAGAAGGCAAAAGGCGAGGTTTCCGGCGCTATCTCCTTCTCTCCCCAGAGCTAGTCGCGCAAAGCAAGCCGCTAAGCCGGCGACCGGCAAGAGAGCTACAACGAAGCATGCCGAACGGAGAAAATAGCAGCAGCTCATCTGTTCACACCTTGTTTCTGCCATGTGCTTGAACGCCAAGACGTTCGCGCTTCTGTGAGATGAAAGACGTCCTTCTGCATATGTGGTTGCTCACACCGGTGCACTTGTTAGTGTATCCATTCAGTCCTGGGCTGCGGGGCATTCAGAAGTGGCTCTGTGGAGACGTCTGCATAGAGGCAGCTGTCAGAACACGCACACTCGATTGTTCACCAAAACATATGCAGACGCGTCCTTAGCCTGTAGATTTGGATGCACAGAGTTCCCTGTGTTCGCAAGAGACAAGGGAATCGCGTCTGTGCGCACAGAAGCAATAGCGGACCGTTTCCCTCGGAGTGAACGCGAAAGAGCCGTCTATATACTCGCAGACACGCGAACGTGCCTCAATGCGGTCACAGAGGCAGCAGCTTTTGCACAGATGCTCCTGGTGATTCTGGCACTTTCCAGGCACACTCCTGAAAGTCGCGCACACTGCTGTTCACTCGCTAAACGACCTCTTGGGAAACACGTCTCCGGTCGACGGACCGCTCAGATTGCTTCTCGTGTAACTGTGAACTGTGTCAGCGCAGGGAATCCGTCTCTGTTGAGCAGATGTCAATCCTGCCTCGCTTTTGCTTTGTTGCCTCTACCAAGATGATTTCCCGTTTCTCTCTTCACTGGAGCAGGCAGACACAGCCAACGCACATCAAGTGTCAAGAGACACGCTCTGCTGAGCTCAACGCTTGTGCAGATGCACATGTGCGACGAAGTCAACACACGTGCTTGTGGAGAGAAAGAAAGGGACTCCCAGGCGTGTGGAGCGACGGGGAGAAAGAGCGGGCGCTGAGGAACACAGTTTCAAACAGACTGTCTCCACACAAACAGGCACCTGTCTGCAGGTATCCTAGATCTTGATTCTTGAACTTGAGGAAACACGCGTCTGAGCAAAACTCCCAAACGCTTCCAGGAAAGACACAGGCTCTCCCACAAGCACACAAGTGTTTGCCCTCAGCTATAGATCAGGGACAAGCCTGTGAAGAGCAACCAAAGAGCTCGTCCGTCTTTCCCTCAATAGATGGGAGTAGGCGCGCTTGCGGATGTGTGCGTGTGTGTGGCCACGCGTTTGCTTAGGCATCAGTGTGTGAAAAGGTAGGTGCTTTTCTCTAGCTGCGTGTGCGTGCACGTGGTGCTGGGTGCACATCCCTGGGTGCTCGTGGAAAGGTTTCTGCATGGTTTTCGCTGAGGAATCGTGTGTGTGCACATGGACAAAGAGAAGGCGCAGCAACCAGGTTCCAGCGCCGAAGAAGGCAAAAGGCGAGGTTTCCGGCGCTATCTCCTTCTCTCCCCAGAGCTAGTCGCGCAAAGCAAGCCGCTAAGCCGGCGACCGGCAAGAGAGCTACAACGAAGCATGCCGAACGGAGAAAATAGCAGCAGCTCATCTGTTCACACCTTGTTTCTGCCATGTGCTTGAACGCCAAGACGTTCGCGCTTCTGTGAGATGAAAGACGTCCTTCTGCATATGTGGTTGCTCACACCGGTGCACTTGTTAGTGTATCCATTCAGTCCTGGGCTGCGGGGCATTCAGAAGTGGCTCTGTGGAGACGTCTGCATAGAGGCAGCTGTCAGAACACGCACACTCGATTGTTCACCAAAACATATGCAGACGCGTCCTTAGCCTGTAGATTTGGATGCACAGAGTTCCCTGTGTTCGCAAGAGACAAGGGAATCGCGTCTGTGCGCACAGAAGCAATAGCGGACCGTTTCCCTCGGAGTGAACGCGAAAGAGCCGTCTATATACTCGCAGACACGCGAACGTGCCTCAATGCGGTCACAGAGGCAGCAGCTTTTGCACAGATGCTCCTGGTGATTCTGGCACTTTCCAGGCACACTCCTGAAAGTCGCGCACACTGCTGTTCACTCGCTAAACGACCTCTTGGGAAACACGTCTCCGGTCGACGGACCGCTCAGATTGCTTCTCGTGTAACTGTGAACTGTGTCAGCGCAGGGAATCCGTCTCTGTTGAGCAGATGTCAATCCTGCCTCGCTTTTGCTTTGTTGCCTCTACCAAGATGATTTCCCGTTTCTCTCTTCACTGGAGCAGGCAGACACAGCCAACGCACATCAAGTGTCAAGAGACACGCTCTGCTGAGCTCAACGCTTGTGCAGATGCACATGTGCGACGAAGTCAACACACGTGCTTGTGGAGAGAAAGAAAGGGACTCCCAGGCGTGTGGAGCGACGGGGAGAAAGAGCGGGCGCTGAGGAACACAGTTTCAAACAGACTGTCTCCACACAAACAGGCACCTGTCTGCAGGTATCCTAGATCTTGATTCTTGAACTTGAGGAAACACGCGTCTGAGCAAAACTCCCAAACGCTTCCAGGAAAGACACAGGCTCTCCCACAAGCACACAAGTGTTTGCCCTCAGCTATAGATCAGGGACAAGCCTGTGAAGAGCAACCAAAGAGCTCGTCCGTCTTTCCCTCAATAGATGGGAGTAGGCGCGCTTGCGGATGTGTGCGTGTGTGTGGCCACGCGTTTGCTTAGGCATCAGTGTGTGAAAAGGTAGGTGCTTTTCTCTAGCTGCGTGTGCGTGCACGTGGTGCTGGGTGCACATCCCTGGGTGCTCGTGGAAAGGTTTCTGCATGGTTTTCGCTGAGGAATCGTGTGTGTGCACATGGACAAAGAGAAGGCGCAGCAACCAGGTTCCAGCGCCGAAGAAGGCAAAAGGCGAGGTTTCCGGCGCTATCTCCTTCTCTCCCCAGAGCTAGTCGCGCAAAGCAAGCCGCTAAGCCGGCGACCGGCAAGAGAGCTACAACGAAGCATGCCGAACGGAGAAAATAGCAGCAGCTCATCTGTTCACACCTTGTTTCTGCCATGTGCTTGAACGCCAAGACGTTCGCGCTTCTGTGAGATGAAAGACGTCCTTCTGCATATGTGGTTGCTCACACCGGTGCACTTGTTAGTGTATCCATTCAGTCCTGGGCTGCGGGGCATTCAGAAGTGGCTCTGTGGAGACGTCTGCATAGAGGCAGCTGTCAGAACACGCACACTCGATTGTTCACCAAAACATATGCAGACGCGTCCTTAGCCTGTAGATTTGGATGCACAGAGTTCCCTGTGTTCGCAAGAGACAAGGGAATCGCGTCTGTGCGCACAGAAGCAATAGCGGACCGCTCCCTCGGAGTGAACGCGAAAGAGCCGTCTATATACTCGCAGACACGCGAACGTGCCTCAATGCGGTCACAGAGGCAGCAGCTTTTGCACAGATGCTCCTGGTGATTCTGGCACTTTCCAGGCACACTCCTGAAAGTCGCGCACACTGCTGTTCACTCGCTAAACGACCTCTTGGGAAACACGTCTCCGGTCGACGGACCGCTCAGATTGCTTCTCGTGTAACTGTGAACTGTGTCAGCGCAGGGAATCCGTCTCTGTTGAGCAGATGTCAATCCTGCCTCGCTTTTGCTTTGTTGCCTCTACCAAGATGATTTCCCGTTTCTCTCTTCACTGGAGCAGGCAGACACAGCCAACGCACATCAAGTGTCAAGAGACACGCTCTGCTGAGCTCAACGCTTGTGCAGATGCACATGTGCGACGAAGTCAACACACGTGCTTGTGGAGAGAAAGAAAGGGACTCCCAGGCGTGTGGAGCGACGGGGAGAAAGAGCGGGCGCTGAGGAACACAGTTTCAAACAGACTGTCTCCACACAAACAGGCACCTGTCTGCAGGTATCCTAGATCTTGATTCTTGAACTTGAGGAAACACGCGTCTGAGCAAAACTCCCAAACGCTTCCAGGAAAGACACAGGCTCTCCCACAAGCACACAAGTGTTTGCCCTCAGCTATAGATCAGGGACAAGCCTGTGAAGAGCAACCAAAGAGCTCGTCCGTCTTTCTCTCAATAGATGGGAGTAGGCGCGCTTGCGGATGTGTGCGTGTGTGTGGCCACGCGTTTGCTTAGGCATCAGTGTGTGAAAAGGTAGGTGCTTTTCTCTAGCTGCGTGTGCGTGCACGTGGTGCTGGGTGCACATCCCTGGGTGCTCGTGGAAAGGTTTCTGCATGGTTTTCGCTGAGGAATCGTGTGTGTGCACATGGACAAAGAGAAGGCGCAGCAACCAGGTTCCAGCGCCGAAGAAGGCAAAAGGCGAGGTTTCCGGCGCTATCTCCTTCTCTCCCCAGAGCTAGTCGCGCAAAGCAAGCCGCTAAGCCGGCGACCGGCAAGAGAGCTACAACGAAGCATGCCGAACGGAGAAAATAGCAGCAGCTCATCTGTTCACACCTTGTTTCTGCCATGTGCTTGAACGCCAAGACGTTCGCGCTTCTGTGAGATGAAAGACGTCCTTCTGCATATGTGGTTGCTCACACCGGTGCACTTGTTAGTGTATCCATTCAGTCCTGGGCTGCGGGGCATTCAGAAGTGGCTCTGTGGAGACGTCTGCATAGAGGCAGCTGTCAGAACACGCACACTCGATTGTTCACCAAAACATATGCAGACGCGTCCTTAGCCTGTAGATTTGGATGCACAGAGTTCCCTGTGTTCGCAAGAGACAAGGGAATCGCGTCTGTGCGCACAGAAGCAATAGCGGACCGTTTCCCTCGGAGTGAACGCGAAAGAGCCGTCTATATACTCGCAGACACGCGAACGTGCCTCAATGCGGTCACAGAGGCAGCAGCTTTTGCACAGATGCTCCTGGTGATTCTGGCACTTTCCAGGCACACTCCTGAAAGTCGCGCACACTGCTGTTCACTCGCTAAACGACCTCTTGGGAAACACGTCTCCGGTCGACGGACCGCTCAGATTGCTTCTCGTGTAACTGTGAACTGTGTCAGCGCAGGGAATCCGTCTCTGTTGAGCAGATGTCAATCCTGCCTCGCTTTTGCTTTGTTGCCTCTACCAAGATGATTTCCCGTTTCTCTCTTCACTGGAGCACGCAGACACAGCCAACGCACATCAAGTGTCAAGAGACACGCTCTGCTGAGCTCAACGCTTGTGCAGATGCACATGTGCGACGAAGTCAACACACGTGCTTGTGGAGAGAAAGAAAGGGACTCCCAGGCGTGTGGAGCGACGGGGAGAAAGAGCGGGCGCTGAGGAACACAGTTTCAAACAGACTGTCTCCACACAAACAGGCACCTGTCTGCAGGTATCCTAGATCTTGATTCTTGAACTTGAGGAAACACGCGTCTGAGCAAAACTCCCAAACGCTTCCAGGAAAGACACAGGCTCTCCCACAAGCACACAAGTGTTTGCCCTCAGCTATAGATCAGGGACAAGCCTGTGAAGAGCAACCAAAGAGCTCGTCCGTCTTTCCCTCAATAGATGGGAGTAGGCGCGCTTGCGGATGTGTGCGTGTGTGTGGCCACGCGTTTGCTTAGGCATCAGTGTGTGAAAAGGTAGGTGCTTTTCTCTAGCTGCGTGTGCGTGCACGTGGTGCTGGGTGCACATCCCTGGGTGCTCGTGGAAAGGTTTCTGCATGGTTTTCGCTGAGGAATCGTGTGTGTGCACATGGACAAAGAGAAGGCGCAGCAACCAGGTTCCAGCGCCGAAGAAGGCAAAAGGCGAGGTTTCCGGCGCTATCTCCTTCTCTCCCCAGAGCTAGTCGCGCAAAGCAAGCCGCTAAGCCGGCGACCGGCAAGAGAGCTACAACGAAGCATGCCGAACGGAGAAAATAGCAGCAGCTCATCTGTTCACACCTTGTTTCTGCCATGTGCTTGAACGCCAAGACGTTCGCGCTTCTGTGAGATGAAAGACGTCCTTCTGCATATGTGGTTGCTCACACCGGTGCACTTGTTAGTGTATCCATTCAGTCCTGGGCTGCGGGGCATTCAGAAGTGGCTCTGTGGAGACGTCTGCATAGAGGCAGCTGTCAGAACACGCACACTCGATTGTTCACCAAAACATATGCAGACGCGTCCTTAGCCTGTAGATTTGGATGCACAGAGTTCCCTGTGTTCGCAAGAGACAAGGGAATCGCGTCTGTGCGCACAGAAGCAATAGCGGACCGTTTCCCTCGGAGTGAACGCGAAAGAGCCGTCTATATACTCGCAGACACGCGAACGTGCCTCAATGCGGTCACAGAGGCAGCAGCTTTTGCACAGATGCTCCTGGTGATTCTGGCACTTTCCAGGCACACTCCTGAAAGTCGCGCACACTGCTGTTCACTCGCTAAACGACCTCTTGGGAAACACGTCTCCGGTCGACGGACCGCTCAGATTGCTTCTCGTGTAACTGTGAACTGTGTCAGCGCAGGGAATCCGTCTCTGTTGAGCAGATGTCAATCCTGCCTCGCTTTTGCTTTGTTGCCTCTACCAAGATGATTTCCCGTTTCTCTCTTCACTGGAGCAGGCAGACACAGCCAACGCACATCAAGTGTCAAGAGACACGCTCTGCTGAGCTCAACGCTTGTGCAGATGCACATGTGCGACGAAGTCAACACACGTGCTTGTGGAGAGAAAGAAAGGGACTCCCAGGCGTGTGGAGCGACGGGGAGAAAGAGCGGGCGCTGAGGAACACAGTTTCAAACAGACTGTCTCCACACAAACAGGCACCTGTCTGCAGGTATCCTAGATCTTGATTCTTGAACTTGAGGAAACACGCGTCTGAGCAAAACTCCCAAACGCTTCCAGGAAAGACACAGGCTCTCCCACAAGCACACAAGTGTTTGCCCTCAGCTATAGATCAGGGACAAGCCTGTGAAGAGATGCCCTGCTATTCTTTCGCCTTATGGCATCATGTGTTTCGTTCCTCTTGGAGATCGATTGTTAAACGTCTTTCCTCGGGCGACTGTGAAGCATTTGCCAGCGGAGGAGAAGTAGCACGGAGCAGCATTCAGTACTGCCTACGAGTGTCTTTGCTACCCTACTAGCGGAGCTCCAAGAACAGGCACACATCTTCAGGTACCTTCCAAATGTGGATTCCCCTGCAGCCCCGTAGGCGGGCGTGCAGTACGCCAACCGTCAACGGACGTTTTTCCCCTCAAGCCTGTCAGGACGTTGCTCGTCCGTCTTTCCCTCAATAGATGGGAGTAGGCGCGCTTGCGGATGTGTGCGTGTGTGTGGCCACGCGTTTGCTTAGGCATCAGTGTGTGAAAAGGTAGGTGCTTTTCTCTAGCTGCGTGTGCGTGCACGTGGTGCTGGGTGCACATCCCTGGGTGCTCGTGGAAAGGTTTCTGCATGGTTTTCGCTGAGGAATCGTGTGTGTGCACATGGACAAAGAGAAGGCGCAGCAACCAGGTTCCAGCGCCGAAGAAGGCAAAAGGCGAGGTTTCCGGCGCTATCTCCTTCTCTCCCCAGAGCTAGTCGCGCAAAGCAAGCCGCTAAGCCGGCGACCGGCAAGAGAGCTACAACGAAGCATGCCGAACGGAGAAAATAGCAGCAGCTCATCTGTTCACACCTTGTTTCTGCCATGTGCTTGAACGCCAAGACGTTCGCGCTTCTGTGAGATGAAAGACGTCCTTCTGCATATGTGGTTGCTCACACCGGTGCACTTGTTAGTGTATCCATTCAGTCCTGGGCTGCGGGGCATTCAGAAGTGGCTCTGTGGAGACGTCTGCATAGAGGCAGCTGTCAGAACACGCACACTCGATTGTTCACCAAAACATATGCAGACGCGTCCTTAGCCTGTAGATTTGGATGCACAGAGTTCCCTGTGTTCGCAAGAGACAAGGGAATCGCGTCTGTGCGCACAGAAGCAATAGCGGACCGTTTCCCTCGGAGTGAACGCGAAAGAGCCGTCTATATACTCGCAGACACGCGAACGTGCCTCAATGCGGTCACAGAGGCAGCAGCTTTTGCACAGATGCTCCTGGTGATTCTGGCACTTTCCAGGCACACTCCTGAAAGTCGCGCACACTGCTGTTCACTCGCTAAACGACCTCTTGGGAAACACGTCTCCGGTCGACAGACCGCTCAGATTGCTTCTCGTGTAACTGTGAACTGTGTCAGCGCAGGGAATCCGTCTCTGTTGAGCAGATGTCAATCCTGCCTCGCTTTTGCTTTGTTGCCTCTACCAAGATGATTTCCCGTTTCTCTCTTCACTGGAGCAGGCAGACACAGCCAACGCACATCAAGTGTCAAGAGACACGCTCTGCTGAGCTCAACGCTTGTGCAGATGCACATGTGCGACGAAGTCAACACACGTGCTTGTGGAGAGAAAGAAAGGGACTCCCAGGCGTGTGGAGCGACGGGGAGAAAGAGCGGGCGCTGAGGAACACAGTTTCAAACAGACTGTCTCCACACAAACAGGCACCTGTCTGCAGGTATCCTAGATCTTGATTCTTGAACTTGAGGAAACACGCGTCTGAGCAAAACTCCCAAACGCTTCCAGGAAAGACACAGGCTCTCCCACAAGCACACAAGTGTTTGCCCTCAGCTATAGATCAGGGACAAGCCTGTGAAGAGCAACCAAAGAGCTCGTCCGTCTTTCCCTCAATAGATGGGAGTAGGCGCGCTTGCGGATGTGTGCGTGTGTGTGGCCACGCGTTTGCTTAGGCATCAGTGTGTGAAAAGGTAGGTGCTTTTCTCTAGCTGCGTGTGCGTGCACGTGGTGCTGGGTGCACATCCCTGGGTGCTCGTGGAAAGGTTTCTGCATGGTTTTCGCTGAGGAATCGTGTGTGTGCACATGGACAAAGAGAAGGCGCAGCAACCAGGTTCCAGCGCCGAAGAAGGCAAAAGGCGAGGTTTCCGGCGCTATCTCCTTCTCTCCCCAGAGCTAGTCGCGCAAAGCAAGCCGCTAAGCCGGCGACCGGCAAGAGAGCTACAACGAAGCATGCCGAACGGAGAAAATAGCAGCAGCTCATCTGTTCACACCTTGTTTCTGCCATGTGCTTGAACGCCAAGACGTTCGCGCTTCTGTGAGATGAAAGACGTCCTTCTGCATATGTGGTTGCTCACACCGGTGCACTTGTTAGTGTATCCATTCAGTCCTGGGCTGCGGGGCATTCAGAAGTGGCTCTGTGGAGACGTCTGCATAGAGGCAGCTGTCAGAACACGCACACTCGATTGTTCACCAAAACATATGCAGACGCGTCCTTAGCCTGTAGATTTGGATGCACAGAGTTCCCTGTGTTCGCAAGAGACAAGGGAATCGCGTCTGTGCGCACAGAAGCAATAGCGGACCGTTTCCCTCGGAGTGAACGCGAAAGAGCCGTCTATATACTCGCAGACACGCGAACGTGCCTCAATGCGGTCACAGAGGCAGCAGCTTTTGCACAGATGCTCCTGGTGATTCTGGCACTTTCCAGGCACACTCCTGAAAGTCGCGCACACTGCTGTTCACTCGCTAAACGACCTCTTGGGAAACACGTCTCCGGTCGACGGACCGCTCAGATTGCTTCTCGTGTAACTGTGAACTGTGTCAGCGCAGGGAATCCGTCTCTGTTGAGCAGATGTCAATCCTGCCTCGCTTTTGCTTTGTTGCCTCTACCAAGATGATTTCCCGTTTCTCTCTTCACTGGAGCAGGCAGACACAGCCAACGCACATCAAGTGTCAAGAGACACGCTCTGCTGAGCTCAACGCTTGTGCAGATGCACATGTGCGACGAAGTCAACACACGTGCTTGTGGAGAGAAAGAAAGGGACTCCCAGGCGTGTGGAGCGACGGGGAGAAAGAGCGGGCGCTGAGGAACACAGTTTCAAACAGACTGTCTCCACACAAACAGGCACCTGTCTGCAGGTATCCTAGATCTTGATTCTTGAACTTGAGGAAACACGCGTCTGAGCAAAACTCCCAAACGCTTCCAGGAAAGACACAGGCTCTCCCACAAGCACACAAGTGTTTGCCCTCAGCTATAGATCAGGGACAAGCCTGTGAAGAGATGCCCTGCTATTCTTTCGCCTTATGGCATCATGTGTTTCGTTCCTCTTGGAGATCGATTGTTAAACGTCTTTCCTCGGGCGACTGTGAAGCATTTGCCAGCGGAGGAGAAGTAGCACGGAGCAGCATTCAGTACTGCCTACGAGTGTCTTTGCTACCCTACTAGCGGAGCTCCAAGAACAGGCACACATCTTCAGGTACCTTCCAAATGTGGATTCCCCTGCAGCCCCGTAGGCGGGCGTGCAGTACGCCAACCGTCAACGGACGTTTTTCCCCTCAAGCCTGTCAGGACGTTGCTCGTCCGTCTTTCCCTCAATAGATGGGAGTAGGCGCGCTTGCGGATGTGTGCGTGTGTGTGGCCACGCGTTTGCTTAGGCATCAGTGTGTGAAAAGGTAGGTGCTTTTCTCTAGCTGCGTGTGCGTGCACGTGGTGCTGGGTGCACATCCCTGGGTGCTCGTGGAAAGGTTTCTGCATGGTTTTCGCTGAGGAATCGTGTGTGTGCACATGGACAAAGAGAAGGCGCAGCAACCAGGTTCCAGCGCCGAAGAAGGCAAAAGGCGAGGTTTCCGGCGCTATCTCCTTCTCTCCCCAGAGCTAGTCGCGCAAAGCAAGCCGCTAAGCCGGCGACCGGCAAGAGAGCTACAACGAAGCATGCCGAACGGAGAAAATAGCAGCAGCTCATCTGTTCACACCTTGTTTCTGCCATGTGCTTGAACGCCAAGACGTTCGCGCTTCTGTGAGATGAAAGACGTCCTTCTGCATATGTGGTTGCTCACACCGGTGCACTTGTTAGTGTATCCATTCAGTCCTGGGCTGCGGGGCATTCAGAAGTGGCTCTGTGGAGACGTCTGCATAGAGGCAGCTGTCAGAACACGCACACTCGATTGTTCACCAAAACATATGCAGACGCGTCCTTAGCCTGTAGATTTGGATGCACAGAGTTCCCTGTGTTCGCAAGAGACAAGGGAATCGCGTCTGTGCGCACAGAAGCAATAGCGGACCGTTTCCCTCGGAGTGAACGCGAAAGAGCCGTCTATATACTCGCAGACACGCGAACGTGCCTCAATGCGGTCACAGAGGCAGCAGCTTTTGCACAGATGCTCCTGGTGATTCTGGCACTTTCCAGGCACACTCCTGAAAGTCGCGCACACTGCTGTTCACTCGCTAAACGACCTCTTGGGAAACACGTCTCCGGTCGACAGACCGCTCAGATTGCTTCTCGTGTAACTGTGAACTGTGTCAGCGCAGGGAATCCGTCTCTGTTGAGCAGATGTCAATCCTGCCTCGCTTTTGCTTTGTTGCCTCTACCAAGATGATTTCCCGTTTCTCTCTTCACTGGAGCAGGCAGACACAGCCAACGCACATCAAGTGTCAAGAGACACGCTCTGCTGAGCTCAACGCTTGTGCAGATGCACATGTGCGACGAAGTCAACACACGTGCTTGTGGAGAGAAAGAAAGGGACTCCCAGGCGTGTGGAGCGACGGGGAGAAAGAGCGGGCGCTGAGGAACACAGTTTCAAACAGACTGTCTCCACACAAACAGGCACCTGTCTGCAGGTATCCTAGATCTTGATTCTTGAACTTGAGGAAACACGCGTCTGAGCAAAACTCCCAAACGCTTCCAGGAAAGACACAGGCTCTCCCACAAGCACACAAGTGTTTGCCCTCAGCTATAGATCAGGGACAAGCCTGTGAAGAGCAACCAAAGAGCTCGTCCGTCTTTCCCTCAATAGATGGGAGTAGGCGCGCTTGCGGATGTGTGCGTGTGTGTGGCCACGCGTTTGCTTAGGCATCAGTGTGTGAAAAGGTAGGTGCTTTTCTCTAGCTGCGTGTGCGTGCACGTGGTGCTGGGTGCACATCCCTGGGTGCTCGTGGAAAGGTTTCTGCATGGTTTTCGCTGAGGAATCGTGTGTGTGCACATGGACAAAGAGAAGGCGCAGCAACCAGGTTCCAGCGCCGAAGAAGGCAAAAGGCGAGGTTTCCGGCGCTATCTCCTTCTCTCCCCAGAGCTAGTCGCGCAAAGCAAGCCGCTAAGCCGGCGACCGGCAAGAGAGCTACAACGAAGCATGCCGAACGGAGAAAATAGCAGCAGCTCATCTGTTCACACCTTGTTTCTGCCATGTGCTTGAACGCCAAGACGTTCGCGCTTCTGTGAGATGAAAGACGTCCTTCTGCATATGTGGTTGCTCACACCGGTGCACTTGTTAGTGTATCCATTCAGTCCTGGGCTGCGGGGCATTCAGAAGTGGCTCTGTGGAGACGTCTGCATAGAGGCAGCTGTCAGAACACGCACACTCGATTGTTCACCAAAACATATGCAGACGCGTCCTTAGCCTGTAGATTTGGATGCACAGAGTTCCCTGTGTTCGCAAGAGACAAGGGAATCGCGTCTGTGCGCACAGAAGCAATAGCGGACCGTTTCCGTCGGAGTGAACGCGAAAGAGCCGTCTATATACTCGCAGACACGCGAACGTGCCTCAATGCGGTCACAGAGGCAGCAGCTTTTGCACAGATGCTCCTGGTGATTCTGGCACTTTCCAGGCACACTCCTGAAAGTCGCGCACACTGCTGTTCACTCGCTAAACGACCTCTTGGGAAACACGTCTCCGGTCGACGGACCGCTCAGATTGCTTCTCGTGTAACTGTGAACTGTGTCAGCGCAGGGAATCCGTCTCTGTTGAGCAGATGTCAATCCTGCCTCGCTTTTGCTTTGTTGCCTCTACCAAGATGATTTCCCGTTTCTCTCTTCACTGGAGCAGGCAGACACAGCCAACGCACATCAAGTGTCAAGAGACACGCTCTGCTGAGCTCAACGCTTGTGCAGATGCACATGTGCGACGAAGTCAACACACGTGCTTGTGGAGAGAAAGAAAGGGACTCCCAGGCGTGTGGAGCGACGGGGAGAAAGAGCGGGCTTTGAGGAACACAGTTTCAAACAGACTGTCTCCACACAAACAGGCACCTGTCTGCAGGTATCCTAGATCTTGATTCTTGAACTTGAGGAAACACGCGTCTGAGCAAAACTCCCAAACGCTTCCAGGAAAGACACAGGCTCTCCCACAAGCACACAAGTGTTTGCCCTCAGCTATAGATCAGGGACAAGCCTGTGAAGAGCAACCAAAGAGCTCGTCCGTCTTTCTCTCAATAGATGGGAGTAGGCGCGCTTGCGGATGTGTGCGTGTGTGTGGCCACGCGTTTGCTTAGGCATCAGTGTGTGAAAAGGTAGGTGCTTTTCTCTAGCTGCGTGTGCGTGCACGTGGTGCTGGGTGCACATCCCTGGGTGCTCGTGGAAAGGTTTCTGCATGGTTTTCGCTGAGGAATCGTGTGTGTGCACATGGACAAAGAGAAGGCGCAGCAACCAGGTTCCAGCGCCGAAGAAGGCAAAAGGCGAGGTTTCCGGCGCTATCTCCTTCTCTCCCCAGAGCTAGTCGCGCAAAGCAAGCCGCTAAGCCGGCGACCGGCAAGAGAGCTACAACGAAGCATGCCGAACGGAGAAAATAGCAGCAGCTCATCTGTTCACACCTTGTTTCTGCCATGTGCTTGAACGCCAAGACGTTCGCGCTTCTGTGAGATGAAAGACGTCCTTCTGCATATGTGGTTGCTCACACCGGTGCACTTGTTAGTGTATCCATTCAGTCCTGGGCTGCGGGGCATTCAGAAGTGGCTCTGTGGAGACGTCTGCATAGAGGCAGCTGTCAGAACACGCACACTCGATTGTTCACCAAAACATATGCAGACGCGTCCTTAGCCTGTAGATTTGGATGCACAGAGTTCCCTGTGTTCGCAAGAGACAAGGGAATCGCGTCTGTGCGCACAGAAGCAATAGCGGACCGTTTCCCTCGGAGTGAACGCGAAAGAGCCGTCTATATACTCGCAGACACGCGAACGTGCCTCAATGCGGTCACAGAGGCAGCAGCTTTTGCACAGATGCTCCTGGTGATTCTGGCACTTTCCAGGCACACTCCTGAAAGTCGCGCACACTGCTGTTCACTCGCTAAACGACCTCTTGGGAAACACGTCTCCGGTCGACAGACCGCTCAGATTGCTTCTCGTGTAACTGTGAACTGTGTCAGCGCAGGGAATCCGTCTCTGTTGAGCAGATGTCAATCCTGCCTCGCTTTTGCTTTGTTGCCTCTACCAAGATGATTTCCCGTTTCTCTCTTCACTGGAGCAGGCAGACACAGCCAACGCACATCAAGTGTCAAGAGACACGCTCTGCTGAGCTCAACGCTTGTGCAGATGCACATGTGCGACGAAGTCAACACACGTGCTTGTGGAGAGAAAGAAAGGGACTCCCAGGCGTGTGGAGCGACGGGGAGAAAGAGCGGGCGCTGAGGAACACAGTTTCAAACAGACTGTCTCCACACAAACAGGCACCTGTCTGCAGGTATCCTAGATCTTGATTCTTGAACTTGAGGAAACACGCGTCTGAGCAAAACTCCCAAACGCTTCCAGGAAAGACACAGGCTCTCCCACAAGCACACAAGTGTTTGCCCTCAGCTATAGATCAGGGACAAGCCTGTGAAGAGCAACCAAAGAGCTCGTCCGTCTTTCCCTCAATAGATGGGAGTAGGCGCGCTTGCGGATGTGTGCGTGTGTGTGGCCACGCGTTTGCTTAGGCATCAGTGTGTGAAAAGGTAGGTGCTTTTCTCTAGCTGCGTGTGCGTGCACGTGGTGCTGGGTGCACATCCCTGGGTGCTCGTGGAAAGGTTTCTGCATGGTTTTCGCTGAGGAATCGTGTGTGTGCACATGGACAAAGAGAAGGCGCAGCAACCAGGTTCCAGCGCCGAAGAAGGCAAAAGGCGAGGTTTCCGGCGCTATCTCCTTCTCTCCCCAGAGCTAGTCGCGCAAAGCAAGCCGCTAAGCCGGCGACCGGCAAGAGAGCTACAACGAAGCATGCCGAACGGAGAAAATAGCAGCAGCTCATCTGTTCACACCTTGTTTCTGCCATGTGCTTGAACGCCAAGACGTTCGCGCTTCTGTGAGATGAAAGACGTCCTTCTGCATATGTGGTTGCTCACACCGGTGCACTTGTTAGTGTATCCATTCAGTCCTGGGCTGCGGGGCATTCAGAAGTGGCTCTGTGGAGACGTCTGCATAGAGGCAGCTGTCAGAACACGCACACTCGATTGTTCACCAAAACATATGCAGACGCGTCCTTAGCCTGTAGATTTGGATGCACAGAGTTCCCTGTGTTCGCAAGAGACAAGGGAATCGCGTCTGTGCGCACAGAAGCAATAGCGGACCGTTTCCCTCGGAGTGAACGCGAAAGAGCCGTCTATATACTCGCAGACACGCGAACGTGCCTCAATGCGGTCACAGAGGCAGCAGCTTTTGCACAGATGCTCCTGGTGATTCTGGCACTTTCCAGGCACACTCCTGAAAGTCGCGCACACTGCTGTTCACTCGCTAAACGACCTCTTGGGAAACACGTCTCCGGTCGACGGACCGCTCAGATTGCTTCTCGTGTAACTGTGAACTGTGTCAGCGCAGGGAATCCGTCTCTGTTGAGCAGATGTCAATCCTGCCTCGCTTTTGCTTTGTTGCCTCTACCAAGATGATTTCCCGTTTCTCTCTTCACTGGAGCAGGCAGACACAGCCAACGCACATCAAGTGTCAAGAGACACGCTCTGCTGAGCTCAACGCTTGTGCAGATGCACATGTGCGACGAAGTCAACACACGTGCTTGTGGAGAGAAAGAAAGGGACTCCCAGGCGTGTGGAGCGACGGGGAGAAAGAGCGGGCGCTGAGGAACACAGTTTCAAACAGACTGTCTCCACACAAACAGGCACCTGTCTGCAGGTATCCTAGATCTTGATTCTTGAACTTGAGGAAACACGCGTCTGAGCAAAACTCCCAAACGCTTCCAGGAAAGACACAGGCTCTCCCACAAGCACACAAGTGTTTGCCCTCAGCTATAGATCAGGGACAAGCCTGTGAAGAGCAACCAAAGAGCTCGTCCGTCTTTCTCTCAATAGATGGGAGTAGGCGCGCTTGCGGATGTGTGCGTGTGTGTGGCCACGCGTTTGCTTAGGCATCAGTGTGTGAAAAGGTAGGTGCTTTTCTCTAGCTGCGTGTGCGTGCACGTGGTGCTGGGTGCACATCCCTGGGTGCTCGTGGAAAGGTTTCTGCATGGTTTTCGCTGAGGAATCGTGTGTGTGCACATGGACAAAGAGAAGGCGCAGCAACCAGGTTCCAGCGCCGAAGAAGGCAAAAGGCGAGGTTTCCGGCGCTATCTCCTTCTCTCCCCAGAGCTAGTCGCGCAAAGCAAGCCGCTAAGCCGGCGACCGGCAAGAGAGCTACAACGAAGCATGCCGAACGGAGAAAATAGCAGCAGCTCATCTGTTCACACCTTGTTTCTGCCATGTGCTTGAACGCCAAGACGTTCGCGCTTCTGTGAGATGAAAGACGTCCTTCTGCATATGTGGTTGCTCACACCGGTGCACTTGTTAGTGTATCCATTCAGTCCTGGGCTGCGGGGCATTCAGAAGTGGCTCTGTGGAGACGTCTGCATAGAGGCAGCTGTCAGAACACGCACACTCGATTGTTCACCAAAACATATGCAGACGCGTCCTTAGCCTGTAGATTTGGATGCACAGAGTTCCCTGTGTTCGCAAGAGACAAGGGAATCGCGTCTGTGCGCACAGAAGCAATAGCGGACCGTTTCCCTCGGAGTGAACGCGAAAGAGCCGTCTATATACTCGCAGACACGCGAACGTGCCTCAATGCGGTCACAGAGGCAGCAGCTTTTGCACAGATGCTCCTGGTGATTCTGGCACTTTCCAGGCACACTCCTGAAAGTCGCGCACACTGCTGTTCACTCGCTAAACGACCTCTTGGGAAACACGTCTCCGGTCGACGGACCGCTCAGATTGCTTCTCGTGTAACTGTGAACTGTGTCAGCGCAGGGAATCCGTCTCTGTTGAGCAGATGTCAATCCTGCCTCGCTTTTGCTTTGTTGCCTCTACCAAGATGATTTCCCGTTTCTCTCTTCACTGGAGCACGCAGACACAGCCAACGCACATCAAGTGTCAAGAGACACGCTCTGCTGAGCTCAACGCTTGTGCAGATGCACATGTGCGACGAAGTCAACACACGTGCTTGTGGAGAGAAAGAAAGGGACTCCCAGGCGTGTGGAGCGACGGGGAGAAAGAGCGGGCGCTGAGGAACACAGTTTCAAACAGACTGTCTCCACACAAACAGGCACCTGTCTGCAGGTATCCTAGATCTTGATTCTTGAACTTGAGGAAACACGCGTCTGAGCAAAACTCCCAAACGCTTCCAGGAAAGACACAGGCTCTCCCACAAGCACACAAGTGTTTGCCCTCAGCTATAGATCAGGGACAAGCCTGTGAAGAGCAACCAAAGAGCTCGTCCGTCTTTCCCTCAATAGATGGGAGTAGGCGCGCTTGCGGATGTGTGCGTGTGTGTGGCCACGCGTTTGCTTAGGCATCAGTGTGTGAAAAGGTAGGTGCTTTTCTCTAGCTGCGTGTGCGTGCACGTGGTGCTGGGTGCACATCCCTGGGTGCTCGTGGAAAGGTTTCTGCATGGTTTTCGCTGAGGAATCGTGTGTGTGCACATGGACAAAGAGAAGGCGCAGCAACCAGGTTCCAGCGCCGAAGAAGGCAAAAGGCGAGGTTTCCGGCGCTATCTCCTTCTCTCCCCAGAGCTAGTCGCGCAAAGCAAGCCGCTAAGCCGGCGACCGGCAAGAGAGCTACAACGAAGCATGCCGAACGGAGAAAATAGCAGCAGCTCATCTGTTCACACCTTGTTTCTGCCATGTGCTTGAACGCCAAGACGTTCGCGCTTCTGTGAGATGAAAGACGTCCTTCTGCATATGTGGTTGCTCACACCGGTGCACTTGTTAGTGTATCCATTCAGTCCTGGGCTGCGGGGCATTCAGAAGTGGCTCTGTGGAGACGTCTGCATAGAGGCAGCTGTCAGAACACGCACACTCGATTGTTCACCAAAACATATGCAGACGCGTCCTTAGCCTGTAGATTTGGATGCACAGAGTTCCCTGTGTTCGCAAGAGACAAGGGAATCGCGTCTGTGCGCACAGAAGCAATAGCGGACCGTTTCCCTCGGAGTGAACGCGAAAGAGCCGTCTATATACTCGCAGACACGCGAACGTGCCTCAATGCGGTCACAGAGGCAGCAGCTTTTGCACAGATGCTCCTGGTGATTCTGGCACTTTCCAGGCACACTCCTGAAAGTCGCGCACACTGCTGTTCACTCGCTAAACGACCTCTTGGGAAACACGTCTCCGGTCGACGGACCGCTCAGATTGCTTCTCGTGTAACTGTGAACTGTGTCAGCGCAGGGAATCCGTCTCTGTTGAGCAGATGTCAATCCTGCCTCGCTTTTGCTTTGTTGCCTCTACCAAGATGATTTCCCGTTTCTCTCTTCACTGGAGCAGGCAGACACAGCCAACGCACATCAAGTGTCAAGAGACACGCTCTGCTGAGCTCAACGCTTGTGCAGATGCACATGTGCGACGAAGTCAACACACGTGCTTGTGGAGAGAAAGAAAGGGACTCCCAGGCGTGTGGAGCGACGGGGAGAAAGAGCGGGCGCTGAGGAACACAGTTTCAAACAGACTGTCTCCACACAAACAGGCACCTGTCTGCAGGTATCCTAGATCTTGATTCTTGAACTTGAGGAAACACGCGTCTGAGCAAAACTCCCAAACGCTTCCAGGAAAGACACAGGCTCTCCCACAAGCACACAAGTGTTTGCCCTCAGCTATAGATCAGGGACAAGCCTGTGAAGAGATGCCCTGCTATTCTTTCGCCTTATGGCATCATGTGTTTCGTTCCTCTTGGAGATCGATTGTTAAACGTCTTTCCTCGGGCGACTGTGAAGCATTTGCCAGCGGAGGAGAAGTAGCACGGAGCAGCATTCAGTACTGCCTACGAGTGTCTTTGCTACCCTACTAGCGGAGCTCCAAGAACAGGCACACATCTTCAGGTACCTTCCAAATGTGGATTCCCCTGCAGCCCCGTAGGCGGGCGTGCAGTACGCCAACCGTCAACGGACGTTTTTCCCCTCAAGCCTGTCAGGACGTTGCTCGTCCGTCTTTCCCTCAATAGATGGGAGTAGGCGCGCTTGCGGATGTGTGCGTGTGTGTGGCCACGCGTTTGCTTAGGCATCAGTGTGTGAAAAGGTAGGTGCTTTTCTCTAGCTGCGTGTGCGTGCACGTGGTGCTGGGTGCACATCCCTGGGTGCTCGTGGAAAGGTTTCTGCATGGTTTTCGCTGAGGAATCGTGTGTGTGCACATGGACAAAGAGAAGGCGCAGCAACCAGGTTCCAGCGCCGAAGAAGGCAAAAGGCGAGGTTTCCGGCGCTATCTCCTTCTCTCCCCAGAGCTAGTCGCGCAAAGCAAGCCGCTAAGCCGGCGACCGGCAAGAGAGCTACAACGAAGCATGCCGAACGGAGAAAATAGCAGCAGCTCATCTGTTCACACCTTGTTTCTGCCATGTGCTTGAACGCCAAGACGTTCGCGCTTCTGTGAGATGAAAGACGTCCTTCTGCATATGTGGTTGCTCACACCGGTGCACTTGTTAGTGTATCCATTCAGTCCTGGGCTGCGGGGCATTCAGAAGTGGCTCTGTGGAGACGTCTGCATAGAGGCAGCTGTCAGAACACGCACACTCGATTGTTCACCAAAACATATGCAGACGCGTCCTTAGCCTGTAGATTTGGATGCACAGAGTTCCCTGTGTTCGCAAGAGACAAGGGAATCGCGTCTGTGCGCACAGAAGCAATAGCGGACCGTTTCCCTCGGAGTGAACGCGAAAGAGCCGTCTATATACTCGCAGACACGCGAACGTGCCTCAATGCGGTCACAGAGGCAGCAGCTTTTGCACAGATGCTCCTGGTGATTCTGGCACTTTCCAGGCACACTCCTGAAAGTCGCGCACACTGCTGTTCACTCGCTAAACGACCTCTTGGGAAACACGTCTCCGGTCGACAGACCGCTCAGATTGCTTCTCGTGTAACTGTGAACTGTGTCAGCGCAGGGAATCCGTCTCTGTTGAGCAGATGTCAATCCTGCCTCGCTTTTGCTTTGTTGCCTCTACCAAGATGATTTCCCGTTTCTCTCTTCACTGGAGCAGGCAGACACAGCCAACGCACATCAAGTGTCAAGAGACACGCTCTGCTGAGCTCAACGCTTGTGCAGATGCACATGTGCGACGAAGTCAACACACGTGCTTGTGGAGAGAAAGAAAGGGACTCCCAGGCGTGTGGAGCGACGGGGAGAAAGAGCGGGCGCTGAGGAACACAGTTTCAAACAGACTGTCTCCACACAAACAGGCACCTGTCTGCAGGTATCCTAGATCTTGATTCTTGAACTTGAGGAAACACGCGTCTGAGCAAAACTCCCAAACGCTTCCAGGAAAGACACAGGCTCTCCCACAAGCACACAAGTGTTTGCCCTCAGCTATAGATCAGGGACAAGCCTGTGAAGAGCAACCAAAGAGCTCGTCCGTCTTTCCCTCAATAGATGGGAGTAGGCGCGCTTGCGGATGTGTGCGTGTGTGTGGCCACGCGTTTGCTTAGGCATCAGTGTGTGAAAAGGTAGGTGCTTTTCTCTAGCTGCGTGTGCGTGCACGTGGTGCTGGGTGCACATCCCTGGGTGCTCGTGGAAAGGTTTCTGCATGGTTTTCGCTGAGGAATCGTGTGTGTGCACATGGACAAAGAGAAGGCGCAGCAACCAGGTTCCAGCGCCGAAGAAGGCAAAAGGCGAGGTTTCCGGCGCTATCTCCTTCTCTCCCCAGAGCTAGTCGCGCAAAGCAAGCCGCTAAGCCGGCGACCGGCAAGAGAGCTACAACGAAGCATGCCGAACGGAGAAAATAGCAGCAGCTCATCTGTTCACACCTTGTTTCTGCCATGTGCTTGAACGCCAAGACGTTCGCGCTTCTGTGAGATGAAAGACGTCCTTCTGCATATGTGGTTGCTCACACCGGTGCACTTGTTAGTGTATCCATTCAGTCCTGGGCTGCGGGGCATTCAGAAGTGGCTCTGTGGAGACGTCTGCATAGAGGCAGCTGTCAGAACACGCACACTCGATTGTTCACCAAAACATATGCAGACGCGTCCTTAGCCTGTAGATTTGGATGCACAGAGTTCCCTGTGTTCGCAAGAGACAAGGGAATCGCGTCTGTGCGCACAGAAGCAATAGCGGACCGTTTCCCTCGGAGTGAACGCGAAAGAGCCGTCTATATACTCGCAGACACGCGAACGTGCCTCAATGCGGTCACAGAGGCAGCAGCTTTTGCACAGATGCTCCTGGTGATTCTGGCACTTTCCAGGCACACTCCTGAAAGTCGCGCACACTGCTGTTCACTCGCTAAACGACCTCTTGGGAAACACGTCTCCGGTCGACGGACCGCTCAGATTGCTTCTCGTGTAACTGTGAACTGTGTCAGCGCAGGGAATCCGTCTCTGTTGAGCAGATGTCAATCCTGCCTCGCTTTTGCTTTGTTGCCTCTACCAAGATGATTTCCCGTTTCTCTCTTCACTGGAGCAGGCAGACACAGCCAACGCACATCAAGTGTCAAGAGACACGCTCTGCTGAGCTCAACGCTTGTGCAGATGCACATGTGCGACGAAGTCAACACACGTGCTTGTGGAGAGAAAGAAAGGGACTCCCAGGCGTGTGGAGCGACGGGGAGAAAGAGCGGGCGCTGAGGAACACAGTTTCAAACAGACTGTCTCCACACAAACAGGCACCTGTCTGCAGGTATCCTAGATCTTGATTCTTGAACTTGAGGAAACACGCGTCTGAGCAAAACTCCCAAACGCTTCCAGGAAAGACACAGGCTCTCCCACAAGCACACAAGTGTTTGCCCTCAGCTATAGATCAGGGACAAGCCTGTGAAGAGATGCCCTGCTATTCTTTCGCCTTATGGCATCATGTGTTTCGTTCCTCTTGGAGATCGATTGTTAAACGTCTTTCCTCGGGCGACTGTGAAGCATTTGCCAGCGGAGGAGAAGTAGCACGGAGCAGCATTCAGTACTGCCTACGAGTGTCTTTGCTACCCTACTAGCGGAGCTCCAAGAACAGGCACACATCTTCAGGTACCTTCCAAATGTGGATTCCCCTGCAGCCCCGTAGGCGGGCGTGCAGTACGCCAACCGTCAACGGACGTTTTTCCCCTCAAGCCTGTCAGGACGTTGCTCGTCCGTCTTTCCCTCAATAGATGGGAGTAGGCGCGCTTGCGGATGTGTGCGTGTGTGTGGCCACGCGTTTGCTTAGGCATCAGTGTGTGAAAAGGTAGGTGCTTTTCTCTAGCTGCGTGTGCGTGCACGTGGTGCTGGGTGCACATCCCTGGGTGCTCGTGGAAAGGTTTCTGCATGGTTTTCGCTGAGGAATCGTGTGTGTGCACATGGACAAAGAGAAGGCGCAGCAACCAGGTTCCAGCGCCGAAGAAGGCAAAAGGCGAGGTTTCCGGCGCTATCTCCTTCTCTCCCCAGAGCTAGTCGCGCAAAGCAAGCCGCTAAGCCGGCGACCGGCAAGAGAGCTACAACGAAGCATGCCGAACGGAGAAAATAGCAGCAGCTCATCTGTTCACACCTTGTTTCTGCCATGTGCTTGAACGCCAAGACGTTCGCGCTTCTGTGAGATGAAAGACGTCCTTCTGCATATGTGGTTGCTCACACCGGTGCACTTGTTAGTGTATCCATTCAGTCCTGGGCTGCGGGGCATTCAGAAGTGGCTCTGTGGAGACGTCTGCATAGAGGCAGCTGTCAGAACACGCACACTCGATTGTTCACCAAAACATATGCAGACGCGTCCTTAGCCTGTAGATTTGGATGCACAGAGTTCCCTGTGTTCGCAAGAGACAAGGGAATCGCGTCTGTGCGCACAGAAGCAATAGCGGACCGTTTCCGTCGGAGTGAACGCGAAAGAGCCGTCTATATACTCGCAGACACGCGAACGTGCCTCAATGCGGTCACAGAGGCAGCAGCTTTTGCACAGATGCTCCTGGTGATTCTGGCACTTTCCAGGCACACTCCTGAAAGTCGCGCACACTGCTGTTCACTCGCTAAACGACCTCTTGGGAAACACGTCTCCGGTCGACGGACCGCTCAGATTGCTTCTCGTGTAACTGTGAACTGTGTCAGCGCAGGGAATCCGTCTCTGTTGAGCAGATGTCAATCCTGCCTCGCTTTTGCTTTGTTGCCTCTACCAAGATGATTTCCCGTTTCTCTCTTCACTGGAGCAGGCAGACACAGCCAACGCACATCAAGTGTCAAGAGACACGCTCTGCTGAGCTCAACGCTTGTGCAGATGCACATGTGCGACGAAGTCAACACACGTGCTTGTGGAGAGAAAGAAAGGGACTCCCAGGCGTGTGGAGCGACGGGGAGAAAGAGCGGGCGCTGAGGAACACAGTTTCAAACAGACTGTCTCCACACAAACAGGCACCTGTCTGCAGGTATCCTAGATCTTGATTCTTGAACTTGAGGAAACACGCGTCTGAGCAAAACTCCCAAACGCTTCCAGGAAAGACACAGGCTCTCCCACAAGCACACAAGTGTTTGCCCTCAGCTATAGATCAGGGACAAGCCTGTGAAGAGCAACCAAAGAGCTCGTCCGTCTTTCCCTCAATAGATGGGAGTAGGCGCGCTTGCGGATGTGTGCGTGTGTGTGGCCACGCGTTTGCTTAGGCATCAGTGTGTGAAAAGGTAGGTGCTTTTCTCTAGCTGCGTGTGCGTGCACGTGGTGCTGGGTGCACATCCCTGGGTGCTCGTGGAAAGGTTTCTGCATGGTTTTCGCTGAGGAATCGTGTGTGTGCACATGGACAAAGAGAAGGCGCAGCAACCAGGTTCCAGCGCCGAAGAAGGCAAAAGGCGAGGTTTCCGGCGCTATCTCCTTCTCTCCCCAGAGCTAGTCGCGCAAAGCAAGCCGCTAAGCCGGCGACCGGCAAGAGAGCTACAACGAAGCATGCCGAACGGAGAAAATAGCAGCAGCTCATCTGTTCACACCTTGTTTCTGCCATGTGCTTGAACGCCAAGACGTTCGCGCTTCTGTGAGATGAAAGACGTCCTTCTGCATATGTGGTTGCTCACACCGGTGCACTTGTTAGTGTATCCATTCAGTCCTGGGCTGCGGGGCATTCAGAAGTGGCTCTGTGGAGACGTCTGCATAGAGGCAGCTGTCAGAACACGCACACTCGATTGTTCACCAAAACATATGCAGACGCGTCCTTAGCCTGTAGATTTGGATGCACAGAGTTCCCTGTGTTCGCAAGAGACAAGGGAATCGCGTCTGTGCGCACAGAAGCAATAGCGGACCGTTTCCGTCGGAGTGAACGCGAAAGAGCCGTCTATATACTCGCAGACACGCGAACGTGCCTCAATGCGGTCACAGAGGCAGCAGCTTTTGCACAGATGCTCCTGGTGATTCTGGCACTTTCCAGGCACACTCCTGAAAGTCGCGCACACTGCTGTTCACTCGCTAAACGACCTCTTGGGAAACACGTCTCCGGTCGACGGACCGCTCAGATTGCTTCTCGTGTAACTGTGAACTGTGTCAGCGCAGGGAATCCGTCTCTGTTGAGCAGATGTCAATCCTGCCTCGCTTTTGCTTTGTTGCCTCTACCAAGATGATTTCCCGTTTCTCTCTTCACTGGAGCAGGCAGACACAGCCAACGCACATCAAGTGTCAAGAGACACGCTCTGCTGAGCTCAACGCTTGTGCAGATGCACATGTGCGACGAAGTCAACACACGTGCTTGTGGAGAGAAAGAAAGGGACTCCCAGGCGTGTGGAGCGACGGGGAGAAAGAGCGGGCGCTGAGGAACACAGTTTCAAACAGACTGTCTCCACACAAACAGGCACCTGTCTGCAGGTATCCTAGATCTTGATTCTTGAACTTGAGGAAACACGCGTCTGAGCAAAACTCCCAAACGCTTCCAGGAAAGACACAGGCTCTCCCACAAGCACACAAGTGTTTGCCCTCAGCTATAGATCAGGGACAAGCCTGTGAAGAGATGCCCTGCTATTCTTTCGCCTTATGGCATCATGTGTTTCGTTCCTCTTGGAGATCGATTGTTAAACGTCTTTCCTCGGGCGACTGTGAAGCATTTGCCAGCGGAGGAGAAGTAGCACGGAGCAGCATTCAGTACTGCCTACGAGTGTCTTTGCTACCCTACTAGCGGAGCTCCAAGAACAGGCACACATCTTCAGGTACCTTCCAAATGTGGATTCCCCTGCAGCCCCGTAGGCGGGCGTGCAGTACGCCAACCGTCAACGGACGTTTTTCCCCTCAAGCCTGTCAGGACGTTGCTCGTCCGTCTTTCCCTCAATAGATGGGAGTAGGCGCGCTTGCGGATGTGTGCGTGTGTGTGGCCACGCGTTTGCTTAGGCATCAGTGTGTGAAAAGGTAGGTGCTTTTCTCTAGCTGCGTGTGCGTGCACGTGGTGCTGGGTGCACATCCCTGGGTGCTCGTGGAAAGGTTTCTGCATGGTTTTCGCTGAGGAATCGTGTGTGTGCACATGGACAAAGAGAAGGCGCAGCAACCAGGTTCCAGCGCCGAAGAAGGCAAAAGGCGAGGTTTCCGGCGCTATCTCCTTCTCTCCCCAGAGCTAGTCGCGCAAAGCAAGCCGCTAAGCCGGCGACCGGCAAGAGAGCTACAACGAAGCATGCCGAACGGAGAAAATAGCAGCAGCTCATCTGTTCACACCTTGTTTCTGCCATGTGCTTGAACGCCAAGACGTTCGCGCTTCTGTGAGATGAAAGACGTCCTTCTGCATATGTGGTTGCTCACACCGGTGCACTTGTTAGTGTATCCATTCAGTCCTGGGCTGCGGGGCATTCAGAAGTGGCTCTGTGGAGACGTCTGCATAGAGGCAGCTGTCAGAACACGCACACTCGATTGTTCACCAAAACATATGCAGACGCGTCCTTAGCCTGTAGATTTGGATGCACAGAGTTCCCTGTGTTCGCAAGAGACAAGGGAATCGCGTCTGTGCGCACAGAAGCAATAGCGGACCGTTTCCCTCGGAGTGAACGCGAAAGAGCCGTCTATATACTCGCAGACACGCGAACGTGCCTCAATGCGGTCACAGAGGCAGCAGCTTTTGCACAGATGCTCCTGGTGATTCTGGCACTTTCCAGGCACACTCCTGAAAGTCGCGCACACTGCTGTTCACTCGCTAAACGACCTCTTGGGAAACACGTCTCCGGTCGACAGACCGCTCAGATTGCTTCTCGTGTAACTGTGAACTGTGTCAGCGCAGGGAATCCGTCTCTGTTGAGCAGATGTCAATCCTGCCTCGCTTTTGCTTTGTTGCCTCTACCAAGATGATTTCCCGTTTCTCTCTTCACTGGAGCAGGCAGACACAGCCAACGCACATCAAGTGTCAAGAGACACGCTCTGCTGAGCTCAACGCTTGTGCAGATGCACATGTGCGACGAAGTCAACACACGTGCTTGTGGAGAGAAAGAAAGGGACTCCCAGGCGTGTGGAGCGACGGGGAGAAAGAGCGGGCGCTGAGGAACACAGTTTCAAACAGACTGTCTCCACACAAACAGGCACCTGTCTGCAGGTATCCTAGATCTTGATTCTTGAACTTGAGGAAACACGCGTCTGAGCAAAACTCCCAAACGCTTCCAGGAAAGACACAGGCTCTCCCACAAGCACACAAGTGTTTGCCCTCAGCTATAGATCAGGGACAAGCCTGTGAAGAGCAACCAAAGAGCTCGTCCGTCTTTCCCTCAATAGATGGGAGTAGGCGCGCTTGCGGATGTGTGCGTGTGTGTGGCCACGCGTTTGCTTAGGCATCAGTGTGTGAAAAGGTAGGTGCTTTTCTCTAGCTGCGTGTGCGTGCACGTGGTGCTGGGTGCACATCCCTGGGTGCTCGTGGAAAGGTTTCTGCATGGTTTTCGCTGAGGAATCGTGTGTGTGCACATGGACAAAGAGAAGGCGCAGCAACCAGGTTCCAGCGCCGAAGAAGGCAAAAGGCGAGGTTTCCGGCGCTATCTCCTTCTCTCCCCAGAGCTAGTCGCGCAAAGCAAGCCGCTAAGCCGGCGACCGGCAAGAGAGCTACAACGAAGCATGCCGAACGGAGAAAATAGCAGCAGCTCATCTGTTCACACCTTGTTTCTGCCATGTGCTTGAACGCCAAGACGTTCGCGCTTCTGTGAGATGAAAGACGTCCTTCTGCATATGTGGTTGCTCACACCGGTGCACTTGTTAGTGTATCCATTCAGTCCTGGGCTGCGGGGCATTCAGAAGTGGCTCTGTGGAGACGTCTGCATAGAGGCAGCTGTCAGAACACGCACACTCGATTGTTCACCAAAACATATGCAGACGCGTCCTTAGCCTGTAGATTTGGATGCACAGAGTTCCCTGTGTTCGCAAGAGACAAGGGAATCGCGTCTGTGCGCACAGAAGCAATAGCGGACCGTTTCCCTCGGAGTGAACGCGAAAGAGCCGTCTATATACTCGCAGACACGCGAACGTGCCTCAATGCGGTCACAGAGGCAGCAGCTTTTGCACAGATGCTCCTGGTGATTCTGGCACTTTCCAGGCACACTCCTGAAAGTCGCGCACACTGCTGTTCACTCGCTAAACGACCTCTTGGGAAACACGTCTCCGGTCGACGGACCGCTCAGATTGCTTCTCGTGTAACTGTGAACTGTGTCAGCGCAGGGAATCCGTCTCTGTTGAGCAGATGTCAATCCTGCCTCGCTTTTGCTTTGTTGCCTCTACCAAGATGATTTCCCGTTTCTCTCTTCACTGGAGCAGGCAGACACAGCCAACGCACATCAAGTGTCAAGAGACACGCTCTGCTGAGCTCAACGCTTGTGCAGATGCACATGTGCGACGAAGTCAACACACGTGCTTGTGGAGAGAAAGAAAGGGACTCCCAGGCGTGTGGAGCGACGGGGAGAAAGAGCGGGCGCTGAGGAACACAGTTTCAAACAGACTGTCTCCACACAAACAGGCACCTGTCTGCAGGTATCCTAGATCTTGATTCTTGAACTTGAGGAAACACGCGTCTGAGCAAAACTCCCAAACGCTTCCAGGAAAGACACAGGCTCTCCCACAAGCACACAAGTGTTTGCCCTCAGCTATAGATCAGGGACAAGCCTGTGAAGAGATGCCCTGCTATTCTTTCGCCTTATGGCATCATGTGTTTCGTTCCTCTTGGAGATCGATTGTTAAACGTCTTTCCTCGGGCGACTGTGAAGCATTTGCCAGCGGAGGAGAAGTAGCACGGAGCAGCATTCAGTACTGCCTACGAGTGTCTTTGCTACCCTACTAGCGGAGCTCCAAGAACAGGCACACATCTTCAGGTACCTTCCAAATGTGGATTCCCCTGCAGCCCCGTAGGCGGGCGTGCAGTACGCCAACCGTCAACGGACGTTTTTCCCCTCAAGCCTGTCAGGACGTTGCTCGTCCGTCTTTCCCTCAATAGATGGGAGTAGGCGCGCTTGCGGATGTGTGCGTGTGTGTGGCCACGCGTTTGCTTAGGCATCAGTGTGTGAAAAGGTAGGTGCTTTTCTCTAGCTGCGTGTGCGTGCACGTGGTGCTGGGTGCACATCCCTGGGTGCTCGTGGAAAGGTTTCTGCATGGTTTTCGCTGAGGAATCGTGTGTGTGCACATGGACAAAGAGAAGGCGCAGCAACCAGGTTCCAGCGCCGAAGAAGGCAAAAGGCGAGGTTTCCGGCGCTATCTCCTTCTCTCCCCAGAGCTAGTCGCGCAAAGCAAGCCGCTAAGCCGGCGACCGGCAAGAGAGCTACAACGAAGCATGCCGAACGGAGAAAATAGCAGCAGCTCATCTGTTCACACCTTGTTTCTGCCATGTGCTTGAACGCCAAGACGTTCGCGCTTCTGTGAGATGAAAGACGTCCTTCTGCATATGTGGTTGCTCACACCGGTGCACTTGTTAGTGTATCCATTCAGTCCTGGGCTGCGGGGCATTCAGAAGTGGCTCTGTGGAGACGTCTGCATAGAGGCAGCTGTCAGAACACGCACACTCGATTGTTCACCAAAACATATGCAGACGCGTCCTTAGCCTGTAGATTTGGATGCACAGAGTTCCCTGTGTTCGCAAGAGACAAGGGAATCGCGTCTGTGCGCACAGAAGCAATAGCGGACCGTTTCCCTCGGAGTGAACGCGAAAGAGCCGTCTATATACTCGCAGACACGCGAACGTGCCTCAATGCGGTCACAGAGGCAGCAGCTTTTGCACAGATGCTCCTGGTGATTCTGGCACTTTCCAGGCACACTCCTGAAAGTCGCGCACACTGCTGTTCACTCGCTAAACGACCTCTTGGGAAACACGTCTCCGGTCGACAGACCGCTCAGATTGCTTCTCGTGTAACTGTGAACTGTGTCAGCGCAGGGAATCCGTCTCTGTTGAGCAGATGTCAATCCTGCCTCGCTTTTGCTTTGTTGCCTCTACCAAGATGATTTCCCGTTTCTCTCTTCACTGGAGCAGGCAGACACAGCCAACGCACATCAAGTGTCAAGAGACACGCTCTGCTGAGCTCAACGCTTGTGCAGATGCACATGTGCGACGAAGTCAACACACGTGCTTGTGGAGAGAAAGAAAGGGACTCCCAGGCGTGTGGAGCGACGGGGAGAAAGAGCGGGCGCTGAGGAACACAGTTTCAAACAGACTGTCTCCACACAAACAGGCACCTGTCTGCAGGTATCCTAGATCTTGATTCTTGAACTTGAGGAAACACGCGTCTGAGCAAAACTCCCAAACGCTTCCAGGAAAGACACAGGCTCTCCCACAAGCACACAAGTGTTTGCCCTCAGCTATAGATCAGGGACAAGCCTGTGAAGAGCAACCAAAGAGCTCGTCCGTCTTTCCCTCAATAGATGGGAGTAGGCGCGCTTGCGGATGTGTGCGTGTGTGTGGCCACGCGTTTGCTTAGGCATCAGTGTGTGAAAAGGTAGGTGCTTTTCTCTAGCTGCGTGTGCGTGCACGTGGTGCTGGGTGCACATCCCTGGGTGCTCGTGGAAAGGTTTCTGCATGGTTTTCGCTGAGGAATCGTGTGTGTGCACATGGACAAAGAGAAGGCGCAGCAACCAGGTTCCAGCGCCGAAGAAGGCAAAAGGCGAGGTTTCCGGCGCTATCTCCTTCTCTCCCCAGAGCTAGTCGCGCAAAGCAAGCCGCTAAGCCGGCGACCGGCAAGAGAGCTACAACGAAGCATGCCGAACGGAGAAAATAGCAGCAGCTCATCTGTTCACACCTTGTTTCTGCCATGTGCTTGAACGCCAAGACGTTCGCGCTTCTGTGAGATGAAAGACGTCCTTCTGCATATGTGGTTGCTCACACCGGTGCACTTGTTAGTGTATCCATTCAGTCCTGGGCTGCGGGGCATTCAGAAGTGGCTCTGTGGAGACGTCTGCATAGAGGCAGCTGTCAGAACACGCACACTCGATTGTTCACCAAAACATATGCAGACGCGTCCTTAGCCTGTAGATTTGGATGCACAGAGTTCCCTGTGTTCGCAAGAGACAAGGGAATCGCGTCTGTGCGCACAGAAGCAATAGCGGACCGTTTCCGTTGGAGTGAACGCGAAAGAGCCGTCTATATACTCGCAGACACGCGAACGTGCCTCAATGCGGTCACAGAGGCAGCAGCTTTTGCACAGATGCTCCTGGTGATTCTGGCACTTTCCAGGCACACTCCTGAAAGTCGCGCACACTGCTGTTCACTCGCTAAACGACCTCTTGGGAAACACGTCTCCGGTCGACGGACCGCTCAGATTGCTTCTCGTGTAACTGTGAATTGTGTCAGCGCAGGGAATCCGTCTCTGTTGAGCAGATGTCAATCCTGCCTCGCTTTTGCTTTGTTGCCTCTACCAAGATGATTTCCCGTTTCTCTCTTCACTGGAGCAGGCAGACACAGCCAACGCACATCAAGTGTCAAGAGACACGCTCTGCTGAGCTCAACGCTTGTGCAGATGCACATGTGCGACGAAGTCAACACACGTGCTTGTGGAGAGAAAGAAAGGGACTCCCAGGCGTGTGGAGCGACGGGGAGAAAGAGCGGGCGCTGAGGAACACAGTTTCAAACAGACTGTCTCCACACAAACAGGCACCTGTCTGCAGGTATCCTAGATCTTGATTCTTGAACTTGAGGAAACACGCGTCTGAGCAAAACTCCCAAACGCTTCCAGGAAAGACACAGGCTCTCCCACAAGCACACAAGTGTTTGCCCTCAGCTATAGATCAGGGACAAGCCTGTGAAGAGCAACCAAAGAGCTCGTCCGTCTTTCCCTCAATAGATGGGAGTAGGCGCGCTTGCGGATGTGTGCGTGTGTGTGGCCACGCGTTTGCTTAGGCATCAGTGTGTGAAAAGGTAGGTGCTTTTCTCTAGCTGCGTGTGCGTGCACGTGGTGCTGGGTGCACATCCCTGGGTGCTCGTGGAAAGGTTTCTGCATGGTTTTCGCTGAGGAATCGTGTGTGTGCACATGGACAAAGAGAAGGCGCAGCAACCAGGTTCCAGCGCCGAAGAAGGCAAAAGGCGAGGTTTCCGGCGCTATCTCCTTCTCTCCCCAGAGCTAGTCGCGCAAAGCAAGCCGCTAAGCCGGCGACCGGCAAGAGAGCTACAACGAAGCATGCCGAACGGAGAAAATAGCAGCAGCTCATCTGTTCACACCTTGTTTCTGCCATGTGCTTGAACGCCAAGACGTTCGCGCTTCTGTGAGATGAAAGACGTCCTTCTGCATATGTGGTTGCTCACACCGGTGCACTTGTTAGTGTATCCATTCAGTCCTGGGCTGCGGGGCATTCAGAAGTGGCTCTGTGGAGACGTCTGCATAGAGGCAGCTGTCAGAACACGCACACTCGATTGTTCACCAAAACATATGCAGACGCGTCCTTAGCCTGTAGATTTGGATGCACAGAGTTCCCTGTGTTCGCAAGAGACAAGGGAATCGCGTCTGTGCGCACAGAAGCAATAGCGGACCGTTTCCCTCGGAGTGAACGCGAAAGAGCCGTCTATATACTCGCAGACACGCGAACGTGCCTCAATGCGGTCACAGAGGCAGCAGCTTTTGCACAGATGCTCCTGGTGATTCTGGCACTTTCCAGGCACACTCCTGAAAGTCGCGCACACTGCTGTTCACTCGCTAAACGACCTCTTGGGAAACACGTCTCCGGTCGACGGACCGCTCAGATTGCTTCTCGTGTAACTGTGAACTGTGTCAGCGCAGGGAATCCGTCTCTGTTGAGCAGATGTCAATCCTGCCTCGCTTTTGCTTTGTTGCCTCTACCAAGATGATTTCCCGTTTCTCTCTTCACTGGAGCACGCAGACACAGCCAACGCACATCAAGTGTCAAGAGACACGCTCTGCTGAGCTCAACGCTTGTGCAGATGCACATGTGCGACGAAGTCAACACACGTGCTTGTGGAGAGAAAGAAAGGGACTCCCAGGCGTGTGGAGCGACGGGGAGAAAGAGCGGGCGCTGAGGAACACAGTTTCAAACAGACTGTCTCCACACAAACAGGCACCTGTCTGCAGGTATCCTAGATCTTGATTCTTGAACTTGAGGAAACACGCGTCTGAGCAAAACTCCCAAACGCTTCCAGGAAAGACACAGGCTCTCCCACAAGCACACAAGTCTTTGCCCTCAGCTATAGATCAGGGACAAGCCTGTAAAGAGCAACCAAAGAGCTCGTCCGTCTTTCCCTCAATAGATGGGAGTAGGCGCGCTTGCGGATGTGTGCGTGTGTGTGGCCACGCGTTTGCTTAGGCATCAGTGTGTGAAAAGGTAGGTGCTTTTCTCTAGCTGCGTGTGCGTGCACGTGGTGCTGGGTGCACATCCCTGGGTGCTCGTGGAAAGGTTTCTGCATGGTTTTCGCTGAGGAATCGTGTGTGTGCACATGGACAAAGAGAAGGCGCAGCAACCAGGTTCCAGCGCCGAAGAAGGCAAAAGGCGAGGTTTCCGGCGCTATCTCCTTCTCTCTCCAGAGCTAGTCGCGCAAAGCAAGCCGCTAAGCCGGCGACCGGCAAGAGAGCTACAACAAAGCATGCCGAACGGAGAAAATAGCAGCAGCTCATCTGTTCACACCTTGTTTCTGCCATGTGCTTGAACGCCAAGACGTTCGCGCTTCTGTGAGATGAAAGACGTCCTTCTGCATATGTGGTTGCTCACACCGGTGCACTTGTTAGTGTATCCATTCAGTCCTGGGCTGCGGGGCATTCAGAAGTGGCTCTGTGGAGACGTCTGCATAGAGGCAGCTGTCAGAACACGCACACTCGATTGTTCACCAAAACATATGCAGACGCGTCCTTAGCCTGTAGATTTGGATGCACAGAGTTCCCTGTGTTCGCAAGAGACAAGGGAATCGCGTCTGTGCGCACAGAAGCAATAGCGGACCGTTTCCCTCGGAGTGAACGCGAAAGAGCCGTCTATATACTCGCAGACACGCAAACGTGCCTCAATGCGGTCACAGAGGCAGCAGCTTTTGCACAGATGCTCCTGGTGATTCTGGCACTTTCCAGGCACACTCCTGAAAGTCGCGCACACTGCTGTTCACTCGCTAAACGACCTCTTGGGAAACACGTCTCCGGTCGACGGACCGCTCAGATTGCTTCTCGTGTAACTGTGAACTGTGTCAGCGCAGGGAATCCGTCTCTGTTGAGCAGATGTCAATCCTGCCTCGCTTTTGCTTTGTTGCCTCTACCAAGATGATTTCCCGTTTCTCTCTTCACTGGAGCAGGCAGACACAGCCAACGCACATCAAGTGTCAAGAGACACGCTCTGCTGAGCTCAACGCTTGTGCAGATGCACATGTGCGACGAAGTCAACACACGTGCTTGTGGAGAGAAAGAAAGGGACTCCCAGGCGTGTGGAGCGACGGGGAGAAAGAGCGGGCGCTGAGGAACACAGTTTCAAACAGACTGTCTCCACACAAACAGGCACCTGTCTGCAGGTATCCTAGATCTTGATTCTTGAACTTGAGGAAACACGCGTCTGAGCAAAACTCCCAAACGCTTCCAGGAAAGACACAGGCTCTCCCACAAGCACACAAGTGTTTGCCCTCAGCTATAGATCAGGGACAAGCCTGTGAAGAGCAACCAAAGAGCTCGTCCGTCTTTCCCTCAATAGATGGGAGTAGGCGCGCTTGCGGATGTGTGCGTGTGTGTGGCCACGCGTTTGCTTAGGCATCAGTGTGTGAAAAGGTAGGTGCTTTTCTCTAGCTGCGTGTGCGTGCACGTGGTGCTGGGTGCACATCCCTGGGTGCTCGTGGAAAGGTTTCTGCATGGTTTTCGCTGAGGAATCGTGTGTGTGCACATGGACAAAGAGAAGGCGCAGCAACCAGGTTCCAGCGCCGAAGAAGGCAAAAGGCGAGGTTTCCGGCGCTATCTCCTTCTCTCCCCAGAGCTAGTCGCGCAAAGCAAGCCGCTAAGCCGGCGACCGGCAAGAGAGCTACAACGAAGCATGCCGAACGGAGAAAATAGCAGCAGCTCATCTGTTCACACCTTGTTTCTGCCATGTGCTTGAACGCCAAGACGTTCGCGCTTCTGTGAGATGAAAGACGTCCTTCTGCATATGTGGTTGCTCACACCGGTGCACTTGTTAGTGTATCCATTCAGTCCTGGGCTGCGGGGCATTCAGAAGTGGCTCTGTGGAGACGTCTGCATAGAGGCAGCTGTCAGAACACGCACACTCGATTGTTCACCAAAACATATGCAGACGCGTCCTTAGCCTGTAGATTTGGATGCACAGAGTTCCCTGTGTTCGCAAGAGACAAGGGAATCGCGTCTGTGCGCACAGAAGCAATAGCGGACCGTTTCCCTCGGAGTGAACGCGAAAGAGCCGTCTATATACTCGCAGACACGCGAACGTGCCTCAATGCGGTCACAGAGGCAGCAGCTTTTGCACAGATGCTCCTGGTGATTCTGGCACTTTCCAGGCACACTCCTGAAAGTCGCGCACACTGCTGTTCACTCGCTAAACGACCTCTTGGGAAACACGTCTCCGGTCGACAGACCGCTCAGATTGCTTCTCGTGTAACTGTGAACTGTGTCAGCGCAGGGAATCCGTCTCTGTTGAGCAGATGTCAATCCTGCCTCGCTTTTGCTTTGTTGCCTCTACCAAGATGATTTCCCGTTTCTCTCTTCACTGGAGCAGGCAGACACAGCCAACGCACATCAAGTGTCAAGAGACACGCTCTGCTGAGCTCAACGCTTGTGCAGATGCACATGTGCGACGAAGTCAACACACGTGCTTGTGGAGAGAAAGAAAGGGACTCCCAGGCGTGTGGAGCGACGGGGAGAAAGAGCGGGCGCTGAGGAACACAGTTTCAAACAGACTGTCTCCACACAAACAGGCACCTGTCTGCAGGTATCCTAGATCTTGATTCTTGAACTTGAGGAAACACGCGTCTGAGCAAAACTCCCAAACGCTTCCAGGAAAGACACAGGCTCTCCCACAAGCACACAAGTGTTTGCCCTCAGCTATAGATCAGGGACAAGCCTGTGAAGAGCAACCAAAGAGCTCGTCCGTCTTTCCCTCAATAGATGGGAGTAGGCGCGCTTGCGGATGTGTGCGTGTGTGTGGCCACGCGTTTGCTTAGGCATCAGTGTGTGAAAAGGTAGGTGCTTTTCTCTAGCTGCGTGTGCGTGCACGTGGTGCTGGGTGCACATCCCTGGGTGCTCGTGGAAAGGTTTCTGCATGGTTTTCGCTGAGGAATCGTGTGTGTGCACATGGACAAAGAGAAGGCGCAGCAACCAGGTTCCAGCGCCGAAGAAGGCAAAAGGCGAGGTTTCCGGCGCTATCTCCTTCTCTCCCCAGAGCTAGTCGCGCAAAGCAAGCCGCTAAGCCGGCGACCGGCAAGAGAGCTACAACGAAGCATGCCGAACGGAGAAAATAGCAGCAGCTCATCTGTTCACACCTTGTTTCTGCCATGTGCTTGAACGCCAAGACGTTCGCGCTTCTGTGAGATGAAAGACGTCCTTCTGCATATGTGGTTGCTCACACCGGTGCACTTGTTAGTGTATCCATTCAGTCCTGGGCTGCGGGGCATTCAGAAGTGGCTCTGTGGAGACGTCTGCATAGAGGCAGCTGTCAGAACACGCACACTCGATTGTTCACCAAAACATATGCAGACGCGTCCTTAGCCTGTAGATTTGGATGCACAGAGTTCCCTGTGTTCGCAAGAGACAAGGGAATCGCGTCTGTGCGCACAGAAGCAATAGCGGACCGTTTCCCTCGGAGTGAACGCGAAAGAGCCGTCTATATACTCGCAGACACGCGAACGTGCCTCAATGCGGTCACAGAGGCAGCAGCTTTTGCACAGATGCTCCTGGTGATTCTGGCACTTTCCAGGCACACTCCTGAAAGTCGCGCACACTGCTGTTCACTCGCTAAACGACCTCTTGGGAAACACGTCTCCGGTCGACGGACCGCTCAGATTGCTTCTCGTGTAACTGTGAATTGTGTCAGCGCAGGGAATCCGTCTCTGTTGAGCAGATGTCAGTCCTGCCTCGCTTTTGCTTTGTTGCCTCTACCAAGATGATTTCCCGTTTCTCTCTTCACTGGAGCACGCAGACACAGCCAACGCACATCAAGTGTCAAGAGACACGCTCTGCTGAGCTCAACGCTTGTGCAGATGCACATGTGCGACGAAGTCAACACACGTGCTTGTGGAGAGAAAGAAAGGGACTCCCAGGCGTGTGGAGCGACGGGGAGAAAGAGCGGGCGCTGAGGAACACAGTTTCAAACAGACTGTCTCCACACAAACAGGCACCTGTCTGCAGGTATCCTAGATCTTGATTCTTGAACTTGAGGAAACACGCGTCTGAGCAAAACTCCCAAACGCTTCCAGGAAAGACACAGGCTCTCCCACAAGCACACAAGTGTTTGCCCTCAGCTATAGATCAGGGACAAGCCTGTGAAGAGCAACCAAAGAGCTCGTCCGTCTTTCCCTCAATAGATGGGAGTAGGCGCGCTTGCGGATGTGTGCGTGTGTGTGGCCACGCGTTTGCTTAGGCATCAGTGTGTGAAAAGGTAGGTGCTTTTCTCTAGCTGCGTGTGCGTGCACGTGGTGCTGGGTGCACATCCCTGGGTGCTCGTGGAAAGGTTTCTGCATGGTTTTCGCTGAGGAATCGTGTGTGTGCACATGGACAAAGAGAAGGCGCAGCAACCAGGTTCCAGCGCCGAAGAAGGCAAAAGGCGAGGTTTCCGGCGCTATCTCCTTCTCTCCCCAGAGCTAGTCGCGCAAAGCAAGCCGCTAAGCCGGCGACCGGCAAGAGAGCTACAACGAAGCATGCCGAACGGAGAAAATAGCAGCAGCTCATCTGTTCACACCTTGTTTCTGCCATGTGCTTGAACGCCAAGACGTTCGCGCTTCTGTGAGATGAAAGACGTCCTTCTGCATATGTGGTTGCTCACACCGGTGCACTTGTTAGTGTATCCATTCAGTCCTGGGCTGCGGGGCATTCAGAAGTGGCTCTGTGGAGACGTCTGCATAGAGGCAGCTGTCAGAACACGCACACTCGATTGTTCACCAAAACATATGCAGACGCGTCCTTAGCCTGTAGATTTGGATGCACAGAGTTCCCTGTGTTCGCAAGAGACAAGGGAATCGCGTCTGTGCGCACAGAAGCAATAGCGGACCGTTTCCCTCGGAGTGAACGCGAAAGAGCCGTCTATATACTCGCAGACACGCGAACGTGCCTCAATGCGGTCACAGAGGCAGCAGCTTTTGCACAGATGCTCCTGGTGATTCTGGCACTTTCCAGGCACACTCCTGAAAGTCGCGCACACTGCTGTTCACTCGCTAAACGACCTCTTGGGAAACACGTCTCCGGTCGACGGACCGCTCAGATTGCTTCTCGTGTAACTGTGAACTGTGTCAGCGCAGGGAATCCGTCTCTGTTGAGCAGATGTCAATCCTGCCTCGCTTTTGCTTTGTTGCCTCTACCAAGATGATTTCCCGTTTCTCTCTTCACTGGAGCACGCAGACACAGCCAACGCACATCAAGTGTCAAGAGACACGCTCTGCTGAGCTCAACGCTTGTGCAGATGCACATGTGCGACGAAGTCAACACACGTGCTTGTGGAGAGAAAGAAAGGGACTCCCAGGCGTGTGGAGCGACGGGGAGAAAGAGCGGGCGCTGAGGAACACAGTTTCAAACAGACTGTCTCCACACAAACAGGCACCTGTCTGCAGGTATCCTAGATCTTGATTCTTGAACTTGAGGAAACACGCGTCTGAGCAAAACTCCCAAACGCTTCCAGGAAAGACACAGGCTCTCCCACAAGCACACAAGTGTTTGCCCTCAGCTATAGATCAGGGACAAGCCTGTGAAGAGCAACCAAAGAGCTCGTCCGTCTTTCCCTCAATAGATGGGAGTAGGCGCGCTTGCGGATGTGTGCGTGTGTGTGGCCACGCGTTTGCTTAGGCATCAGTGTGTGAAAAGGTAGGTGCTTTTCTCTAGCTGCGTGTGCGTGCACGTGGTGCTGGGTGCACATCCCTGGGTGCTCGTGGAAAGGTTTCTGCATGGTTTTCGCTGAGGAATCGTGTGTGTGCACATGGACAAAGAGAAGGCGCAGCAACCAGGTTCCAGCGCCGAAGAAGGCAAAAGGCGAGGTTTCCGGCGATATCTCCTTCTCTCCCCAGAGCTAGTCGCGCAAAGCAAGCCGCTAAGCCGGCGACCGGCAAGAGAGCTACAACGAAGCATGCCGAACGGAGAAAATAGCAGCAGCTCATCTGTTCACACCTTGTTTCTGCCATGTGCTTGAACGCCAAGACGTTCGCGCTTCTGTGAGATGAAAGACGTCCTTCTGCATATGTGGTTGCTCACACCGGTGCACTTGTTAGTGTATCCATTCAGTCCTGGGCTGCGGGGCATTCAGAAGTGGCTCTGTGGAGACGTCTGCATAGAGGCAGCTGTCAGAACACGCACACTCGATTGTTCACCAAAACATATGCAGACGCGTCCTTAGCCTGTAGATTTGGATGCACAGAGTTCCCTGTGTTCGCAAGAGACAAGGGAATCGCGTCTGTACGCACAGAAGCAATAGCGGACCGTTTCCCTCGGAGTGAACGCGAAAGAGCCGTCTATATACTCGCAGACACGCAAACGTGCCTCAATGCGGTCACAGAGGCAGCAGCTTTTGCACAGATGCTCCTGGTGATTCTGGCACTTTCCAGGCACACTCCTGAAAGTCGCGCACACTGCTGTTCACTCGCTAAACGACCTCTTGGGAAACACGTCTCCGGTCGACGGACCGCTCAGATTGCTTCTCGTGTAACTGTGAACTGTGTCAGCGCAGGGAATCCGTCTCTGTTGAGCAGATGTCAATCCTGCCTCGCTTTTGCTTTGTTGCCTCTACCAAGATGATTTCCCGTTTCTCTCTTCACTGGAGCAGGCAGACACAGCCAACGCACATCAAGTGTCAAGAGACACGCTCTGCTGAGCTCAACGCTTGTGCAGATGCACATGTGCGACGAAGTCAACACACGTGCTTGTGGAGAGAAAGAAAGGGACTCCCAGGCGTGTGGAGCGACGGGGAGAAAGAGCGGGCGCTGAGGAACACAGTTTCAAACAGACTGTCTCCACACAAACAGGCACCTGTCTGCAGGTATCCTAGATCTTGATTCTTGAACTTGAGGAAACACGCGTCTGAGCAAAACTCCCAAACGCTTCCAGGAAAGACACAGGCTCTCCCACAAGCACACAAGTGTTTGCCCTCAGCTATAGATCAGGGACAAGCCTGTGAAGAGCAACCAAAGAGCTCGTCCGTCTTTCTCTCAATAGATGGGAGTAGGCGCGCTTGCGGATGTGTGCGTGTGTGTGGCCACGCGTTTGCTTAGGCATCAGTGTGTGAAAAGGTAGGTGCTTTTCTCTAGCTGCGTGTGCGTGCACGTGGTGCTGGGTGCACATCCCTGGGTGCTCGTGGAAAGGTTTCTGCATGGTTTTCGCTGAGGAATCGTGTGTGTGCACATGGACAAAGAGAAGGCGCAGCAACCAGGTTCCAGCGCCGAAGAAGGCAAAAGGCGAGGTTTCCGGCGCTATCTCCTTCTCTCCCCAGAGCTAGTCGCGCAAAGCAAGCCGCTAAGCCGGCGACCGGCAAGAGAGCTACAACGAAGCATGCCGAACGGAGAAAATAGCAGCAGCTCATCTGTTCACACCTTGTTTCTGCCATGTGCTTGAACGCCAAGACGTTCGCGCTTCTGTGAGATGAAAGACGTCCTTCTGCATATGTGGTTGCTCACACCGGTGCACTTGTTAGTGTATCCATTCAGTCCTGGGCTGCGGGGCATTCAGAAGTGGCTCTGTGGAGACGTCTGCATAGAGGCAGCTGTCAGAACACGCACACTCGATTGTTCACCAAAACATATGCAGACGCGTCCTTAGCCTGTAGATTTGGATGCACAGAGTTCCCTGTGTTCGCAAGAGACAAGGGAATCGCGTCTGTGCGCACAGAAGCAATAGCGGACCGTTTCCCTTGGAGTGAACGCGAAAGAGCCGTCTATATACTCGCAGACACGCGAACGTGCCTCAATGCGGTCACAGAGGCAGCAGCTTTTGCACAGATGCTCCTGGTGATTCTGGCACTTTCCAGGCACACTCCTGAAAGTCGCGCACACTGCTGTTCACTCGCTAAACGACCTCTTGGGAAACACGTCTCCGGTCGACGGACCGCTCAGATTGCTTCTCGTGTAACTGTGAACTGTGTCAGCGCAGGGAATCCGTCTCTGTTGAGCAGATGTCAATCCTGCCTCGCTTTTGCTTTGTTGCCTCTACCAAGATGATTTCCCGTTTCTCTCTTCACTGGAGCAGGCAGACACAGCCAACGCACATCAAGTGTCAAGAGACACGCTCTGCTGAGCTCAACGCTTGTGCAGATGCACATGTGCGACGAAGTCAACACACGTGCTTGTGGAGAGAAAGAAAGGGACTCCCAGGCGTGTGGAGCGACGGGGAGAAAGAGCGGGCGCTGAGGAACACAGTTTCAAACAGACTGTCTCCACACAAACAGGCACCTGTCTGCAGGTATCCTAGATCTTGATTCTTGAACTTGAGGAAACACGCGTCTGAGCAAAACTCCCAAACGCTTCCAGGAAAGACACAGGCTCTCCCACAAGCACACAAGTGTTTGCCCTCAGCTATAGATCAGGGACAAGCCTGTGAAGAGCAACCAAAGAGCTCGTCCGTCTTTCCCTCAATAGATGGGAGTAGGCGCGCTTGCGGATGTGTGCGTGTGTGTGGCCACGCGTTTGCTTAGGCATCAGTGTGTGAAAAGGTAGGTGCTTTTCTCTAGCTGCGTGTGCGTGCACGTGGTGCTGGGTGCACATCCCTGGGTGCTCGTGGAAAGGTTTCTGCATGGTTTTCGCTGAGGAATCGTGTGTGTGCACATGGACAAAGAGAAGGCGCAGCAACCAGGTTCCAGCGCCGAAGAAGGCAAAAGGCGAGGTTTCCGGCGCTATCTCCTTCTCTCCCCAGAGCTAGTCGCGCAAAGCAAGCCGCTAAGCCGGCGACCGGCAAGAGAGCTACAACAAAGCATGCCGAACGGAGAAAATAGCAGCAGCTCATCTGTTCACACCTTGTTTCTGCCATGTGCTTGAACGCCAAGACGTTCGCGCTTCTGTGAGATGAAAGACGTCCTTCTGCATATGTGGTTGCTCACACCGGTGCACTTGTTAGTGTATCCATTCAGTCCTGGGCTGCGGGGCATTCAGAAGTGGCTCTGTGGAGACGTCTGCATAGAGGCAGCTGTCAGAACACGCACACTCGATTGTTCACCAAAACATATGCAGACGCGTCCTTAGCCTGTAGATTTGGATGCACAGAGTTCCCTGTGTTCGCAAGAGACAAGGGAATCGCGTCTGTGCGCACAGAAGCAATAGCGGACCGTTTCCCTCGGAGTGAACGCGAAAGAGCCGTCTATATACTCGCAGACACGCGAACGTGCCTCAATGCGGTCACAGAGGCAGCAGCTTTTGCACAGATGCTCCTGGTGATTCTGGCACTTTCCAGGCACACTCCTGAAAGTCGCGCACACTGCTGTTCACTCGCTAAACGACCTCTTGGGAAACACGTCTCCGGTCGACGGACCGCTCAGATTGCTTCTCGTGTAACTGTGAACTGTGTCAGCGCAGGGAATCCGTCTCTGTTGAGCAGATGTCAATCCTGCCTCGCTTTTGCTTTGTTGCCTCTACCAAGATGATTTCCCGTTTCTCTCTTCACTGGAGCAGGCAGACACAGCCAACGCACATCAAGTGTCAAGAGACACGCTCTGCTGAGCTCAACGCTTGTGCAGATGCACATGTGCGACGAAGTCAACACACGTGCTTGTGGAGAGAAAGAAAGGGACTCCCAGGCGTGTGGAGCGACGGGGAGAAAGAGCGGGCGCTGAGGAACACAGTTTCAAACAGACTGTCTCCACACAAACAGGCACCTGTCTGCAGGTATCCTAGATCTTGATTCTTGAACTTGAGGAAACACGCGTCTGAGCAAAACTCCCAAACGCTTCCAGGAAAGACACAGGCTCTCCCACAAGCACACAAGTGTTTGCCCTCAGCTATAGATCAGGGACAAGCCTGTGAAGAGCAACCAAAGAGCTCGTCCGTCTTTCCCTCAATAGATGGGAGTAGGCGCGCTTGCGGATGTGTGCGTGTGTGTGGCCACGCGTTTGCTTAGGCATCAGTGTGTGAAAAGGTAGGTGCTTTTCTCTAGCTGCGTGTGCGTGCACGTGGTGCTGGGTGCACATCCCTGGGTGCTCGTGGAAAGGTTTCTGCATGGTTTTCGCTGAGGAATCGTGTGTGTGCACATGGACAAAGAGAAGGCGCAGCAACCAGGTTCCAGCGCCGAAGAAGGCAAAAGGCGAGGTTTCCGGCGCTATCTCCTTCTCTCCCCAGAGCTAGTCGCGCAAAGCAAGCCGCTAAGCCGGCGACCGGCAAGAGAGCTACAACGAAGCATGCCGAACGGAGAAAATAGCAGCAGCTCATCTGTTCACACCTTGTTTCTGCCATGTGCTTGAACGCCAAGACGTTCGCGCTTCTGTGAGATGAAAGACGTCCTTCTGCATATGTGGTTGCTCACACCGGTGCACTTGTTAGTGTATCCATTCAGTCCTGGGCTGCGGGGCATTCAGAAGTGGCTCTGTGGAGACGTCTGCATAGAGGCAGCTGTCAGAACACGCACACTCGATTGTTCACCAAAACATATGCAGACGCGTCCTTAGCCTGTAGATTTGGATGCACAGAGTTCCCTGTGTTCGCAAGAGACAAGGGAATCGCGTCTGTGCGCACAGAAGCAATAGCGGACCGTTTCCCTCGGAGTGAACGCGAAAGAGCCGTCTATATACTCGCAGACACGCGAACGTGCCTCAATGCGGTCACAGAGGCAGCAGCTTTTGCACAGATGCTCCTGGTGATTCTGGCACTTTCCAGGCACACTCCTGAAAGTCGCGCACACTGCTGTTCACTCGCTAAACGACCTCTTGGGAAACACGTCTCCGGTCGACGGACCGCTCAGATTGCTTCTCGTGTAACTGTGAACTGTGTCAGCGCAGGGAATCCGTCTCTGTTGAGCAGATGTCAATCCTGCCTCGCTTTTGCTTTGTTGCCTCTACCAAGATGATTTCCCGTTTCTCTCTTCACTGGAGCACGCAGACACAGCCAACGCACATCAAGTGTCAAGAGACACGCTCTGCTGAGCTCAACGCTTGTGCAGATGCACATGTGCGACGAAGTCAACACACGTGCTTGTGGAGAGAAAGAAAGGGACTCCCAGGCGTGTGGAGCGACGGGGAGAAAGAGCGGGCGCTGAGGAACACAGTTTCAAACAGACTGTCTCCACACAAACAGGCACCTGTCTGCAGGTATCCTAGATCTTGATTCTTGAACTTGAGGAAACACGCGTCTGAGCAAAACTCCCAAACGCTTCCAGGAAAGACACAGGCTCTCCCACAAGCACACAAGTGTTTGCCCTCAGCTATAGATCAGGGACAAGCCTGTGAAGAGCAACCAAAGAGCTCGTTCGTCTTTCTCTCAATAGATGGGAGTAGGCGCGCTTGCGGATGTGTGCGTGTGTGTGGCCACGCGTTTGCTTAGGCATCAGTGTGTGAAAAGGTAGGTGCTTTTCTCTAGCTGCGTGTGCGTGCACGTGGTGCTGGGTGCACATCCCTGGGTGCTCGTGGAAAGGTTTCTGCATGGTTTTCGCTGAGGAATCGTGTGTGTGCACATGGACAAAGAGAAGGCGCAGCAACCAGGTTCCAGCGCCGAAGAAGGCAAAAGGCGAGGTTTCCGGCGCTATCTCCTTCTCTCCCCAGAGCTAGTCGCGCAAAGCAAGCCGCTAAGCCGGCGACCGGCAAGAGAGCTACAACGAAGCATGCCGAACGGAGAAAATAGCAGCAGCTCATCTGTTCACACCTTGTTTCTGCCATGTGCTTGAACGCCAAGACGTTCGCGCTTCTGTGAGATGAAAGACGTCCTTCTGCATATGTGGTTGCTCACACCGGTGCACTTGTTAGTGTATCCATTCAGTCCTGGGCTGCGGGGCATTCAGAAGTGGCTCTGTGGAGACGTCTGCATAGAGGCAGCTGTCAGAACACGCACACTCGATTGTTCACCAAAACATATGCAGACGCGTCCTTAGCCTGTAGATTTGGATGCACAGAGTTCCCTGTGTTCGCAAGAGACAAGGGAATCGCGTCTGTGCGCACAGAAGCAATAGCGGACCGTTTCCCTCGGAGTGAACGCGAAAGAGCCGTCTATATACTCGCAGACACGCGAACGTGCCTCAATGCGGTCACAGAGGCAGCAGCTTTTGCACAGATGCTCCTGGTGATTCTGGCACTTTCCAGGCACACTCCTGAAAGTCGCGCACACTGCTGTTCACTCGCTAAACGACCTCTTGGGAAACACGTCTCCGGTCGACGGACCGCTCAGATTGCTTCTCGTGTAACTGTGAACTGTGTCAGCGCAGGGAATCCGTCTCTGTTGAGCAGATGTCAATCCTGCCTCGCTTTTGCTTTGTTGCCTCTACCAAGATGATTTCCCGTTTCTCTCTTCACTGGAGCAGGCAGACACAGCCAACGCACATCAAGTGTCAAGAGACACGCTCTGCTGAGCTCAACGCTTGTGCAGATGCACATGTGCGACGAAGTCAACACACGTGCTTGTGGAGAGAAAGAAAGGGACTCCCAGGCGTGTGGAGCGACGGGGAGAAAGAGCGGGCGCTGAGGAACACAGTTTCAAACAGACTGTCTCCACACAAACAGGCACCTGTCTGCAGGTATCCTAGATCTTGATTCTTGAACTTGAGGAAACACGCGTCTGAGCAAAACTCCCAAACGCTTCCAGGAAAGACACAGGCTCTCCCACAAGCACACAAGTGTTTGCCCTCAGCTATAGATCAGGGACAAGCCTGTGAAGAGCAACCAAAGAGCTCGTCCGTCTTTCTCTCAATAGATGGGAGTAGGCGCGCTTGCGGATGTGTGCGTGTGTGTGGCCACGCGTTTGCTTAGGCATCAGTGTGTGAAAAGGTAGGTGCTTTTCTCTAGCTGCGTGTGCGTGCACGTGGTGCTGGGTGCACATCCCTGGGTGCTCGTGGAAAGGTTTCTGCATGGTTTTCGCTGAGGAATCGTGTGTGTGCACATGGACAAAGAGAAGGCGCAGCAACCAGGTTCCAGCGCCGAAGAAGGCAAAAGGCGAGGTTTCCGGCGCTATCTCCTTCTCTCCCCAGAGCTAGTCGCGCAAAGCAAGCCGCTAAGCCGGCGACCGGCAAGAGAGCTACAACGAAGCATGCCGAACGGAGAAAATAGCAGCAGCTCATCTGTTCACACCTTGTTTCTGCCATGTGCTTGAACGCCAAGACGTTCGCGCTTCTGTGAGATGAAAGACGTCCTTCTGCATATGTGGTTGCTCACACCGGTGCACTTGTTAGTGTATCCATTCAGTCCTGGGCTGCGGGGCATTCAGAAGTGGCTCTGTGGAGACGTCTGCATAGAGGCAGCTGTCAGAACACGCACACTCGATTGTTCACCAAAACATATGCAGACGCGTCCTTAGCCTGTAGATTTGGATGCACAGAGTTCCCTGTGTTCGCAAGAGACAAGGGAATCGCGTCTGTGCGCACAGAAGCAATAGCGGACCGTTTCCCTCGGAGTGAACGCGAAAGAGCCGTCTATATACTCGCAGACACGCGAACGTGCCTCAATGCGGTCACAGAGGCAGCAGCTTTTGCACAGATGCTCCTGGTGATTCTGGCACTTTCCAGGCACACTCCCGAAAGTCGCGCACACTGCTGTTCACTCGCTAAACGACCTCTTGGGAAACACGTCTCCGGTCGACGGACCGCTCAGATTGCTTCTCGTGTAACTGTGAACTGTGTCAGCGCAGGGAATCCGTCTCTGTTGAGCAGATGTCAATCCTGCCTCGCTTTTGCTTTGTTGCCTCTACCAAGATGATTTCCCGTTTCTCTCTTCACTGGAGCACGCAGACACAGCCAACGCACATCAAGTGTCAAGAGACACGCTCTGCTGAGCTCAACGCTTGTGCAGATGCACATGTGCGACGAAGTCAACACACGTGCTTGTGGAGAGAAAGAAAGGGACTCCCAGGCGTGTGGAGCGACGGGGAGAAAGAGCGGGCGCTGAGGAACACAGTTTCAAACAGACTGTCTCCACACAAACAGGCACCTGTCTGCAGGTATCCTAGATCTTGATTCTTGAACTTGAGGAAACACGCGTCTGAGCAAAACTCCCAAACGCTTCCAGGAAAGACACAGGCTCTCCCACAAGCACACAAGTGTTTGCCCTCAGCTATAGATCAGGGACAAGCCTGTGAAGAGCAACCAAAGAGCTCGTCCGTCTTTCCCTCAATAGATGGGAGTAGGCGCGCTTGCGGATGTGTGCGTGTGTGTGGCCACGCGTTTGCTTAGGCATCAGTGTGTGAAAAGGTAGGTGCTTTTCTCTAGCTGCGTGTGCGTGCACGTGGTGCTGGGTGCACATCCCTGGGTGCTCGTGGAAAGGTTTCTGCATGGTTTTCGCTGAGGAATCGTGTGTGTGCACATGGACAAAGAGAAGGCGCAGCAACCAGGTTCCAGCGCCGAAGAAGGCAAAAGGCGAGGTTTCCGGCGCTATCTCCTTCTCTCCCCAGAGCTAGTCGCGCAAAGCAAGCCGCTAAGCCGGCGACCGGCAAGAGAGCTACAACGAAGCATGCCGAACGGAGAAAATAGCAGCAGCTCATCTGTTCACACCTTGTTTCTGCCATGTGCTTGAACGCCAAGACGTTCGCGCTTCTGTGAGATGAAAGACGTCCTTCTGCATATGTGGTTGCTCACACCGGTGCACTTGTTAGTGTATCCATTCAGTCCTGGGCTGCGGGGCATTCAGAAGTGGCTCTGTGGAGACGTCTGCATAGAGGCAGCTGTCAGAACACGCACACTCGATTGTTCACCAAAACATATGCAGACGCGTCCTTAGCCTGTAGATTTGGATGCACAGAGTTCCCTGTGTTCGCAAGAGACAAGGGAATCGCGTCTGTGCGCACAGAAGCAATAGCGGACCGTTTCCCTCGGAGTGAACGCGAAAGAGCCGTCTATATACTCGCAGACACGCGAACGTGCCTCAATGCGGTCACAGAGGCAGCAGCTTTTGCACAGATGCTCCTGGTGATTCTGGCACTTTCCAGGCACACTCCTGAAAGTCGCGCACACTGCTGTTCACTCGCTAAACGACCTCTTGGGAAACACGTCTCCGGTCGACGGACCGCTCAGATTGCTTCTCGTGTAACTGTGAACTGTGTCAGCGCAGGGAATCCGTCTCTGTTGAGCAGATGTCAATCCTGCCTCGCTTTTGCTTTGTTGCCTCTACCAAGATGATTTCCCGTTTCTCTCTTCACTGGAGCAGGCAGACACAGCCAACGCACATCAAGTGTCAAGAGACACGCTCTGCTGAGCTCAACGCTTGTGCAGATGCACATGTGCGACGAAGTCAACACACGTGCTTGTGGAGAGAAAGAAAGGGACTCCCAGGCGTGTGGAGCGACGGGGAGAAAGAGCGGGCGCTGAGGAACACAGTTTCAAACAGACTGTCTCCACACAAACAGGCACCTGTCTGCAGGTATCCTAGATCTTGATTCTTGAACTTGAGGAAACACGCGTCTGAGCAAAACTCCCAAACGCTTCCAGGAAAGACACAGGCTCTCCCACAAGCACACAAGTGTTTGCCCTCAGCTATAGATCAGGGACAAGCCTGTGAAGAGCAACCAAAGAGCTCGTCCGTCTTTCTCTCAATAGATGGGAGTAGGCGCGCTTGCGGATGTGTGCGTGTGTGTGGCCACGCGTTTGCTTAGGCATCAGTGTGTGAAAAGGTAGGTGCTTTTCTCTAGCTGCGTGTGCGTGCACGTGGTGCTGGGTGCACATCCCTGGGTGCTCGTGGAAAGGTTTCTGCATGGTTTTCGCTGAGGAATCGTGTGTGTGCACATGGACAAAGAGAAGGCGCAGCAACCAGGTTCCAGCGCCGAAGAAGGCAAAAGGCGAGGTTTCCGGCGCTATCTCCTTCTCTCCCCAGAGCTAGTCGCGCAAAGCAAGCCGCTAAGCCGGCGACCGGCAAGAGAGCTACAACGAAGCATGCCGAACGGAGAAAATAGCAGCAGCTCATCTGTTCACACCTTGTTTCTGCCATGTGCTTGAACGCCAAGACGTTCGCGCTTCTGTGAGATGAAAGACGTCCTTCTGCATATGTGGTTGCTCACACCGGTGCACTTGTTAGTGTATCCATTCAGTCCTGGGCTGCGGGGCATTCAGAAGTGGCTCTGTGGAGACGTCTGCATAGAGGCAGCTGTCAGAACACGCACACTCGATTGTTCACCAAAACATATGCAGACGCGTCCTTAGCCTGTAGATTTGGATGCACAGAGTTCCCTGTGTTCGCAAGAGACAAGGGAATCGCGTCTGTGCGCACAGAAGCAATAGCGGACCGTTTCCCTCGGAGTGAACGCGAAAGAGCCGTCTATATACTCGCAGACACGCGAACGTGCCTCAATGCGGTCACAGAGGCAGCAGCTTTTGCACAGATGCTCCTGGTGATTCTGGCACTTTCCAGGCACACTCCTGAAAGTCGCGCACACTGCTGTTCACTCGCTAAACGACCTCTTGGGAAACACGTCTCCGGTCGACGGACCGCTCAGATTGCTTCTCGTGTAACTGTGAACTGTGTCAGCGCAGGGAATCCGTCTCTGTTGAGCAGATGTCAATCCTGCCTCGCTTTTGCTTTGTTGCCTCTACCAAGATGATTTCCCGTTTCTCTCTTCACTGGAGCAGGCAGACACAGCCAACGCACATCAAGTGTCAAGAGACACGCTCTGCTGAGCTCAACGCTTGTGCAGATGCACATGTGCGACGAAGTCAACACACGTGCTTGTGGAGAGAAAGAAAGGGACTCCCAGGCGTGTGGAGCGACGGGGAGAAAGAGCGGGCGCTGAGGAACACAGTTTCAAACAGACTGTCTCCACACAAACAGGCACCTGTCTGCAGGTATCCTAGATCTTGATTCTTGAACTTGAGGAAACACGCGTCTGAGCAAAACTCCCAAACGCTTCCAGGAAAGACACAGGCTCTCCCACAAGCACACAAGTGTTTGCCCTCAGCTATAGATCAGGGACAAGCCTGTGAAGAGCAACCAAAGAGCTCGTCCGTCTTTCCCTCAATAGATGGGAGTAGGCGCGCTTGCGGATGTGTGCGTGTGTGTGGCCACGCGTTTGCTTAGGCATCAGTGTGTGAAAAGGTAGGTGCTTTTCTCTAGCTGCGTGTGCGTGCACGTGGTGCTGGGTGCACATCCCTGGGTGCTCGTGGAAAGGTTTCTGCATGGTTTTCGCTGAGGAATCGTGTGTGTGCACATGGACAAAGAGAAGGCGCAGCAACCAGGTTCCAGCGCCGAAGAAGGCAAAAGGCGAGGTTTCCGGCGCTATCTCCTTCTCTCCCCAGAGCTAGTCGCGCAAAGCAAGCCGCTAAGCCGGCGACCGGCAAGAGAGCTACAACGAAGCATGCCGAACGGAGAAAATAGCAGCAGCTCATCTGTTCACACCTTGTTTCTGCCATGTGCTTGAACGCCAAGACGTTCGCGCTTCTGTGAGATGAAAGACGTCCTTCTGCATATGTGGTTGCTCACACCGGTGCACTTGTTAGTGTATCCATTCAGTCCTGGGCTGCGGGGCATTCAGAAGTGGCTCTGTGGAGACGTCTGCATAGAGGCAGCTGTCAGAACACGCACACTCGATTGTTCACCAAAACATATGCAGACGCGTCCTTAGCCTGTAGATTTGGATGCACAGAGTTCCCTGTGTTCGCAAGAGACAAGGGAATCGCGTCTGTGCGCACAGAAGCAATAGCGGACCGTTTCCCTCGGAGTGAACGCGAAAGAGCCGTCTATATACTCGCAGACACGCGAACGTGCCTCAATGCGGTCACAGAGGCAGCAGCTTTTGCACAGATGCTCCTGGTGATTCTGGCACTTTCCAGGCACACTCCTGAAAGTCGCGCACACTGCTGTTCACTCGCTAAACGACCTCTTGGGAAACACGTCTCCGGTCGACGGACCGCTCAGATTGCTTCTCGTGTAACTGTGAACTGTGTCAGCGCAGGGAATCCGTCTCTGTTGAGCAGATGTCAATCCTGCCTCGCTTTTGCTTTGTTGCCTCTACCAAGATGATTTCCCGTTTCTCTCTTCACTGGAGCACGCAGACACAGCCAACGCACATCAAGTGTCAAGAGACACGCTCTGCTGAGCTCAACGCTTGTGCAGATGCACATGTGCGACGAAGTCAACACACGTGCTTGTGGAGAGAAAGAAAGGGACTCCCAGGCGTGTGGAGCGACGGGGAGAAAGAGCGGGCGCTGAGGAACACAGTTTCAAACAGACTGTCTCCACACAAACAGGCACCTGTCTGCAGGTATCCTAGATCTTGATTCTTGAACTTGAGGAAACACGCGTCTGAGCAAAACTCCCAAACGCTTCCAGGAAAGACACAGGCTCTCCCACAAGCACACAAGTGTTTGCCCTCAGCTATAGATCAGGGACAAGCCTGTGAAGAGCAACCAAAGAGCTCGTCCGTCTTTCCCTCAATAGATGGGAGTAGGCGCGCTTGCGGATGTGTGCGTGTGTGTGGCCACGCGTTTGCTTAGGCATCAGTGTGTGAAAAGGTAGGTGCTTTTCTCTAGCTGCGTGTGCGTGCACGTGGTGCTGGGTGCACATCCCTGGGTGCTCGTGGAAAGGTTTCTGCATGGTTTTCGCTGAGGAATCGTGTGTGTGCACATGGACAAAGAGAAGGCGCAGCAACCAGGTTCCAGCGCCGAAGAAGGCAAAAGGCGAGGTTTCCGGCGCTATCTCCTTCTCTCCCCAGAGCTAGTCGCGCAAAGCAAGCCGCTAAGCCGGCGACCGGCAAGAGAGCTACAACGAAGCATGCCGAACGGAGAAAATAGCAGCAGCTCATCTGTTCACACCTTGTTTCTGCCATGTGCTTGAACGCCAAGACGTTCGCGCTTCTGTGAGATGAAAGACGTCCTTCTGCATATGTGGTTGCTCACACCGGTGCACTTGTTAGTGTATCCATTCAGTCCTGGGCTGCGGGGCATTCAGAAGTGGCTCTGTGGAGACGTCTGCATAGAGGCAGCTGTCAGAACACGCACACTCGATTGTTCACCAAAACATATGCAGACGCGTCCTTAGCCTGTAGATTTGGATGCACAGAGTTCCCTGTGTTCGCAAGAGACAAGGGAATCGCGTCTGTGCGCACAGAAGCAATAGCGGACCGTTTCCCTCGGAGTGAACGCGAAAGAGTCGTCTATATACTCGCAGACACGGGAACGTGCCTCAATGCGGTCACAGAGGCAGCAGCTTTTGCACAGATGCTCCTGGTGATTCTGGCACTTTCCAGGCACACTCCTGAAAGTCGCGCACACTGCTGTTCACTCGCTAAACGACCTCTTGGGAAACACGTCTCCGGTCGACGGACCGCTCAGATTGCTTCTCGTGTAACTGTGAACTGTGTCAGCGCAGGGAATCCGTCTCTGTTGAGCAGATGTCAATCCTGCCTCGCTTTTGCTTTGTTGCCTCTACCAAGATGATTTCCCGTTTCTCTCTTCACTGGAGCAGGCAGACACAGCCAACGCACATCAAGTGTCAAGAGACACGCTCTGCTGAGCTCAACGCTTGTGCAGATGCACATGTGCGACGAAGTCAACACACGTGCTTGTGGAGAGAAAGAAAGGGACTCCCAGGCGTGTGGAGCGACGGGGAGAAAGAGCGGGCGCTGAGGAACACAGTTTCAAACAGACTGTCTCCACACAAACAGGCACCTGTCTGCAGGTATCCTAGATCTTGATTCTTGAACTTGAGGAAACACGCGTCTGAGCAAAACTCCCAAACGCTTCCAGGAAAGACACAGGCTCTCCCACAAGCACACAAGTGTTTGCCCTCAGCTATAGATCAGGGACAAGCCTGTGAAGAGCAACCAAAGAGCTCGTCCGTCTTTCCCTCAATAGATGGGAGTAGGCGCGCTTGCGGATGTGTGCGTGTGTGTGGCCACGCGTTTGCTTAGGCATCAGTGTGTGAAAAGGTAGGTGCTTTTCTCTAGCTGCGTGTGCGTGCACGTGGTGCTGGGTGCACATCCCTGGGTGCTCGTGGAAAGGTTTCTGCATGGTTTTCGCTGAGGAATCGTGTGTGTGCACATGGACAAAGAGAAGGCGCAGCAACCAGGTTCCAGCGCCGAAGAAGGCAAAAGGCGAGGTTTCCGGCGCTATCTCCTTCTCTCCCCAGAGCTAGTCGCGCAAAGCAAGCCGCTAAGCCGGCGACCGGCAAGAGAGCTACAACGAAGCATGCCGAACGGAGAAAATAGCAGCAGCTCATCTGTTCACACCTTGTTTCTGCCATGTGCTTGAACGCCAAGACGTTCGCGCTTCTGTGAGATGAAAGACGTCCTTCTGCATATGTGGTTGCTCACACCGGTGCACTTGTTAGTGTATCCATTCAGTCCTGGGCTGCGGGGCATTCAGAAGTGGCTCTGTGGAGACGTCTGCATAGAGGCAGCTGTCAGAACACGCACACTCGATTGTTCACCAAAACATATGCAGACGCGTCCTTAGCCTGTAGATTTGGATGCACAGAGTTCCCTGTGTTCGCAAGAGACAAGGGAATCGCGTCTGTGCGCACAGAAGCAATAGCGGACCGTTTCCCTCGGAGTGAACGCGAAAGAGCCGTCTATATACTCGCAGACACGCGAACGTGCCTCAATGCGGTCACAGAGGCAGCAGCTTTTGCACAGATGCTCCTGGTGATTCTGGCACTTTCCAGGCACACTCCTGAAAGTCGCGCACACTGCTGTTCACTCGCTAAACGACCTCTTGGGAAACACGTCTCCGGTCGACGGACCGCTCAGATTGCTTCTCGTGTAACTGTGAACTGTGTCAGCGCAGGGAATCCGTCTCTGTTGAGCAGATGTCAATCCTGCCTCGCTTTTGCTTTGTTGCCTCTACCAAGATGATTTCCCGTTTCTCTCTTCACTGGAGCACGCAGACACAGCCAACGCACATCAAGTGTCAAGAGACACGCTCTGCTGAGCTCAACGCTTGTGCAGATGCACATGTGCGACGAAGTCAACACACGTGCTTGTGGAGAGAAAGAAAGGGACTCCCAGGCGTGTGGAGCGACGGGGAGAAAGAGCGGGCGCTGAGGAACACAGTTTCAAACAGACTGTCTCCACACAAACAGGCACCTGTCTGCAGGTATCCTAGATCTTGATTCTTGAACTTGAGGAAACACGCGTCTGAGCAAAACTCCCAAACGCTTCCAGGAAAGACACAGGCTCTCCCACAAGCACACAAGTGTTTGCCCTCAGCTATAGATCAGGGACAAGCCTGTGAAGAGCAACCAAAGAGCTCGTCCGTCTTTCTCTCAATAGATGGGAGTAGGCGCGCTTGCGGATGTGTGCGTGTGTGTGGCCACGCGTTTGCTTAGGCATCAGTGTGTGAAAAGGTAGGTGCTTTTCTCTAGCTGCGTGTGCGTGCACGTGGTGCTGGGTGCACATCCCTGGGTGCTCGTGGAAAGGTTTCTGCATGGTTTTCGCTGAGGAATCGTGTGTGTGCACATGGACAAAGAGAAGGCGCAGCAACCAGGTTCCAGCGCCGAAGAAGGCAAAAGGCGAGGTTTCCGGCGCTATCTCCTTCTCTCCCCAGAGCTAGTCGCGCAAAGCAAGCCGCTAAGCCGGCGACCGGCAAGAGAGCTACAACGAAGCATGCCGAACGGAGAAAATAGCAGCAGCTCATCTGTTCACACCTTGTTTCTGCCATGTGCTTGAACGCCAAGACGTTCGCGCTTCTGTGAGATGAAAGACGTCCTTCTGCATATGTGGTTGCTCACACCGGTGCACTTGTTAGTGTATCCATTCAGTCCTGGGCTGCGGGGCATTCAGAAGTGGCTCTGTGGAGACGTCTGCATAGAGGCAGCTGTCAGAACACGCACACTCGATTGTTCACCAAAACATATGCAGACGCGTCCTTAGCCTGTAGATTTGGATGCACAGAGTTCCCTGTGTTCGCAAGAGACAAGGGAATCGCGTCTGTGCGCACAGAAGCAATAGCGGACCGTTTCCCTCGGAGTGAACGCGAAAGAGCCGTCTATATACTCGCAGACACGCGAACGTGCCTCAATGCGGTCACAGAGGCAGCAGCTTTTGCACAGATGCTCCTGGTGATTCTGGCACTTTCCAGGCACACTCCTGAAAGTCGCGCACACTGCTGTTCACTCGCTAAACGACCTCTTGGGAAACACGTCTCCGGTCGACGGACCGCTCAGATTGCTTCTCGTGTAACTGTGAACTGTGTCAGCGCAGGGAATCCGTCTCTGTTGAGCAGATGTCAATCCTGCCTCGCTTTTGCTTTGTTGCCTCTACCAAGATGATTTCCCGTTTCTCTCTTCACTGGAGCAGGCAGACACAGCCAACGCACATCAAGTGTCAAGAGACACGCTCTGCTGAGCTCAACGCTTGTGCAGATGCACATGTGCGACGAAGTCAACACACGTGCTTGTGGAGAGAAAGAAAGGGACTCCCAGGCGTGTGGAGCGACGGGGAGAAAGAGCGGGCGCTGAGGAACACAGTTTCAAACAGACTGTCTCCACACAAACAGGCACCTGTCTGCAGGTATCCTAGATCTTGATTCTTGAACTTGAGGAAACACGCGTCTGAGCAAAACTCCCAAACGCTTCCAGGAAAGACACAGGCTCTCCCACAAGCACACAAGTGTTTGCCCTCAGCTATAGATCAGGGACAAGCCTGTGAAGAGATGCCCTGCTATTCTTTCGCCTTATGGCATCATGTGTTTCGTTCCTCTTGGAGATCGATTGTTAAACGTCTTTCCTAGGGCGACTGTGAAGCATTTGCCAGCGGAGGAGAAGTAGCACGGAGCAGCATTCAGTACTGCCTACGAGTGTCTTTGCTACCCTACTAGCGGAGCTCCAAGAACAGGCACACATCTTCAGGTACCTTCCAAATGTGGATTCCCCTGCAGCCCCGTAGGCGGGCGTGCAGTACGCCAACCGTCAACGGACGTTTTTCCCCTCAAGCCTGTCAGGACGTTGCTCGTCCGTCTTTCCCTCAATAGATGGGAGTAGGCGCGCTTGCGGATGTGTGCGTGTGTGTGGCCACGCGTTTGCTTAGGCATCAGTGTGTGAAAAGGTAGGTGCTTTTCTCTAGCTGCGTGTGCGTGCACGTGGTGCTGGGTGCACATCCCTGGGTGCTCGTGGAAAGGTTTCTGCATGGTTTTCGCTGAGGAATCGTGTGTGTGCACATGGACAAAGAGAAGGCGCAGCAACCAGGTTCCAGCGCCGAAGAAGGCAAAAGGCGAGGTTTCCGGCGCTATCTCCTTCTCTCCCCAGAGCTAGTCGCGCAAAGCAAGCCGCTAAGCCGGCGACCGGCAAGAGAGCTACAACGAAGCATGCCGAACGGAGAAAATAGCAGCAGCTCATCTGTTCACACCTTGTTTCTGCCATGTGCTTGAACGCCAAGACGTTCGCGCTTCTGTGAGATGAAAGACGTCCTTCTGCATATGTGGTTGCTCACACCGGTGCACTTGTTAGTGTATCCATTCAGTCCTGGGCTGCGGGGCATTCAGAAGTGGCTCTGTGGAGACGTCTGCATAGAGGCAGCTGTCAGAACACGCACACTCGATTGTTCACCAAAACATATGCAGACGCGTCCTTAGCCTGTAGATTTGGATGCACAGAGTTCCCTGTGTTCGCAAGAGACAAGGGAATCGCGTCTGTACGCACAGAAGCAATAGCGGACCGTTTCCCTCGGAGTGAACGCGAAAGAGCCGTCTATATACTCGCAGACACGGGAACGTGCCTCAATGCGGTCACAGAGGCAGCAGCTTTTGCACAGATGCTCCTGGTGATTCTGGCACTTTCCAGGCACACTCCTGAAAGTCGCGCACACTGCTGTTCACTCGCTAAACGACCTCTTGGGAAACACGTCTCCGGTCGACGGACCGCTCAGATTGCTTCTCGTGTAACTGTGAACTGTGTCAGCGCAGGGAATCCGTCTCTGTTGAGCAGATGTCAATCCTGCCTCGCTTTTGCTTTGTTGCCTCTACCAAGATGATTTCCCGTTTCTCTCTTCACTGGAGCAGGCAGACACAGCCAACGCACATCAAGTGTCAAGAGACACGCTCTGCTGAGCTCAACGCTTGTGCAGATGCACATGTGCGACGAAGTCAACACACGTGCTTGTGGAGAGAAAGAAAGGGACTCCCAGGCGTGTGGAGCGACGGGGAGAAAGAGCGGGCGCTGAGGAACACAGTTTCAAACAGACTGTCTCCACACAAACAGGCACCTGTCTGCAGGTATCCTAGATCTTGATTCTTGAACTTGAGGAAACACGCGTCTGAGCAAAACTCCCAAACGCTTCCAGGAAAGACACAGGCTCTCCCACAAGCACACAAGTGTTTGCCCTCAGCTATAGATCAGGGACAAGCCTGTGAAGAGATGCCCTGCTATTCTTTCGCCTTATGGCATCATGTGTTTCGTTCCTCTTGGAGATCGATTGTTAAACGTCTTTCCTAGGGCGACTGTGAAGCATTTGCCAGCGGAGGAGAAGTAGCACGGAGCAGCATTCAGTACTGCCTACGAGTGTCTTTGCTACCCTACTAGCGGAGCTCCAAGATCAGGCGCACATCTTCAGGTACCTTCCAAATGTGGATTCCCCTGCAGCCCCGTAGGCGGGCGTGCAGTACGCCAACCGTCAACGGACGTTTTTCCCCTCAAGCCTGTCAGGACGTTGCTCGTCCGTCTTTCCCTCAATAGATGGGAGTAGGCGCGCTTGCGGATGTGTGTGTGTGTGTGGCCACGCGTTTGCTTAGGCATCAGTGTGTGAAAAGGTAGGTGCTTTTCTCTAGCTGCGTGTGCGTGCACGTGGTGCTGGGTGCACATCCCTGGGTGCTCGTGGAAAGGTTTCTGCATGGTTTTCGCTGAGGAATCGTGTGTGTGCACATGGACAAAGAGAAGGCGCAGCAACCAGGTTCCAGCGCCGAAGAAGGCAAAAGGCGAGGTTTCCGGCGCTATCTCCTTCTCTCCCCAGAGCTAGTCGCGCAAAGCAAGCCGCTAAGCCGGCGACCGGCAAGAGAGCTACAACGAAGCATGCCGAACGGAGAAAATAGCAGCAGCTCATCTGTTCACACCTTGTTTCTGCCATGTGCTTGAACGCCAAGACGTTCGCGCTTCTGTTGAATGAAAGACGTCCTTCTGCATATGTGGTTGCTCACACCGGTGCACTTGTTAGTGTATCCATTCAGTCCTGGGCTGCGGGGCATTCAGAAGTGGCTCTGTGGAGACGTCTGCATAGAGGCAGCTGTCAGAACACGCACACTCGATTGTTCACCAAAACATATGCAGACGCGTCCTTAGCCTGTAGATTTGGATGCACAGAGTTCCCTGTGTTCGCAAGAGACAAGGGAATCGCGTCTGTACGCACAGAAGCAATAGCGGACCGTTTCCCTCGGAGTGAACGCGAAAGAGCCGTCTATATACTCGCAGACACGGGAACGTGCCTCAATGCGGTCACAGAGGCAGCAGCTTTTGCACAGATGCTCCTGGTGATTCTGGCACTTTCCAGGCACACTCCTGAAAGTCGCGCACACTGCTGTTCACTCGCTAAACGACCTCTTGGGAAACACGTCTCCGGTCGACGGACCGCTCAGATTGCTTCTCGTGTAACTGTGAACTGTGTCAGCGCAGGGAATCCGTCTCTGTTGAGCAGATGTCAATCCTGCCTCGCTTTTGCTTTGTTGCCTCTACCAAGATGATTTCCCGTTTCTCTCTTCACTGGAGCAGGCAGACACAGCCAACGCACATCAAGTGTCAAGAGACACGCTCTGCTGAGCTCAACGCTTGTGCAGATGCACATGTGCGACGAAGTCAACACACGTGCTTGTGGAGAGAAAGAAAGGGACTCCCAGGCGTGTGGAGCGACGGGGAGAAAGAGCGGGCGCTGAGGAACACAGTTTCAAACAGACTGTCTCCACACAAACAGGCACCTGTCTGCAGGTATCCTAGATCTTGATTCTTGAACTTGAGGAAACACGCGTCTGAGCAAAACTCCCAAACGCTTCCAGGAAAGACACAGGCTCTCCCACAAGCACACAAGTGTTTGCCCTCAGCTATAGATCAGGGACAAGCCTGTGAAGAGATGCCCTGCTATTCTTTCGCCTTATGGCATCATGTGTTTCGTTCCTCTTGGAGATCGATTGTTAAACGTCTTTCCTAGGGCGACTGTGAAGCATTTGCCAGCGGAGGAGAAGTAGCACGGAGCAGCATTCAGTACTGCCTACGAGTGTCTTTGCTACCCTACTAGCGGAGCTCCAAGATCAGGCGCACATCTTCAGGTACCTTCCAAATGTGGATTCCCCTGCAGCCCCGTAGGCGGGCGTGCAGTACGCCAACCGTCAACGGACGTTTTTCCCCTCAAGCCTGTCAGGACGTTGCTCGTCCGTCTTTCCCTCAATAGATGGGAGTAGGCGCGCTTGCGGATGTGTGTGTGTGTGTGGCCACGCGTTTGCTTAGGCATCAGTGTGTGAAAAGGTAGGTGCTTTTCTCTAGCTGCGTGTGCGTGCACGTGGTGCTGGGTGCACATCCCTGGGTGCTCGTGGAAAGGTTTCTGCATGGTTTTCGCTGAGGAATCGTGTGTGTGCACATGGACAAAGAGAAGGCGCAGCAACCAGGTTCCAGCGCCGAAGAAGGCAAAAGGCGAGGTTTCCGGCGCTATCTCCTTCTCTCCCCAGAGCTAGTCGCGCAAAGCAAGCCGCTAAGCCGGCGACCGGCAAGAGAGCTACAACAAAGCATGCCGAACGGAGAAAATAGCAGCAGCTCATCTGTTCACACCTTGTTTCTGCCATGTGCTTGAACGCCAAGACGTTCGCGCTTCTGTGAGATGAAAGACGTCCTTCTGCATATGTGGTTGCTCACACCGGTGCACTTGTTAGTGTATCCATTCAGTCCTGGGCTGCGGGGCATTCAGAAGTGGCTCTGTGGAGACGTCTGCATAGAGGCAGCTGTCAGAACACGCACACTCGATTGTTCACCAAAACATATGCAGACGCGTCCTTAGCCTGTAGATTTGGATGCACAGAGTTCCCTGTGTTCGCAAGAGACAAGGGAATCGCGTCTGTACGCACAGAAGCAATAGCGGACCGTTTCCCTCGGAGTGAACGCGAAAGAGCCGTCTATATACTCGCAGACACGGGAACGTGCCTCAATGCGGTCACAGAGGCAGCAGCTTTTGCACAGATGCTCCTGGTGATTCTGGCACTTTCCAGGCACACTCCTGAAAGTCGCGCACACTGCTGTTCACTCGCTAAACGACCTCTTGGGAAACACGTCTCCGGTCGACGGACCGCTCAGATTGCTTCTCGTGTAACTGTGAACTGTGTCAGCGCAGGGAATCCGTCTCTGTTGAGCAGATGTCAATCCTGCCTCGCTTTTGCTTTGTTGCCTCTACCAAGATGATTTCTCGTTTCTCTCTTCACTGGAGCAGGCAGACACAGCCAACGCACATCAAGTGTCAAGAGACACGCTCTGCTGAGCTCAACGCTTGTGCAGATGCACATGTGCGACGAAGTCAACACACGTGCTTGTGGAGAGAAAGAAAGGGACTCCCAGGCGTGTGGAGCGACGGGGAGAAAGAGCGGGCGCTGAGGAACACAGTTTCAAACAGACTGTCTCCACACAAACAGGCACCTGTCTGCAGGTATCCTAGATCTTGATTCTTGAACTTGAGGAAACACGCGTCTGAGCAAAACTCCCAAACGCTTCCAGGAAAGACACAGGCTCTCCCACAAGCACACAAGTGTTTGCCCTCAGCTATAGATCAGGGACAAGCCTGTGAAGAGATGCCCTGCTATTCTTTCGCCTTATGGCATCATGTGTTTCGTTCCTCTTGGAGATCGATTGTTAAACGTCTTTCCTAGGGCGACTGTGAAGCATCTGCCAGCGGAGGAGAAGTAGCACGGAGCAGCATTCAGTACTGCCTACGAGTGTCTTTGCTACCCTACTAGCGGAGCTCCAAGAACAGGCACACATCTTCAGGTACCTTCCAAATGTGGATTCCCCTGCAGCCCCGTAGGCGGGCGTGCAGTACGCCAACCGTCAACGGACGTTTTTCCCCTCAAGCCTGTCAGGACGTTGCTCGTCCGTCTTTCCCTCAATAGATGGGAGTAGGCGCGCTTGCGGATGTGTGCGTGTGTGTGGCCACGCGTTTGCTTAGGCATCAGTGTGTGAAAAGGTAGGTGCTTTTCTCTAGCTGCGTGTGCGTGCACGTGGTGCTGGGTGCACATCCCTGGGTGCTCGTGGAAAGGTTTCTGCATGGTTTTCGCTGAGGAATCGTGTGTGTGCACATGGACAAAGAGAAGGCGCAGCAACCAGGTTCCAGCGCCGAAGAAGGCAAAAGGCGAGGTTTCCGGCGCTATCTCCTTCTCTCCCCAGAGCTAGTCGCGCAAAGCAAGCCGCTAAGCCGGCGACCGGCAAGAGAGCTACAACGAAGCATGCCGAACGGAGAAAATAGCAGCAGCTCATCTGTTCACACCTTGTTTCTGCCATGTGCTTGAACGCCAAGACGTTCGCGCTTCTGTGAGATGAAAGACGTCCTTCTGCATATGTGGTTGCTCACACCGGTGCACTTGTTAGTGTATCCATTCAGTCCTGGGCTGCGGGGCATTCAGAAGTGGCTCTGTGGAGACGTCTGCATAGAGGCAGCTGTCAGAACACGCACACTCGATTGTTCACCAAAACATATGCAGACGCGTCCTTAGCCTGTAGATTTGGATGCACAGAGTTCCCTGTGTTCGCAAGAGACAAGGGAATCGCGTCTGTGCGCACAGAAGCAATAGCGGACCGTTTCCCTCGGAGTGAACGCGAAAGAGCCGTCTATATACTCGCAGACACGCGAACGTGCCTCAATGCGGTCACAGAGGCAGCAGCTTTTGCACAGATGCTCCTGGTGATTCTGGCACTTTCCAGGCACACTCCTGAAAGTCGCGCACACTGCTGTTCACTCGCTAAACGACCTCTTGGGAAACACGTCTCCGGTCGACGGACCGCTCAGATTGCTTCTCGTGTAACTGTGAACTGTGTCAGCGCAGGGAATCCGTCTCTGTTGAGCAGATGTCAATCCTGCCTCGCTTTTGCTTTGTTGCCTCTACCAAGATGATTTCCCGTTTCTCTCTTCACTGGAGCACGCAGACACAGCCAACGCACATCAAGTGTCAAGAGACACGCTCTGCTGAGCTCAACGCTTGTGCAGATGCACATGTGCGACGAAGTCAACACACGTGCTTGTGGAGAGAAAGAAAGGGACTCCCAGGCGTGTGGAGCGACGGGGAGAAAGAGCGGGCGCTGAGGAACACAGTTTCAAACAGACTGTCTCCACACAAACAGGCACCTGTCTGCAGGTATCCTAGATCTTGATTCTTGAACTTGAGGAAACACGCGTCTGAGCAAAACTCCCAAACGCTTCCAGGAAAGACACAGGCTCTCCCACAAGCACACAAGTGTTTGCCCTCAGCTATAGATCAGGGACAAGCCTGTGAAGAGATGCCCTGCTATTCTTTCGCCTTATGGCATCATGTGTTTCGTTCCTCTTGGAGATCGATTGTTAAACGTCTTTCCTCGGGCGACACTGAAGCATTTGCCAGCGGAGGAGAAGTAGCACGGAGCAGCATTCAGTACTGCCTACGAGTGTCTTTGCTACCCTACTAGCGGAGCTCCAAGAACAGGCACACATCTTCAGGTACCTTCCAAATGTGGATTCCCCTGCAGCCCCGTAGGCGGGCGTGCAGTACGCCAACCGTCAACGGACGTTTTTCCCCTCAAGCCTGTCAGGACGTTGCTCGTCCGTCTTTCCCTCAATAGATGGGAGTAGGCGCGCTTGCGGATGTGTGCGTGTGTGTGGCCACGCGTTTGCTTAGGCTTCAGTGTGTGAAAAGGTAGGTGCTTTTCTCTAGCTGCGTGTGCGTGCACGTGGTGCTGGGTGCACATCCCTGGGTGCTCGTGGAAAGGTTTCTGCATGGTTTTCGCTGAGGAATCGTGTGTGTGCACATGGACAAAGAGAAGGCGCAGCAACCAGGTTCCAGCGCCGAAGAAGGCAAAAGGCGAGGTTTCCGGCGCTATCTCCTTCTCTCCCCAGAGCTAGTCGCGCAAAGCAAGCCGCTAAGCCGGCGACCGGCAAGAGAGCTACAACGAAGCATGCCGAACGGAGAAAATAGCAGCAGCTCATCTGTTCACACCTTGTTTCTGCCATGTGCTTGAACGCCAAGACGTTCGCGCTTCTGTGAGATGAAAGACGTCCTTCTGCATATGTGGTTGCTCACACCGGTGCACTTGTTAGTGTATCCATTCAGTCCTGGGCTGCGGGGCATTCAGAAGTGGCTCTGTGGAGACGTCTGCATAGAGGCAGCTGTCAGAACACGCACACTCGATTGTTCACCAAAACATATGCAGACGCGTCCTTAGCCTGTAGATTTGGATGCACAGAGTTCCCTGTGTTCGCAAGAGACAAGGGAATCGCGTCTGTGCGCACAGAAGCAATAGCGGACCGTTTCCCTCGGAGTGAACGCGAAAGAGCCGTCTATATACTCGCAGACACGCGAACGTGCCTCAATGCGGTCACAGAGGCAGCAGCTTTTGCACAGATGCTCCTGGTGATTCTGGCACTTTCCAGGCACACTCCTGAAAGTCGCGCACACTGCTGTTCACTCGCTAAACGACCTCTTGGGAAACACGTCTCCGGTCGACGGACCGCTCAGATTGCTTCTCGTGTAACTGTGAACTGTGTCAGCGCAGGGAATCCGTCTCTGTTGAGCAGATGTCAATCCTGCCTCGCTTTTGCTTTGTTGCCTCTACCAAGATGATTTCCCGTTTCTCTCTTCACTGGAGCAGGCAGACACAGCCAACGCACATCAAGTGTCAAGAGACACGCTCTGCTGAGCTCAACGCTTGTGCAGATGCACATGTGCGACGAAGTCAACACACGTGCTTGTGGAGAGAAAGAAAGGGACTCCCAGGCGTGTGGAGCGACGGGGAGAAAGAGCGGGCGCTGAGGAACACAGTTTCAAACAGACTGTCTCCACACAAACAGGCACCTGTCTGCAGGTATCCTAGATCTTGATTCTTGAACTTGAGGAAACACGCGTCTGAGCAAAACTCCCAAACGCTTCCAGGAAAGACACAGGCTCTCCCACAAGCACACAAGTGTTTGCCCTCAGCTATAGATCAGGGACAAGCCTGTGAAGAGCAACCAAAGAGCTCGTCCGTCTTTCCCTCAATAGATGGGAGTAGGCGCGCTTGCGGATGTGTGCGTGTGTGTGGCCACGCGTTTGCTTAGGCATCAGTGTGTGAAAAGGTAGGTGCTTTTCTCTAGCTGCGTGTGCGTGCACGTGGTGCTGGGTGCACATCCCTGGGTGCTCGTGGAAAGGTTTCTGCATGGTTTTCGCTGAGGAATCGTGTGTGTGCACATGGACAAAGAGAAGGCGCAGCAACCAGGTTCCAGCGCCGAAGAAGGCAAAAGGCGAGGTTTCCGGCGCTATCTCCTTCTCTCCCCAGAGCTAGTCGCGCAAAGCAAGCCGCTAAGCCGGCGACCGGCAAGAGAGCTACAACGAAGCATGCCGAACGGAGAAAATAGCAGCAGCTCATCTGTTCACACCTTGTTTCTGCCATGTGCTTGAACGCCAAGACGTTCGCGCTTCTGTGAGATGAAAGACGTCCTTCTGCATATGTGGTTGCTCACACCGGTGCACTTGTTAGTGTATCCATTCAGTCCTGGGCTGCGGGGCATTCAGAAGTGGCTCTGTGGAGACGTCTGCATAGAGGCAGCTGTCAGAACACGCACACTCGATTGTTCACCAAAACATATGCAGACGCGTCCTTAGCCTGTAGATTTGGATGCACAGAGTTCCCTGTGTTCGCAAGAGACAAGGGAATCGCGTCTGTGCGCACAGAAGCAATAGCGGACCGTTTCCCTCGGAGTGAACGCGAAAGAGCCGTCTATATACTCGCAGACACGCGAACGTGCCTCAATGCGGTCACAGAGGCAGCAGCTTTTGCACAGATGCTCCTGGTGATTCTGGCACTTTCCAGGCACACTCCTGAAAGTCGCGCACACTGCTGTTCACTCGCTAAACGACCTCTTGGGAAACACGTCTCCGGTCGACGGACCGCTCAGATTGCTTCTCGTGTAACTGTGAACTGTGTCAGCGCAGGGAATCCGTCTCTGTTGAGCAGATGTCAATCCTGCCTCGCTTTTGCTTTGTTGCCTCTACCAAGATGATTTCCCGTTTCTCTCTTCACTGGAGCACGCAGACACAGCCAACGCACATCAAGTGTCAAGAGACACGCTCTGCTGAGCTCAACGCTTGTGCAGATGCACATGTGCGACGAAGTCAACACACGTGCTTGTGGAGAGAAAGAAAGGGACTCCCAGGCGTGTGGAGCGACGGGGAGAAAGAGCGGGCGCTGAGGAACACAGTTTCAAACAGACTGTCTCCACACAAACAGGCACCTGTCTGCAGGTATCCTAGATCTTGATTCTTGAACTTGAGGAAACACGCGTCTGAGCAAAACTCCCAAACGCTTCCAGGAAAGACACAGGCTCTCCCACAAGCACACAAGTGTTTGCCCTCAGCTATAGATCAGGGACAAGCCTGTGAAGAGATGCCCTGCTATTCTTTCGCCTTATGGCATCATGTGTTTCGTTCCTCTTGGAGATCGATTGTTAAACGTCTTTCCTCGGGCGACACTGAAGCATTTGCCAGCGGAGGAGAAGTAGCACGGAGCAGCATTCAGTACTGCCTACGAGTGTCTTTGCTACCCTACTAGCGGAGCTCCAAGAACAGGCACACATCTTCAGGTACCTTCCAAATGTGGATTCCCCTGCAGCCCCGTAGGCGGGCGTGCAGTACGCCAACCGTCAACGGACGTTTTTCCCCTCAAGCCTGTCAGGACGTTGCTCGTCCGTCTTTCCCTCAATAGATGGGAGTAGGCGCGCTTGCGGATGTGTGCGTGTGTGTGGCCACGCGTTTGCTTAGGCTTCAGTGTGTGAAAAGGTAGGTGCTTTTCTCTAGCTGCGTGTGCGTGCACGTGGTGCTGGGTGCACATCCCTGGGTGCTCGTGGAAAGGTTTCTGCATGGTTTTCGCTGAGGAATCGTGTGTGTGCACATGGACAAAGAGAAGGCGCAGCAACCAGGTTCCAGCGCCGAAGAAGGCAAAAGGCGAGGTTTCCGGCGCTATCTCCTTCTCTCCCCAGAGCTAGTCGCGCAAAGCAAGCCGCTAAGCCGGCGACCGGCAAGAGAGCTACAACGAAGCATGCCGAACGGAGAAAATAGCAGCAGCTCATCTGTTCACACCTTGTTTCTGCCATGTGCTTGAACGCCAAGACGTTCGCGCTTCTGTGAGATGAAAGACGTCCTTCTGCATATGTGGTTGCTCACACCGGTGCACTTGTTAGTGTATCCATTCAGTCCTGGGCTGCGGGGCATTCAGAAGTGGCTCTGTGGAGACGTCTGCATAGAGGCAGCTGTCAGAACACGCACACTCGATTGTTCACCAAAACATATGCAGACGCGTCCTTAGCCTGTAGATTTGGATGCACAGAGTTCCCTGTGTTCGCAAGAGACAAGGGAATCGCGTCTGTGCGCACAGAAGCAATAGCGGACCGTTTCCCTCGGAGTGAACGCGAAAGAGCCGTCTATATACTCGCAGACACGCGAACGTGCCTCAATGCGGTCACAGAGGCAGCAGCTTTTGCACAGATGCTCCTGGTGATTCTGGCACTTTCCAGGCACACTCCTGAAAGTCGCGCACACTGCTGTTCACTCGCTAAACGACCTCTTGGGAAACACGTCTCCGGTCGACGGACCGCTCAGATTGCTTCTCGTGTAACTGTGAACTGTGTCAGCGCAGGGAATCCGTCTCTGTTGAGCAGATGTCAATCCTGCCTCGCTTTTGCTTTGTTGCCTCTACCAAGATGATTTCCCGTTTCTCTCTTCACTGGAGCAGGCAGACACAGCCAACGCACATCAAGTGTCAAGAGACACGCTCTGCTGAGCTCAACGCTTGTGCAGATGCACATGTGCGACGAAGTCAACACACGTGCTTGTGGAGAGAAAGAAAGGGACTCCCAGGCGTGTGGAGCGACGGGGAGAAAGAGCGGGCGCTGAGGAACACAGTTTCAAACAGACTGTCTCCACACAAACAGGCACCTGTCTGCAGGTATCCTAGATCTTGATTCTTGAACTTGAGGAAACACGCGTCTGAGCAAAACTCCCAAACGCTTCCAGGAAAGACACAGGCTCTCCCACAAGCACACAAGTGTTTGCCCTCAGCTATAGATCAGGGACAAGCCTGTGAAGAGCAACCAAAGAGCTCGTCCGTCTTTCTCTCAATAGATGGGAGTAGGCGCGCTTGCGGATGTGTGCGTGTGTGTGGCCACGCGTTTGCTTAGGCATCAGTGTGTGAAAAGGTAGGTGCTTTTCTCTAGCTGCGTGTGCGTGCACGTGGTGCTGGGTGCACATCCCTGGGTGCTCGTGGAAAGGTTTCTGCATGGTTTTCGCTGAGGAATCGTGTGTGTGCACATGGACAAAGAGAAGGCGCAGCAACCAGGTTCCAGCGCCGAAGAAGGCAAAAGGCGAGGTTTCCGGCGCTATCTCCTTCTCTCCCCAGAGCTAGTCGCGCAAAGCAAGCCGCTAAGCCGGCGACCGGCAAGAGAGCTACAACGAAGCATGCCGAACGGAGAAAATAGCAGCAGCTCATCTGTTCACACCTTGTTTCTGCCATGTGCTTGAACGCCAAGACGTTCGCGCTTCTGTGAGATGAAAGACGTCCTTCTGCATATGTGGTTGCTCACACCGGTGCACTTGTTAGTGTATCCATTCAGTCCTGGGCTGCGGGGCATTCAGAAGTGGCTCTGTGGAGACGTCTGCATAGAGGCAGCTGTCAGAACACGCACACTCGATTGTTCACCAAAACATATGCAGACGCGTCCTTAGCCTGTAGATTTGGATGCACAGAGTTCCCTGTGTTCGCAAGAGACAAGGGAATCGCGTCTGTGCGCACAGAAGCAATAGCGGACCGTTTCCCTCGGAGTGAACGCGAAAGAGCCGTCTATATACTCGCAGACACGCGAACGTGCCTCAATGCGGTCACAGAGGCAGCAGCTTTTGCACAGATGCTCCTGGTGATTCTGGCACTTTCCAGGCACACTCCTGAAAGTCGCGCACACTGCTGTTCACTCGCTAAACGACCTCTTGGGAAACACGTCTCCGGTCGACGGACCGCTCAGATTGCTTCTCGTGTAACTGTGAACTGTGTCAGCGCAGGGAATCCGTCTCTGTTGAGCAGATGTCAATCCTGCCTCGCTTTTGCTTTGTTGCCTCTACCAAGATGATTTCCCGTTTCTCTCTTCACTGGAGCAGGCAGACACAGCCAACGCACATCAAGTGTCAAGAGACACGCTCTGCTGAGCTCAACGCTTGTGCAGATGCACATGTGCGACGAAGTCAACACACGTGCTTGTGGAGAGAAAGAAAGGGACTCCCAGGCGTGTGGAGCGACGGGGAGAAAGAGCGGGCGCTGAGGAACACAGTTTCAAACAGACTGTCTCCACACAAACAGGCACCTGTCTGCAGGTATCCTAGATCTTGATTCTTGAACTTGAGGAAACACGCGTCTGAGCAAAACTCCCAAACGCTTCCAGGAAAGACACAGGCTCTCCCACAAGCACACAAGTGTTTGCCCTCAGCTATAGATCAGGGACAAGCCTGTGAAGAGATGCCCTGCTATTCTTTCGCCTTATGGCATCATGTGTTTCGTTCCTCTTGGAGATCGATTGTTAAACGTCTTTCCTAGGGCGACTGTGAAGCATTTGCCAGCGGAGGAGAAGTAGCACGGAGCAGCATTCAGTACTGCCTACGAGTGTCTTTGCTACCCTACTAGCGGAGCTCCAAGAACAGGCACACATCTTCAGGTACCTTCCAAATGTGGATTCCCCTGCAGCCCCGTAGGCGGGCGTGCAGTACGCCAACCGTCAACGGACGTTTTTCCCCTCAAGCCTGTCAGGACGTTGCTCGTCCGTCTTTCCCTCAATAGATGGGAGTAGGCGCGCTTGCGGATGTGTGCGTGTGTGTGGCCACGTGTTTGCTTAGGCATCAGTGTGTGAAAAGGTAGGTGCTTTTCTCTAGCTGCGTGTGCGTGCACGTGGTGCTGGGTGCACATCCCTGGGTGCTCGTGGAAAGGTTTCTGCATGGTTTTCGCTGAGGAATCGTGTGTGTGCACATGGACAAAGAGAAGGCGCAGCAACCAGGTTCCAGCGCCGAAGAAGGCAAAAGGCGAGGTTTCCGGCGCTATCTCCTTCTCTCCCCAGAGCTAGTCGCGCAAAGCAAGCCGCTAAGCCGGCGACCGGCAAGAGAGCTACAACGAAGCATGCCGAACGGAGAAAATAGCAGCAGCTCATCTGTTCACACCTTGTTTCTGCCATGTGCTTGAACGCCAAGACGTTCGCGCTTCTGTGAGATGAAAGACGTCCTTCTGCATATGTGGTTGCTCACACCGGTGCACTTGTTAGTGTATCCATTCAGTCCTGGGCTGCGGGGCATTCAGAAGTGGCTCTGTGGAGACGTCTGCATAGAGGCAGCTGTCAGAACACGCACACTCGATTGTTCACCAAAACATATGCAGACGCGTCCTTAGCCTGTAGATTTGGATGCACAGAGTTCCCTGTGTTCGCAAGAGACAAGGGAATCGCGTCTGTACGCACAGAAGCAATAGCGGACCGTTTCCCTCGGAGTGAACGCGAAAGAGCCGTCTATATACTCGCAGACACGGGAACGTGCCTCAATGCGGTCACAGAGGCAGCAGCTTTTGCACAGATGCTCCTGGTGATTCTGGCACTTTCCAGGCACACTCCTGAAAGTCGCGCACACTGCTGTTCACTCGCTAAACGACCTCTTGGGAAACACGTCTCCGGTCGACGGACCGCTCAGATTGCTTCTCGTGTAACTGTGAACTGTGTCAGCGCAGGGAATCCGTCTCTGTTGAGCAGATGTCAATCCTGCCTCGCTTTTGCTTTGTTGCCTCTACCAAGATGATTTCCCGTTTCTCTCTTCACTGGAGCAGGCAGACACAGCCAACGCACATCAAGTGTCAAGAGACACGCTCTGCTGAGCTCAACGCTTGTGCAGATGCACATGTGCGACGAAGTCAACACACGTGCTTGTGGAGAGAAAGAAAGGGACTCCCAGGCGTGTGGAGCGACGGGGAGAAAGAGCGGGCGCTGAGGAACACAGTTTCAAACAGACTGTCTCCACACAAACAGGCACCTGTCTGCAGGTATCCTAGATCTTGATTCTTGAACTTGAGGAAACACGCGTCTGAGCAAAACTCCCAAACGCTTCCAGGAAAGACACAGGCTCTCCCACAAGCACACAAGTGTTTGCCCTCAGCTATAGATCAGGGACAAGCCTGTGAAGAGATGCCCTGCTATTCTTTCGCCTTATGGCATCATGTGTTTCGTTCCTCTTGGAGATCGATTGTTAAACGTCTTTCCTAGGGCGACTGTGAAGCATTTGCCAGCGGAGGAGAAGTAGCACGGAGCAGCATTCAGTACTGCCTACGAGTGTCTTTGCTACCCTACTAGCGGAGCTCCAAGATCAGGCGCACATCTTCAGGTACCTTCCAAATGTGGATTCCCCTGCAGCCCCGTAGGCGGGCGTGCAGTACGCCAACCGTCAACGGACGTTTTTCCCCTCAAGCCTGTCAGGACGTTGCTCGTCCGTCTTTCCCTCAATAGATGGGAGTAGGCGCGCTTGCGGATGTGTGTGTGTGTGTGGCCACGCGTTTGCTTAGGCATCAGTGTGTGAAAAGGTAGGTGCTTTTCTCTAGCTGCGTGTGCGTGCACGTGGTGCTGGGTGCACATCCCTGGGTGCTCGTGGAAAGGTTTCTGCATGGTTTTCGCTGAGGAATCGTGTGTGTGCACATGGACAAAGAGAAGGCGCAGCAACCAGGTTCCAGCGCCGAAGAAGGCAAAAGGCGAGGTTTCCGGCGCTATCTCCTTCTCTCCCCAGAGCTAGTCGCGCAAAGCAAGCCGCTAAGCCGGCGACCGGCAAGAGAGCTACAACGAAGCATGCCGAACGGAGAAAATAGCAGCAGCTCATCTGTTCACACCTTGTTTCTGCCATGTGCTTGAACGCCAAGACGTTCGCGCTTCTGTTGAATGAAAGACGTCCTTCTGCATATGTGGTTGCTCACACCGGTGCACTTGTTAGTGTATCCATTCAGTCCTGGGCTGCGGGGCATTCAGAAGTGGCTCTGTGGAGACGTCTGCATAGAGGCAGCTGTCAGAACACGCACACTCGATTGTTCACCAAAACATATGCAGACGCGTCCTTAGCCTGTAGATTTGGATGCACAGAGTTCCCTGTGTTCGCAAGAGACAAGGGAATCGCGTCTGTACGCACAGAAGCAATAGCGGACCGTTTCCCTCGGAGTGAACGCGAAAGAGCCGTCTATATACTCGCAGACACGGGAACGTGCCTCAATGCGGTCACAGAGGCAGCAGCTTTTGCACAGATGCTCCTGGTGATTCTGGCACTTTCCAGGCACACTCCTGAAAGTCGCGCACACTGCTGTTCACTCGCTAAACGACCTCTTGGGAAACACGTCTCCGGTCGACGGACCGCTCAGATTGCTTCTCGTGTAACTGTGAACTGTGTCAGCGCAGGGAATCCGTCTCTGTTGAGCAGATGTCAATCCTGCCTCGCTTTTGCTTTGTTGCCTCTACCAAGATGATTTCCCGTTTCTCTCTTCACTGGAGCAGGCAGACACAGCCAACGCACATCAAGTGTCAAGAGACACGCTCTGCTGAGCTCAACGCTTGTGCAGATGCACATGTGCGACGAAGTCAACACACGTGCTTGTGGAGAGAAAGAAAGGGACTCCCAGGCGTGTGGAGCGACGGGGAGAAAGAGCGGGCGCTGAGGAACACAGTTTCAAACAGACTGTCTCCACACAAACAGGCACCTGTCTGCAGGTATCCTAGATCTTGATTCTTGAACTTGAGGAAACACGCGTCTGAGCAAAACTCCCAAACGCTTCCAGGAAAGACACAGGCTCTCCCACAAGCACACAAGTGTTTGCCCTCAGCTATAGATCAGGGACAAGCCTGTGAAGAGATGCCCTGCTATTCTTTCGCCTTATGGCATCATGTGTTTCGTTCCTCTTGGAGATCGATTGTTAAACGTCTTTCCTAGGGCGACTGTGAAGCATTTGCCAGCGGAGGAGAAGTAGCACGGAGCAGCATTCAGTACTGCCTACGAGTGTCTTTGCTACCCTACTAGCGGAGCTCCAAGATCAGGCGCACATCTTCAGGTACCTTCCAAATGTGGATTCCCCTGCAGCCCCGTAGGCGGGCGTGCAGTACGCCAACCGTCAACGGACGTTTTTCCCCTCAAGCCTGTCAGGACGTTGCTCGTCCGTCTTTCCCTCAATAGATGGGAGTAGGCGCGCTTGCGGATGTGTGTGTGTGTGTGGCCACGCGTTTGCTTAGGCATCAGTGTGTGAAAAGGTAGGTGCTTTTCTCTAGCTGCGTGTGCGTGCACGTGGTGCTGGGTGCACATCCCTGGGTGCTCGTGGAAAGGTTTCTGCATGGTTTTCGCTGAGGAATCGTGTGTGTGCACATGGACAAAGAGAAGGCGCAGCAACCAGGTTCCAGCGCCGAAGAAGGCAAAAGGCGAGGTTTCCGGCGCTATCTCCTTCTCTCCCCAGAGCTAGTCGCGCAAAGCAAGCCGCTAAGCCGGCGACCGGCAAGAGAGCTACAACGAAGCATGCCGAACGGAGAAAATAGCAGCAGCTCATCTGTTCACACCTTGTTTCTGCCATGTGCTTGAACGCCAAGACGTTCGCGCTTCTGTGAGATGAAAGACGTCCTTCTGCATATGTGGTTGCTCACACCGGTGCACTTGTTAGTGTATCCATTCAGTCCTGGGCTGCGGGGCATTCAGAAGTGGCTCTGTGGAGACGTCTGCATAGAGGCAGCTGTCAGAACACGCACACTCGATTGTTCACCAAAACATATGCAGACGCGTCCTTAGCCTGTAGATTTGGATGCACAGAGTTCCCTGTGTTCGCAAGAGACAAGGGAATCGCGTCTGTACGCACAGAAGCAATAGCGGACCGTTTCCCTCGGAGTGAACGCGAAAGAGCCGTCTATATACTCGCAGACACGGGAACGTGCCTCAATGCGGTCACAGAGGCAGCAGCTTTTGCACAGATGCTCCTGGTGATTCTGGCACTTTCCAGGCACACTCCTGAAAGTCGCGCACACTGCTGTTCACTCGCTAAACGACCTCTTGGGAAACACGTCTCCGGTCGACGGACCGCTCAGATTGCTTCTCGTGTAACTGTGAACTGTGTCAGCGCAGGGAATCCGTCTCTGTTGAGCAGATGTCAATCCTGCCTCGCTTTTGCTTTGTTGCCTCTACCAAGATGATTTCTCGTTTCTCTCTTCACTGGAGCAGGCAGACACAGCCAACGCACATCAAGTGTCAAGAGACACGCTCTGCTGAGCTCAACGCTTGTGCAGATGCACATGTGCGACGAAGTCAACACACGTGCTTGTGGAGAGAAAGAAAGGGACTCCCAGGCGTGTGGAGCGACGGGGAGAAAGAGCGGGCGCTGAGGAACACAGTTTCAAACAGACTGTCTCCACACAAACAGGCACCTGTCTGCAGGTATCCTAGATCTTGATTCTTGAACTTGAGGAAACACGCGTCTGAGCAAAACTCCCAAACGCTTCCAGGAAAGACACAGGCTCTCCCACAAGCACACAAGTGTTTGCCCTCAGCTATAGATCAGGGACAAGCCTGTGAAGAGATGCCCTGCTATTCTTTCGCCTTATGGCATCATGTGTTTCGTTCCTCTTGGAGATCGATTGTTAAACGTCTTTCCTAGGGCGACTGTGAAGCATCTGCCAGCGGAGGAGAAGTAGCACGGAGCAGCATTCAGTACTGCCTACGAGTGTCTTTGCTACCCTACTAGCGGAGCTCCAAGAACAGGCACACATCTTCAGGTACCTTCCAAATGTGGATTCCCCTGCAGCCCCGTAGGCGGGCGTGCAGTACGCCAACCGTCAACGGACGTTTTTCCCCTCAAGCCTGTCAGGACGTTGCTCGTCCGTCTTTCCCTCAATAGATGGGAGTAGGCGCGCTTGCGGATGTGTGCGTGTGTGTGGCCACGCGTTTGCTTAGGCATCAGTGTGTGAAAAGGTAGGTGCTTTTCTCTAGCTGCGTGTGCGTGCACGTGGTGCTGGGTGCACATCCCTGGGTGCTCGTGGAAAGGTTTCTGCATGGTTTTCGCTGAGGAATCGTGTGTGTGCACATGGACAAAGAGAAGGCGCAGCAACCAGGTTCCAGCGCCGAAGAAGGCAAAAGGCGAGGTTTCCGGCGCTATCTCCTTCTCTCCCCAGAGCTAGTCGCGCAAAGCAAGCCGCTAAGCCGGCGACCGGCAAGAGAGCTACAACGAAGCATGCCGAACGGAGAAAATAGCAGCAGCTCATCTGTTCACACCTTGTTTCTGCCATGTGCTTGAACGCCAAGACGTTCGCGCTTCTGTGAGATGAAAGACGTCCTTCTGCATATGTGGTTGCTCACACCGGTGCACTTGTTAGTGTATCCATTCAGTCCTGGGCTGCGGGGCATTCAGAAGTGGCTCTGTGGAGACGTCTGCATAGAGGCAGCTGTCAGAACACGCACACTCGATTGTTCACCAAAACATATGCAGACGCGTCCTTAGCCTGTAGATTTGGATGCACAGAGTTCCCTGTGTTCGCAAGAGACAAGGGAATCGCGTCTGTGCGCACAGAAGCAATAGCGGACCGTTTCCCTCGGAGTGAACGCGAAAGAGCCGTCTATATACTCGCAGACACGCGAACGTGCCTCAATGCGGTCACAGAGGCAGCAGCTTTTGCACAGATGCTCCTGGTGATTCTGGCACTTTCCAGGCACACTCCTGAAAGTCGCGCACACTGCTGTTCACTCGCTAAACGACCTCTTGGGAAACACGTCTCCGGTCGACGGACCGCTCAGATTGCTTCTCGTGTAACTGTGAACTGTGTCAGCGCAGGGAATCCGTCTCTGTTGAGCAGATGTCAATCCTGCCTCGCTTTTGCTTTGTTGCCTCTACCAAGATGATTTCCCGTTTCTCTCTTCACTGGAGCAGGCAGACACAGCCAACGCACATCAAGTGTCAAGAGACACGCTCTGCTGAGCTCAACGCTTGTGCAGATGCACATGTGCGACGAAGTCAACACACGTGCTTGTGGAGAGAAAGAAAGGGACTCCCAGGCGTGTGGAGCGACGGGGAGAAAGAGCGGGCGCTGAGGAACACAGTTTCAAACAGACTGTCTCCACACAAACAGGCACCTGTCTGCAGGTATCCTAGATCTTGATTCTTGAACTTGAGGAAACACGCGTCTGAGCAAAACTCCCAAACGCTTCCAGGAAAGACACAGGCTCTCCCACAAGCACACAAGTGTTTGCCCTCAGCTATAGATCAGGGACAAGCCTGTGAAGAGATGCCCTGCTATTCTTTCGCCTTATGGCATCATGTGTTTCGTTCCTCTTGGAGATCGATTGTTAAACGTCTTTCCTCGGGCGACACTGAAGCATTTGCCAGCGGAGGAGAAGTAGCACGGAGCAGCATTCAGTACTGCCTACGAGTGTCTTTGCTACCCTACTAGCGGAGCTCCAAGAACAGGCACACATCTTCAGGTACCTTCCAAATGTGGATTCCCCTGCAGCCCCGTAGGCGGGCGTGCAGTACGCCAACCGTCAACGGACGTTTTTCCCCTCAAGCCTGTCAGGACGTTGCTCGTCCGTCTTTCCCTCAATAGATGGGAGTAGGCGCGCTTGCGGATGTGTGCGTGTGTGTGGCCACGCGTTTGCTTAGGCTTCAGTGTGTGAAAAGGTAGGTGCTTTTCTCTAGCTGCGTGTGCGTGCACGTGGTGCTGGGTGCACATCCCTGGGTGCTCGTGGAAAGGTTTCTGCATGGTTTTCGCTGAGGAATCGTGTGTGTGCACATGGACAAAGAGAAGGCGCAGCAACCAGGTTCCAGCGCCGAAGAAGGCAAAAGGCGAGGTTTCCGGCGCTATCTCCTTCTCTCCCCAGAGCTAGTCGCGCAAAGCAAGCCGCTAAGCCGGCGACCGGCAAGAGAGCTACAACGAAGCATGCCGAACGGAGAAAATAGCAGCAGCTCATCTGTTCACACCTTGTTTCTGCCATGTGCTTGAACGCCAAGACGTTCGCGCTTCTGTGAGATGAAAGACGTCCTTCTGCATATGTGGTTGCTCACACCGGTGCACTTGTTAGTGTATCCATTCAGTCCTGGGCTGCGGGGCATTCAGAAGTGGCTCTGTGGAGACGTCTGCATAGAGGCAGCTGTCAGAACACGCACACTCGATTGTTCACCAAAACATATGCAGACGCGTCCTTAGCCTGTAGATTTGGATGCACAGAGTTCCCTGTGTTCGCAAGAGACAAGGGAATCGCGTCTGTGCGCACAGAAGCAATAGCGGACCGTTTCCCTCGGAGTGAACGCGAAAGAGCCGTCTATATACTCGCAGACACGCGAACGTGCCTCAATGCGGTCACAGAGGCAGCAGCTTTTGCACAGATGCTCCTGGTGATTCTGGCACTTTCCAGGCACACTCCTGAAAGTCGCGCACACTGCTGTTCACTCGCTAAACGACCTCTTGGGAAACACGTCTCCGGTCGACGGACCGCTCAGATTGCTTCTCGTGTAACTGTGAACTGTGTCAGCGCAGGGAATCCGTCTCTGTTGAGCAGATGTCAATCCTGCCTCGCTTTTGCTTTGTTGCCTCTACCAAGATGATTTCCCGTTTCTCTCTTCACTGGAGCAGGCAGACACAGCCAACGCACATCAAGTGTCAAGAGACACGCTCTGCTGAGCTCAACGCTTGTGCAGATGCACATGTGCGACGAAGTCAACACACGTGCTTTTGGAGAGAAAGAAAGGGACTCCCAGGCGTGTGGAGCGACGGGGAGAAAGAGCGGGCGCTGAGGAACACAGTTTCAAACAGACTGTCTCCACACAAACAGGCACCTGTCTGCAGGTATCCTAGATCTTGATTCTTGAACTTGAGGAAACACGCGTCTGAGCAAAACTCCCAAACGCTTCCAGGAAAGACACAGGCTCTCCCACAAGCACACAAGTGTTTGCCCTCAGCTATAGATCAGGGACAAGCCTGTGAAGAGCAACCAAAGAGCTCGTCCGTCTTTCCCTCAATAGATGGGAGTAGGCGCGCTTGCGGATGTGTGCGTGTGTGTGGCCACGCGTTTGCTTAGGCATCAGTGTGTGAAAAGGTAGGTGCTTTTCTCTAGCTGCGTGTGCGTGCACGTGGTGCTGGGTGCACATCCCTGGGTGCTCGTGGAAAGGTTTCTGCATGGTTTTCGCTGAGGAATCGTGTGTGTGCACATGGACAAAGAGAAGGCGCAGCAACCAGGTTCCAGCGCCGAAGAAGGCAAAAGGCGAGGTTTCCGGCGCTATCTCCTTCTCTCCCCAGAGCTAGTCGCGCAAAGCAAGCCGCTAAGCCGGCGACCGGCAAGAGAGCTACAACGAAGCATGCCGAACGGAGAAAATAGCAGCAGCTCATCTGTTCACACCTTGTTTCTGCCATGTGCTTGAACGCCAAGACGTTCGCGCTTCTGTGAGATGAAAGACGTCCTTCTGCATATGTGGTTGCTCACACCGGTGCACTTGTTAGTGTATCCATTCAGTCCTGGGCTGCGGGGCATTCAGAAGTGGCTCTGTGGAGACGTCTGCATAGAGGCAGCTGTCAGAACACGCACACTCGATTGTTCACCAAAACATATGCAGACGCGTCCTTAGCCTGTAGATTTGGATGCACAGAGTTCCCTGTGTTCGCAAGAGACAAGGGAATCGCGTCTGTGCGCACAGAAGCAATAGCGGACCGTTTCCCTCGGAGTGAACGCGAAAGAGCCGTCTATATACTCGCAGACACGCGAACGTGCCTCAATGCGGTCACAGAGGCAGCAGCTTTTGCACAGATGCTCCTGGTGATTCTGGCACTTTCCAGGCACACTCCTGAAAGTCGCGCACACTGCTGTTCACTCGCTAAACGACCTCTTGGGAAACACGTCTCCGGTCGACGGACCGCTCAGATTGCTTCTCGTGTAACTGTGAACTGTGTCAGCGCAGGGAATCCGTCTCTGTTGAGCAGATGTCAATCCTGCCTCGCTTTTGCTTTGTTGCCTCTACCAAGATGATTTCCCGTTTCTCTCTTCACTGGAGCACGCAGACACAGCCAACGCACATCAAGTGTCAAGAGACACGCTCTGCTGAGCTCAACGCTTGTGCAGATGCACATGTGCGACGAAGTCAACACACGTGCTTGTGGAGAGAAAGAAAGGGACTCCCAGGCGTGTGGAGCGACGGGGAGAAAGAGCGGGCGCTGAGGAACACAGTTTCAAACAGACTGTCTCCACACAAACAGGCACCTGTCTGCAGGTATCCTAGATCTTGATTCTTGAACTTGAGGAAACACGCGTCTGAGCAAAACTCCCAAACGCTTCCAGGAAAGACACAGGCTCTCCCACAAGCACACAAGTGTTTGCCCTCAGCTATAGATCAGGGACAAGCCTGTGAAGAGATGCCCTGCTATTCTTTCGCCTTATGGCATCATGTGTTTCGTTCCTCTTGGAGATTGATTGTTAAACGTCTTTCCTCGGGCGACACTGAAGCATTTGCCAGCGGAGGAGAAGTAGCACGGAGCAGCATTCAGTACTGCCTACGAGTGTCTTTGCTACCCTACTAGCGGAGCTCCAAGAACAGGCACACATCTTCAGGTACCTTCCAAATGTGGATTCCCCTGCAGCCCCGTAGGCGGGCGTGCAGTACGCCAACCGTCAACGGACGTTTTTCCCCTCAAGCCTGTCAGGACGTTGCTCGTCCGTCTTTCCCTCAATAGATGGGAGTAGGCGCGCTTGCGGATGTGTGCGTGTGTGTGGCCACGCGTTTGCTTAGGCTTCAGTGTGTGAAAAGGTAGGTGCTTTTCTCTAGCTGCGTGTGCGTGCACGTGGTGCTGGGTGCACATCCCTGGGTGCTCGTGGAAAGGTTTCTGCATGGTTTTCGCTGAGGAATCGTGTGTGTGCACATGGACAAAGAGAAGGCGCAGCAACCAGGTTCCAGCGCCGAAGAAGGCAAAAGGCGAGGTTTCCGGCGCTATCTCCTTCTCTCCCCAGAGCTAGTCGCGCAAAGCAAGCCGCTAAGCCGGCGACCGGCAAGAGAGCTACAACGAAGCATGCCGAACGGAGAAAATAGCAGCAGCTCATCTGTTCACACCTTGTTTCTGCCATGTGCTTGAACGCCAAGACGTTCGCGCTTCTGTGAGATGAAAGACGTCCTTCTGCATATGTGGTTGCTCACACCGGTGCACTTGTTAGTGTATCCATTCAGTCCTGGGCTGCGGGGCATTCAGAAGTGGCTCTGTGGAGACGTCTGCATAGAGGCAGCTGTCAGAACACGCACACTCGATTGTTCACCAAAACATATGCAGACGCGTCCTTAGCCTGTAGATTTGGATGCACAGAGTTCCCTGTGTTCGCAAGAGACAAGGGAATCGCGTCTGTACGCACAGAAGCAATAGCGGACCGTTTCCCTCGGAGTGAACGCGAAAGAGCCGTCTATATACTCGCAGACACGGGAACGTGCCTCAATGCGGTCACAGAGGCAGCAGCTTTTGCACAGATGCTCCTGGTGATTCTGGCACTTTCCAGGCACACTCCTGAAAGTCGCGCACACTGCTGTTCACTCGCTAAACGACCTCTTGGGAAACACGTCTCCGGTCGACGGACCGCTCAGATTGCTTCTCGTGTAACTGTGAACTGTGTCAGCGCAGGGAATCCGTCTCTGTTGAGCAGATGTCAATCCTGCCTCGCTTTTGCTTTGTTGCCTCTACCAAGATGATTTCCCGTTTCTCTCTTCACTGGAGCAGGCAGACACAGCCAACGCACATCAAGTGTCAAGAGACACGCTCTGCTGAGCTCAACGCTTGTGCAGATGCACATGTGCGACGAAGTCAACACACGTGCTTGTGGAGAGAAAGAAAGGGACTCCCAGGCGTGTGGAGCGACGGGGAGAAAGAGCGGGCGCTGAGGAACACAGTTTCAAACAGACTGTCTCCACACAAACAGGCACCTGTCTGCAGGTATCCTAGATCTTGATTCTTGAACTTGAGGAAACACGCGTCTGAGCAAAACTCCCAAACGCTTCCAGGAAAGACACAGGCTCTCCCACAAGCACACAAGTGTTTGCCCTCAGCTATAGATCAGGGACAAGCCTGTGAAGAGATGCCCTGCTATTCTTTCGCCTTATGGCATCATGTGTTTCGTTCCTCTTGGAGATCGATTGTTAAACGTCTTTCCTAGGGCGACTGTGAAGCATTTGCCAGCGGAGGAGAAGTAGCACGGAGCAGCATTCAGTACTGCCTACGAGTGTCTTTGCTACCCTACTAGCGGAGCTCCAAGATCAGGCGCACATCTTCAGGTACCTTCCAAATGTGGATTCCCCTGCAGCCCCGTAGGCGGGCGTGCAGTACGCCAACCGTCAACGGACGTTTTTCCCCTCAAGCCTGTCAGGACGTTGCTCGTCCGTCTTTCCCTCAATAGATGGGAGTAGGCGCGCTTGCGGATGTGTGTGTGTGTGTGGCCACGCGTTTGCTTAGGCATCAGTGTGTGAAAAGGTAGGTGCTTTTCTCTAGCTGCGTGTGCGTGCACGTGGTGCTGGGTGCACATCCCTGGGTGCTCGTGGAAAGGTTTCTGCATGGTTTTCGCTGAGGAATCGTGTGTGTGCACATGGACAAAGAGAAGGCGCAGCAACCAGGTTCCAGCGCCGAAGAAGGCAAAAGGCGAGGTTTCCGGCGCTATCTCCTTCTCTCCCCAGAGCTAGTCGCGCAAAGCAAGCCGCTAAGCCGGCGACCGGCAAGAGAGCTACAACGAAGCATGCCGAACGGAGAAAATAGCAGCAGCTCATCTGTTCACACCTTGTTTCTGCCATGTGCTTGAACGCCAAGACGTTCGCGCTTCTGTGAGATGAAAGACGTCCTTCTGCATATGTGGTTGCTCACACCGGTGCACTTGTTAGTGTATCCATTCAGTCCTGGGCTGCGGGGCATTCAGAAGTGGCTCTGTGGAGACGTCTGCATAGAGGCAGCTGTCAGAACACGCACACTCGATTGTTCACCAAAACATATGCAGACGCGTCCTTAGCCTGTAGATTTGGATGCACAGAGTTCCCTGTGTTCGCAAGAGACAAGGGAATCGCGTCTGTACGCACAGAAGCAATAGCGGACCGTTTCCCTCGGAGTGAACGCGAAAGAGCCGTCTATATACTCGCAGACACGGGAACGTGCCTCAATGCGGTCACAGAGGCAGCAGCTTTTGCACAGATGCTCCTGGTGATTCTGGCACTTTCCAGGCACACTCCTGAAAGTCGCGCACACTGCTGTTCACTCGCTAAACGACCTCTTGGGAAACACGTCTCCGGTCGACGGACCGCTCAGATTGCTTCTCGTGTAACTGTGAACTGTGTCAGCGCAGGGAATCCGTCTCTGTTGAGCAGATGTCAATCCTGCCTCGCTTTTGCTTTGTTGCCTCTACCAAGATGATTTCCCGTTTCTCTCTTCACTGGAGCACGCAGACACAGCCAACGCACATCAAGTGTCAAGAGACACGCTCTGCTGAGCTCAACGCTTGTGCAGATGCACATGTGCGACGAAGTCAACACACGTGCTTGTGGAGAGAAAGAAAGGGACTCCCAGGCGTGTGGAGCGACGGGGAGAAAGAGCGGGCGCTGAGGAACACAGTTTCAAACAGACTGTCTCCACACAAACAGGCACCTGTCTGCAGGTATCCTAGATCTTGATTCTTGAACTTGAGGAAACACGCGTCTGAGCAAAACTCCCAAACGCTTCCAGGAAAGACACAGGCTCTCCCACAAGCACACAAGTGTTTGCCCTCAGCTATAGATCAGGGACAAGCCTGTGAAGAGATGCCCTGCTATTCTTTCGCCTTATGGCATCATGTGTTTCGTTCCTCTTGGAGATCGATTGTTAAACGTCTTTCCTAGGGCGACTGTGAAGCATTTGCCAGCGGAGGAGAAGTAGCACGGAGCAGCATTCAGTACTGCCTACGAGTGTCTTTGCTACCCTACTAGCGGAGCTCCAAGATCAGGCGCACATCTTCAGGTACCTTCCAAATGTGGATTCCCCTGCAGCCCCGTAGGCGGGCGTGCAGTACGCCAACCGTCAACGGACGTTTTTCCCCTCAAGCCTGTCAGGACGTTGCTCGTCCGTCTTTCCCTCAATAGATGGGAGTAGGCGCGCTTGCGGATGTGTGCGTGTGTGTGGCCACGCGTTTGCTTAGGCATCAGTGTGTGAAAAGGTAGGTGCTTTTCTCTAGCTGCGTGTGCGTGCACGTGGTGCTGGGTGCACATCCCTGGGTGCTCGTGGAAAGGTTTCTGCATGGTTTTCGCTGAGGAATCGTGTGTGTGCACATGGACAAAGAGAAGGCGCAGCAACCAGGTTCCAGCGCCGAAGAAGGCAAAAGGCGAGGTTTCCGGCGCTATCTCCTTCTCTCCCCAGAGCTAGTCGCGCAAAGCAAGCCGCTAAGCCGGCGACCGGCAAGAGAGCTACAACGAAGCATGCCGAACGGAGAAAATAGCAGCAGCTCATCTGTTCACACCTTGTTTCTGCCATGTGCTTGAACGCCAAGACGTTCGCGCTTCTGTGAGATGAAAGACGTCCTTCTGCATATGTGGTTGCTCACACCGGTGCACTTGTTAGTGTATCCATTCAGTCCTGGGCTGCGGGGCATTCAGAAGTGGCTCTGTGGAGACGTCTGCATAGAGGCAGCTGTCAGAACACGCACACTCGATTGTTCACCAAAACATATGCAGACGCGTCCTTAGCCTGTAGATTTGGATGCACAGAGTTCCCTGTGTTCGCAAGAGACAAGGGAATCGCGTCTGTACGCACAGAAGCAATAGCGGACCGTTTCCCTCGGAGTGAACGCGAAAGAGCCGTCTATATACTCGCAGACACGGGAACGTGCCTCAATGCGGTCACAGAGGCAGCAGCTTTTGCACAGATGCTCCTGGTGATTCTGGCACTTTCCAGGCACACTCCTGAAAGTCGCGCACACTGCTGTTCACTCGCTAAACGACCTCTTGGGAAACACGTCTCCGGTCGACGGACCGCTCAGATTGCTTCTCGTGTAACTGTGAACTGTGTCAGCGCAGGGAATCCGTCTCTGTTGAGCTGATGTCAATCCTGCCTCGCTTTTGCTTTGTTGCCTCTACCAAGATGATTTCCCGTTTCTCTCTTCACTGGAGCAGGCAGACACAGCCAACGCACATCAAGTGTCAAGAGACACGCTCTGCTGAGCTCAACGCTTGTGCAGATGCACATGTGCGACGAAGTCAACACACGTGCTTGTGGAGAGAAAGAAAGGGACTCCCAGGCGTGTGGAGCGACGGGGAGAAAGAGCGGGCGCTGAGGAACACAGTTTCAAACAGACTGTCTCCACACAAACAGGCACCTGTCTGCAGGTATCCTAGATCTTGATTCTTGAACTTGAGGAAACACGCGTCTGAGCAAAACTCCCAAACGCTTCCAGGAAAGACACAGGCTCTCCCACAAGCACACAAGTGTTTGCCCTCAGCTATAGATCAGGGACAAGCCTGTGAAGAGATGCCCTGCTATTCTTTCGCCTTATGGCATCATGTGTTTCGTTCCTCTTGGAGATCGATTGTTAAACGTCTTTCCTAGGGCGACTGTGAAGCATTTGCCAGCGGAGGAGAAGTAGCACGGAGCAGCATTCAGTACTGCCTACGAGTGTCTTTGCTACCCTACTAGCGGAGCTCCAAGATCAGGCGCACATCTTCAGGTACCTTCCAAATGTGGATTCCCCTGCAGCCCCGTAGGCGGGCGTGCAGTACGCCAACCGTCAACGGACGTTTTTCCCCTCAAGCCTGTCAGGACGTTGCTCGTCCGTCTTTCCCTCAATAGATGGGAGTAGGCGCGCTTGCGGATGTGTGTGTGTGTGTGGCCACGCGTTTGCTTAGGCATCAGTGTGTGAAAAGGTAGGTGCTTTTCTCTAGCTGCGTGTGCGTGCACGTGGTGCTGGGTGCACATCCCTGGGTGCTCGTGGAAAGGTTTCTGCATGGTTTTCGCTGAGGAATCGTGTGTGTGCACATGGACAAAGAGAAGGCGCAGCAACCAGGTTCCAGCGCCGAAGAAGGCAAAAGGCGAGGTTTCCGGCGCTATCTCCTTCTCTCCCCAGAGCTAGTCGCGCAAAGCAAGCCGCTAAGCCGGCGACCGGCAAGAGAGCTACAACGAAGCATGCCGAACGGAGAAAATAGCAGCAGCTCATCTGTTCACACCTTGTTTCTGCCATGTGCTTGAACGCCAAGACGTTCGCGCTTCTGTGAGATGAAAGACGTCCTTCTGCATATGTGGTTGCTCACACCGGTGCACTTGTTAGTGTATCCATTCAGTCCTGGGCTGCGGGGCATTCAGAAGTGGCTCTGTGGAGACGTCTGCATAGAGGCAGCTGTCAGAACACGCACACTCGATTGTTCACCAAAACATATGCAGACGCGTCCTTAGCCTGTAGATTTGGATGCACAGAGTTCCCTGTGTTCGCAAGAGACAAGGGAATCGCGTCTGTACGCACAGAAGCAATAGCGGACCGTTTCCCTCGGAGTGAACGCGAAAGAGCCGTCTATATACTCGCAGACACGGGAACGTGCCTCAATGCGGTCACAGAGGCAGCAGCTTTTGCACAGATGCTCCTGGTGATTCTGGCACTTTCCAGGCACACTCCTGAAAGTCGCGCACACTGCTGTTCACTCGCTAAACGACCTCTTGGGAAACACGTCTCCGGTCGACGGACCGCTCAGATTGCTTCTCGTGTAACTGTGAACTGTGTCAGCGCAGGGAATCCGTCTCTGTTGAGCAGATGTCAATCCTGCCTCGCTTTTGCTTTGTTGCCTCTACCAAGATGATTTCCCGTTTCTCTCTTCACTGGAGCACGCAGACACAGCCAACGCACATCAAGTGTCAAGAGACACGCTCTGCTGAGCTCAACGCTTGTGCAGATGCACATGTGCGACGAAGTCAACACACGTGCTTGTGGAGAGAAAGAAAGGGACTCCCAGGCGTGTGGAGCGACGGGGAGAAAGAGCGGGCGCTGAGGAACACAGTTTCAAACAGACTGTCTCCACACAAACAGGCACCTGTCTGCAGGTATCCTAGATCTTGATTCTTGAACTTGAGGAAACACGCGTCTGAGCAAAACTCCCAAACGCTTCCAGGAAAGACACAGGCTCTCCCACAAGCACACAAGTGTTTGCCCTCAGCTATAGATCAGGGACAAGCCTGTGAAGAGATGCCCTGCTATTCTTTCGCCTTATGGCATCATGTGTTTCGTTCCTCTTGGAGATCGATTGTTAAACGTCTTTCCTAGGGCCACTGTGAAGCATTTGCCAGCGGAGGAGAAGTAGCACGGAGCAGCATTCAGTACTGCCTACGAGTGTCTTTGCTACCCTACTAGCGGAGCTCCAAGAACAGGCACACATCTTCAGGTACCTTCCAAATGTGGATTCCCCTGCAGCCCCGTAGGCGGGCGTGCAGTACGCCAACCGTCAACGGACGTTTTTCCCCTCAAGCCTGTCAGGACGTTGCTCGTCCGTCTTTCCCTCAATAGATGGGAGTAGGCGCGCTTGCGGATGTGTGCGTGTGTGTGGCCACACGTTTGCTTAGGCATCAGTGTGTGAAAAGGTAGGTGCTTTTCTCTAGCTGCGTGTGCGTGCACGTGGTGCTGGGTGCACATCCCTGGGTGCTCGTGGAAAGGTTTCTGCATGGTTTTCGCTGAGGAATCGTGTGTGTGCACATGGACAAAGAGAAGGCGCAGCAACCAGGTTCCAGCGCCGAAGAAGGCAAAAGGCGAGGTTTCCGGCGCTATCTCCTTCTCTCCCCAGAGCTAGTCGCGCAAAGCAAGCCGCTAAGCCGGCGACCGGCAAGAGAGCTACAACGAAGCATGCCGAACGGAGAAAATAGCAGCAGCTCATCTGTTCACACCTTGTTTCTGCCATGTGCTTGAACGCCAAGACGTTCGCGCTTCTGTGAGATGAAAGACGTCCTTCTGCATATGTGGTTGCTCACACCGGTGCACTTGTTAGTGTATCCATTCAGTCCTGGGCTGCGGGGCATTCAGAAGTGGCTCTGTGGAGACGTCTGCATAGAGGCAGCTGTCAGAACACGCACACTCGATTGTTCACCAAAACATATGCAGACGCGTCCTTAGCCTGTAGATTTGGATGCACAGAGTTCCCTGTGTTCGCAAGAGACAAGGGAATCGCGTCTGTACGCACAGAAGCAATAGCGGACCGTTTCCCTCGGAGTGAACGCGAAAGAGCCGTCTATATACTCGCAGACACGGGAACGTGCCTCAATGCGGTCACAGAGGCAGCAGCTTTTGCACAGATGCTCCTGGTGATTCTGGCACTTTCCAGGCACACTCCTGAAAGTCGCGCACACTGCTGTTCACTCGCTAAACGACCTCTTGGGAAACACGTCTCCGGTCGACGGACCGCTCAGATTGCTTCTCGTGTAACTGTGAACTGTGTCAGCGCAGGGAATCCGTCTCTGTTGAGCAGATGTCAATCCTGCCTCGCTTTTGCTTTGTTGCCTCTACCAAGATGATTTCCCGTTTCTCTCTTCACTGGAGCAGGCAGACACAGCCAACGCACATCAAGTGTCAAGAGACACGCTCTGCTGAGCTCAACGCTTGTGCAGATGCACATGTGCGACGAAGTCAACACACGTGCTTGTGGAGAGAAAGAAAGGGACTCCCAGGCGTGTGGAGCGACGGGGAGAAAGAGCGGGCGCTGAGGAACACAGTTTCAAACAGACTGTCTCCACACAAACAGGCACCTGTCTGCAGGTATCCTAGATCTTGATTCTTGAACTTGAGGAAACACGCGTCTGAGCAAAACTCCCAAACGCTTCCAGGAAAGACACAGGCTCTCCCACAAGCACACAAGTGTTTGCCCTCAGCTATAGATCAGGGACAAGCCTGTGAAGAGATGCCCTGCTATTCTTTCGCCTTATGGCATCATGTGTTTCGTTCCTCTTGGAGATCGATTGTTAAACGTCTTTCCTAGGGCGACTGTGAAGCATTTGCCAGCGGAGGAGAAGTAGCACGGAGCAGCATTCAGTACTGCCTACGAGTGTCTTTGCTACCCTACTAGCGGAGCTCCAAGAACAGGCACACATCTTCAGGTACCTTCCAAATGTGGATTCCCCTGCAGCCCCGTAGGCGGGCGTGCAGTACGCCAACCGTCAACGGACGTTTTTCCCCTCAAGCCTGTCAGGACGTTGCTCGTCCGTCTTTCCCTCAATAGATGGGAGTAGGCGCGCTTGCGGATGTGTGCGTGTGTGTGGCCACACGTTTGCTTAGGCATCAGTGTGTGAAAAGGTAGGTGCTTTTCTCTAGCTGCGTGTGCGTGCACGTGGTGCTGGGTGCACATCCCTGGGTGCTCGTGGAAAGGTTTCTGCATGGTTTTCGCTGAGGAATCGTGTGTGTGCACATGGACAAAGAGAAGGCGCAGCAACCAGGTTCCAGCGCCGAAGAAGGCAAAAGGCGAGGTTTCCGGCGCTATCTCCTTCTCTCCCCAGAGCTAGTCGCGCAAAGCAAGCCGCTAAGCCGGCGACCGGCAAGAGAGCTACAACGAAGCATGCCGAACGGAGAAAATAGCAGCAGCTCATCTGTTCACACCTTGTTTCTGCCATGTGCTTGAACGCCAAGACGTTCGCGCTTCTGTGAGATGAAAGACGTCCTTCTGCATATGTGGTTGCTCACACCGGTGCACTTGTTAGTGTATCCATTCAGTCCTGGGCTGCGGGGCATTCAGAAGTGGCTCTGTGGAGACGTCTGCATAGAGGCAGCTGTCAGAACACGCACACTCGATTGTTCACCAAAACATATGCAGACGCGTCCTTAGCCTGTAGATTTGGATGCACAGAGTTCCCTGTGTTCGCAAGAGACAAGGGAATCGCGTCTGTACGCACAGAAGCAATAGCGGACCGTTTCCCTCGGAGTGAACGCGAAAGAGCCGTCTATATACTCGCAGACACGGGAACGTGCCTCAATGCGGTCACAGAGGCAGCAGCTTTTGCACAGATGCTCCTGGTGATTCTGGCACTTTCCAGGCACACTCCTGAAAGTCGCGCACACTGCTGTTCACTCGCTAAACGACCTCTTGGGAAACACGTCTCCGGTCGACGGACCGCTCAGATTGCTTCTCGTGTAACTGTGAACTGTGTCAGCGCAGGGAATCCGTCTCTGTTGAGCAGATGTCAATCCTGCCTCGCTTTTGCTTTGTTGCCTCTACCAAGATGATTTCCCGTTTCTCTCTTCACTGGAGCAGGCAGACACAGCCAACGCACATCAAGTGTCAAGAGACACGCTCTGCTGAGCTCAACGCTTGTGCAGATGCACATGTGCGACGAAGTCAACACACGTGCTTGTGGAGAGAAAGAAAGGGACTCCCAGGCGTGTGGAGCGACGGGGAGAAAGAGCGGGCGCTGAGGAACACAGTTTCAAACAGACTGTCTCCACACAAACAGGCACCTGTCTGCAGGTATCCTAGATCTTGATTCTTGAACTTGAGGAAACACGCGTCTGAGCAAAACTCCCAAACGCTTCCAGGAAAGACACAGGCTCTCCCACAAGCACACAAGTGTTTGCCCTCAGCTATAGATCAGGGACAAGCCTGTGAAGAGATGCCCTGCTATTCTTTCGCCTTATGGCATCATGTGTTTCGTTCCTCTTGGAGATCGATTGTTAAACGTCTTTCCTAGGGCGACTGTGAAGCATTTGCCAGCGGAGGAGAAGTAGCACGGAGCAGCATTCAGTACTGCCTACGAGTGTCTTTGCTACCCTACTAGCGGAGCTCCAAGAACAGGCGCACATCTTCAGGTACCTTCCAAATGTGGATTCCCCTGCAGCCCCGTAGGCGGGCGTGCAGTACGCCAACCGTCAACGGACGTTTTTCCCCTCAAGCCTGTCAGGACGTTGCTCGTCCGTCTTTCCCTCAATAGATGGGAGTAGGCGCGCTTGCGGATGTGTGCGTGTGTGTGGCCACGCGTTTGCTTCGGCATCAGTGTGTGAAAAGGTAGGTGCTTTTCTCTAGCTGCGTGTGCGTGCACGTGGTGCTGGGTGCACATCCCTGGGTGCTCGTGGAAAGGTTTCTGCATGGTTTTCGCTGAGGAATCGTGTGTGTGCACATGGACAAAGAGAAGGCGCAGCAACCAGGTTCCAGCGCCGAAGAAGGCAAAAGGCGAGGTTTCCGGCGCTATCTCCTTCTCTCCCCAGAGCTAGTCGCGCAAAGCAAGCCGCTAAGCCGGCGACCGGCAAGAGAGCTACAACGAAGCATGCCGAACGGAGAAAATAGCAGCAGCTCATCTGTTCACACCTTGTTTCTGCCATGTGCTTGAACGCCAAGACGTTCGCGCTTCTGTGAGATGAAAGACGTCCTTCTGCATATGTGGTTGCTCACACCGGTGCACTTGTTAGTGTATCCATTCAGTCCTGGGCTGCGGGGCATTCAGAAGTGGCTCTGTGGAGACGTCTGCATAGAGGCAGCTGTCAGAACACGCACACTCGATTGTTCACCAAAACATATGCAGACGCGTCCTTAGCCTGTAGATTTGGATGCACAGAGTTCCCTGTGTTCGCAAGAGACAAGGGAATCGCGTCTGTGCGCACAGAAGCAATAGCGGACCGTTTCCCTCGGAGTGAACGCGAAAGAGCCGTCTATATACTCGCAGACACGCGAACGTGCCTCAATGCGGTCACAGAGGCAGCAGCTTTTGCACAGATGCTCCTGGTGATTCTGGCACTTTCCAGGCACACTCCTGAAAGTCGCGCACACTGCTGTTCACTCGCTAAACGACCTCTTGGGAAACACGTCTCCGGTCGACGGACCGCTCAGATTGCTTCTCGTGTAACTGTGAACTGTGTCAGCGCAGGGAATCCGTCTCTGTTGAGCAGATGTCAATCCTGCCTCGCTTTTGCTTTGTTGCCTCTACCAAGATGATTTCCCGTTTCTCTCTTCACTGGAGCACGCAGACACAGCCAACGCACATCAAGTGTCAAGAGACACGCTCTGCTGAGCTCAACGCTTGTGCAGATGCACATGTGCGACGAAGTCAACACACGTGCTTGTGGAGAGAAAGAAAGGGACTCCCAGGCGTGTGGAGCGACGGGGAGAAAGAGCGGGCGCTGAGGAACACAGTTTCAAACAGACTGTCTCCACACAAACAGGCACCTGTCTGCAGGTATCCTAGATCTTGATTCTTGAACTTGAGGAAACACGCGTCTGAGCAAAACTCCCAAACGCTTCCAGGAAAGACACAGGCTCTCCCACAAGCACACAAGTGTTTGCCCTCAGCTATAGATCAGGGACAAGCCTGTGAAGAGATGCCCTGCTATTCTTTCGCCTTATGGCATCATGTGTTTCGTTCCTCTTGGAGATCGATTGTTAAACGTCTTTCCTAGGGCGACTGTGAAGCATTTGCCAGCGGAGGAGAAGTAGCACGGAGCAGCATTCAGTACTGCCTACGAGTGTCTTTGCTACCCTACTAGCGGAGCTCCAAGATCAGGCGCACATCTTCAGGTACCTTCCAAATGTGGATTCCCCTGCAGCCCCGTAGGCGGGCGTGCAGTACGCCAACCGTCAACGGACGTTTTTCCCCTCAAGCCTGTCAGGACGTTGCTCGTCCGTCTTTCCCTCAATAGATGGGAGTAGGCGCGCTTGCGGATGTGTGCGTGTGTGTGGCCACGCGTTTGCTTAGGCATCAGTGTGTGAAAAGGTAGGTGCTTTTCTCTAGCTGCGTGTGCGTGCACGTGGTGCTGGGTGCACATCCCTGGGTGCTCGTGGAAAGGTTTCTGCATGGTTTTCGCTGAGGAATCGTGTGTGTGCACATGGACAAAGAGAAGGCGCAGCAACCAGGTTCCAGCGCCGAAGAAGGCAAAAGGCGAGGTTTCCGGCGCTATCTCCTTCTCTCCCCAGAGCTAGTCGCGCAAAGCAAGCCGCTAAGCCGGCGACCGGCAAGAGAGCTACAACGAAGCATGCCGAACGGAGAAAATAGCAGCAGCTCATCTGTTCACACCTTGTTTCTGCCATGTGCTTGAACGCCAAGACGTTCGCGCTTCTGTGAGATGAAAGACGTCCTTCTGCATATGTGGTTGCTCACACCGGTGCACTTGTTAGTGTATCCATTCAGTCCTGGGCTGCGGGGCATTCAGAAGTGGCTCTGTGGAGACGTCTGCATAGAGGCAGCTGTCAGAACACGCACACTCGATTGTTCACCAAAACATATGCAGACGCGTCCTTAGCCTGTAGATTTGGATGCACAGAGTTCCCTGTGTTCGCAAGAGACAAGGGAATCGCGTCTGTGCGCACAGAAGCAATAGCGGACCGTTTCCCTCGGAGTGAACGCGAAAGAGCCGTCTATATACTCGCAGACACGCGAACGTGCCTCAATGCGGTCACAGAGGCAGCAGCTTTTGCACAGATGCTCCTCGTGATTCTGGCACTTTCCAGGCACACTCCTGAAAGTCGCGCACACTGCTGTTCACTCGCTAAACGACCTCTTGGGAAACACGTCTCCGGTCGACGGACCGCTCAGATTGCTTCTCGTGTAACAGTGAACTGTGTCAGCGCAGGGAATCCGTCTCTGTTGAGCAGATGTCAATCCTGCCTCGCTTTTGCTTTGTTGCCTCTACCAAGATGATTTCCCGTTTCTCTCTTCACTGGAGCAGGCAGACACAGCCAACGCACATCAAGTGTCAAGAGACACGCTCTGCTGAGCTCAACGCTTGTGCAGATGCACATGTGCGACGAAGTCAACACACGTGCTTGTGGAGAGAAAGAAAGGGACTCCCAGGCGTGTGGAGCGACGGGGAGAAAGAGCGGGCGCTGAGGAACACAGTTTCAAACAGACTGTCTCCACACAAACAGGCACCTGTCTGCAGGTATCCTAGATCTTGATTCTTGAACTTGAGGAAACACGCGTCTGAGCAAAACTCCCAAACGCTTCCAGGAAAGACACAGGCTCTCCCACAAGCACACAAGTGTTTGCCCTCAGCTATAGATCAGGGACAAGCCTGTGAAGAGATGCCCTGCTATTCTTTCGCCTTATGGCATCATGTGTTTCGTTCCTCTTGGAGATCGATTGTTAAACGTCTTTCCTAGGGCGACTGTGAAGCATTTGCCAGCGGAGGAGAAGTAGCACGGAGCAGCATTCAGTACTGCCTACGAGTGTCTTTGCTACCCTACTAGCGGAGCTCCAAGAACAGGCACACATCTTCAGGTACCTTCCAAATGTGGATTCCCCTGCAGCCCCGTAGGCGGGCGTGCAGTACGCCAACCGTCAACGGACGTTTTTCCCCTCAAGCCTGTCAGGACGTTGCTCGTCCGTCTTTCCCTCAATAGATGGGAGTAGGCGCGCTTGCGGATGTGTGCGTGTGTGTGGCCACGCGTTTGCTTAGGCATCAGTGTGTGAAAAGGTAGGTGCTTTTCTCTAGCTGCGTGTGCGTGCACGTGGTGCTGGGTGCACATCCCTGGGTGCTCGTGGAAAGGTTTCTGCATGGTTTTCGCTGAGGAATCGTGTGTGTGCACATGGACAAAGAGAAGGCGCAGCAACCAGGTTCCAGCGCCGAAGAAGGCAAAAGGCGAGGTTTCCGGCGCTATCTCCTTCTCTCCCCAGAGCTAGTCGCGCAAAGCAAGCCGCTAAGCCGGCGACCGGCAAGAGAGCTACAACGAAGCATGCCGAACGGAGAAAATAGCAGCAGCTCATCTGTTCACACCTTGTTTCTGCCATGTGCTTGAACGCCAAGACGTTCGCGCTTCTGTGAGATGAAAGACGTCCTTCTGCATATGTGGTTGCTCACACCGGTGCACTTGTTAGTGTATCCATTCAGTCCTGGGCTGCGGGGCATTCAGAAGTGGCTCTGTGGAGACGTCTGCATAGAGGCAGCTGTCAGAACACGCACACTCGATTGTTCACCAAAACATATGCAGACGCGTCCTTAGCCTGTAGATTTGGATGCACAGAGTTCCCTGTGTTCGCAAGAGACAAGGGAATCGCGTCTGTACGCACAGAAGCAATAGCGGACCGTTTCCCTCGGAGTGAACGCGAAAGAGCCGTCTATATACTCGCAGACACGGGAACGTGCCTCAATGCGGTCACAGAGGCAGCAGCTTTTGCACAGATGCTCCTGGTGATTCTGGCACTTTCCAGGCACACTCCTGAAAGTCGCGCACACTGCTGTTCACTCGCTAAACGACCTCTTGGGAAACACGTCTCCGGTCGACGGACCGCTCAGATTGCTTCTCGTGTAACTGTGAACTGTGTCAGCGCAGGGAATCCGTCTCTGTTGAGCAGATGTCAATCCTGCCTCGCTTTTGCTTTGTTGCCTCTACCAAGATGATTTCCCGTTTCTCTCTTCACTGGAGCAGGCAGACACAGCCAACGCACATCAAGTGTCAAGAGACACGCTCTGCTGAGCTCAACGCTTGTGCAGATGCACATGTGCGACGAAGTCAACACACGTGCTTGTGGAGAGAAAGAAAGGGACTCCCAGGCGTGTGGAGCGACGGGGAGAAAGAGCGGGCGCTGAGGAACACAGTTTCAAACAGACTGTCTCCACACAAACAGGCACCTGTCTGCAGGTATCCTAGATCTTGATTCTTGAACTTGAGGAAACACGCGTCTGAGCAAAACTCCCAAACGCTTCCAGGAAAGACACAGGCTCTCCCACAAGCACACAAGTGTTTGCCCTCAGCTATAGATCAGGGACAAGCCTGTGAAGAGATGCCCTGCTATTCTTTCGCCTTATGGCATCATGTGTTTCGTTCCTCTTGGAGATCGATTGTTAAACGTCTTTCCTAGGGCGACTGTGAAGCATTTGCCAGCGGAGGAGAAGTAGCACGGAGCAGCATTCAGTACTGCCTACGAGTGTCTTTGCTACCCTACTAGCGGAGCTCCAAGATCAGGCGCACATCTTCAGGTACCTTCCAAATGTGGATTCCCCTGCAGCCCCGTAGGCGGGCGTGCAGTACGCCAACCGTCAACGGACGTTTTTCCCCTCAAGCCTGTCAGGACGTTGCTCGTCCGTCTTTCCCTCAATAGATGGGAGTAGGCGCGCTTGCGGATGTGTGCGTGTGTGTGGCCACGCGTTTGCTTAGGCATCAGTGTGTGAAAAGGTAGGTGCTTTTCTCTAGCTGCGTGTGCGTGCACGTGGTGCTGGGTGCACATCCCTGGGTGCTCGTGGAAAGGTTTCTGCATGGTTTTCGCTGAGGAATCGTGTGTGTGCACATGGACAAAGAGAAGGCGCAGCAACCAGGTTCCAGCGCCGAAGAAGGCAAAAGGCGAGGTTTCCGGCGCTATCTCCTTCTCTCCCCAGAGCTAGTCGCGCAAAGCAAGCCGCTAAGCCGGCGACCGGCAAGAGAGCTACAACGAAGCATGCCGAACGGAGAAAATAGCAGCAGCTCATCTGTTCACACCTTGTTTCTGCCATGTGCTTGAACGCCAAGACGTTCGCGCTTCTGTGAGATGAAAGACGTCCTTCTGCATATGTGGTTGCTCACACCGGTGCACTTGTTAGTGTATCCATTCAGTCCTGGGCTGCGGGGCATTCAGAAGTGGCTCTGTGGAGACGTCTGCATAGAGGCAGCTGTCAGAACACGCACACTCGATTGTTCACCAAAACATATGCAGACGCGTCCTTAGCCTGTAGATTTGGATGCACAGAGTTCCCTGTGTTCGCAAGAGACAAGGGAATCGCGTCTGTGCGCACAGAAGCAATAGCGGACCGTTTCCCTCGGAGTGAACGCGAAAGAGCCGTCTATATACTCGCAGACACGCGAACGTGCCTCAATGCGGTCACAGAGGCAGCAGCTTTTGCACAGATGCTCCTGGTGATTCTGGCACTTTCCAGGCACACTCCTGAAAGTCGCGCACACTGCTGTTCACTCGCTAAACGACCTCTTGGGAAACACGTCTCCGGTCGACGGACCGCTCAGATTGCTTCTCGTGTAACTGTGAACTGTGTCAGCGCAGGGAATCCGTCTCTGTTGAGCAGATGTCAATCCTGCCTCGCTTTTGCTTTGTTGCCTCTACCAAGATGATTTCACGTTTCTCTCTTCACTGGAGCAGGCAGACACAGCCAACGCACATCAAGTGTCAAGAGACACGCTCTGCTGAGCTCAACGCTTGTGCAGATGCACATGTGCGACGAAGTCAACACACGTGCTTGTGGAGAGAAAGAAAGGGACTCCCAGGCGTGTGGAGCGACGGGGAGAAAGAGCGGGCGCTGAGGAACACAGTTTCAAACAGACTGTCTCCACACAAACAGGCACCTGTCTGCAGGTATCCTAGATCTTGATTCTTGAACTTGAGGAAACACGCGTCTGAGCAAAACTCCCAAACGCTTCCAGGAAAGACACAGGCTCTCCCACAAGCACACAAGTGTTTGCCCTCAGCTATAGATCAGGGACAAGCCTGTGAAGAGATGCCCTGCTATTCTTTCGCCTTATGGCATCATGTGTTTCGTTCCTCTTGGAGATCGATTGTTAAACGTCTTTCCTAGGGCGACTGTGAAGCATTTGCCAGCGGAGGAGAAGTAGCACGGAGCAGCATTCAGTACTGCCTACGAGTGTCTTTGCTACCCTACTAGCGGAGCTCCAAGAACAGGCACACATCTTCAGGTACCTTCCAAATGTGGATTCCCCTGCAGCCCCGTAGGCGGGCGTGCAGTACGCCAACCGTCAACGGACGTTTTTCCCCTCAAGCCTGTCAGGACGTTGCTCGTCCGTCTTTCCCTCAATAGATGGGAGTAGGCGCGCTTGCGGATGTGTGCGTGTGTGTGGCCACGCGTTTGCTTAGGCATCAGTGTGTGAAAAGGTAGGTGCTTTTCTCTAGCTGCGTGTGCGTGCACGTGGTGCTGGGTGCACATCCCTGGGTGCTCGTGGAAAGGTTTCTGCATGGTTTTCGCTGAGGAATCGTGTGTGTGCACATGGACAAAGAGAAGGCGCAGCAACCAGGTTCCAGCGCCGAAGAAGGCAAAAGGCGAGGTTTCCGGCGCTATCTCCTTCTCTCCCCAGAGCTAGTCGCGCAAAGCAAGCCGCTAAGCCGGCGACCGGCAAGAGAGCTACAACGAAGCATGCCGAACGGAGAAAATAGCAGCAGCTCATCTGTTCACACCTTGTTTCTGCCATGTGCTTGAACGCCAAGACGTTCGCGCTTCTGTGAGATGAAAGACGTCCTTCTGCATATGTGGTTGCTCACACCGGTGCACTTGTTAGTGTATCCATTCAGTCCTGGGCTGCGGGGCATTCAGAAGTGGCTCTGTGGAGACGTCTGCATAGAGGCAGCTGTCAGAACACGCACACTCGATTGTTCACCAAAACATATGCAGACGCGTCCTTAGCCTGTAGATTTGGATGCACAGAGTTCCCTGTGTTCGCAAGAGACAAGGGAATCGCGTCTGTACGCACAGAAGCAATAGCGGACCGTTTCCCTCGGAGTGAACGCGAAAGAGCCGTCTATATACTCGCAGACACGGGAACGTGCCTCAATGCGGTCACAGAGGCAGCAGCTTTTGCACAGATGCTCCTGGTGATTCTGGCACTTTCCAGGCACACTCCTGAAAGTCGCGCACACTGCTGTTCACTCGCTAAACGACCTCTTGGGAAACACGTCTCCGGTCGACGGACCGCTCAGATTGCTTCTCGTGTAACTGTGAACTGTGTCAGCGCAGGGAATCCGTCTCTGTTGAGCAGATGTCAATCCTGCCTCGCTTTTGCTTTGTTGCCTCTACCAAGATGATTTCCCGTTTCTCTCTTCACTGGAGCAGGCAGACACAGCCAACGCACATCAAGTGTCAAGAGACACGCTCTGCTGAGCTCAACGCTTGTGCAGATGCACATGTGCGACGAAGTCAACACACGTGCTTGTGGAGAGAAAGAAAGGGACTCCCAGGCGTGTGGAGCGACGGGGAGAAAGAGCGGGCGCTGAGGAACACAGTTTCAAACAGACTGTCTCCACACAAACAGGCACCTGTCTGCAGGTATCCTAGATCTTGATTCTTGAACTTGAGGAAACACGCGTCTGAGCAAAACTCCCAAACGCTTCCAGGAAAGACACAGGCTCTCCCACAAGCACACAAGTGTTTGCCCTCAGCTATAGATCAGGGACAAGCCTGTGAAGAGATGCCCTGCTATTCTTTCGCCTTATGGCATCATGTGTTTCGTTCCTCTTGGAGATCGATTGTTAAACGTCTTTCCTAGGGCGACTGTGAAGCATTTGCCAGCGGAGGAGAAGTAGCACGGAGCAGCATTCAGTACTGCCTACGAGTGTCTTTGCTACCCTACTAGCGGAGCTCCAAGATCAGGCGCACATCTTCAGGTACCTTCCAAATGTGGATTCCCCTGCAGCCCCGTAGGCGGGCGTGCAGTACGCCAACCGTCAACGGACGTTTTTCCCCTCAAGCCTGTCAGGACGTTGCTCGTCCGTCTTTCCCTCAATAGATGGGAGTAGGCGCGCTTGCGGATGTGTGCGTGTGTGTGGCCACGCGTTTGCTTAGGCATCAGTGTGTGAAAAGGTAGGTGCTTTTCTCTAGCTGCGTGTGCGTGCACGTGGTGCTGGGTGCACATCCCTGGGTGCTCGTGGAAAGGTTTCTGCATGGTTTTCGCTGAGGAATCGTGTGTGTGCACATGGACAAAGAGAAGGCGCAGCAACCAGGTTCCAGCGCCGAAGAAGGCAAAAGGCGAGGTTTCCGGCGCTATCTCCTTCTCTCCCCAGAGCTAGTCGCGCAAAGCAAGCCGCTAAGCCGGCGACCGGCAAGAGAGCTACAACGAAGCATGCCGAACGGAGAAAATAGCAGCAGCTCATCTGTTCACACCTTGTTTCTGCCATGTGCTTGAACGCCAAGACGTTCGCGCTTCTGTGAGATGAAAGACGTCCTTCTGCATATGTGGTTGCTCACACCGGTGCACTTGTTAGTGTATCCATTCAGTCCTGGGCTGCGGGGCATTCAGAAGTGGCTCTGTGGAGACGTCTGCATAGAGGCAGCTGTCAGAACACGCACACTCGATTGTTCACCAAAACATATGCAGACGCGTCCTTAGCCTGTAGATTTGGATGCACAGAGTTCCCTGTGTTCGCAAGAGACAAGGGAATCGCGTCTGTGCGCACAGAAGCAATAGCGGACCGTTTCCCTCGGAGTGAACGCGAAAGAGCCGTCTATATACTCGCAGACACGCGAACGTGCCTCAATGCGGTCACAGAGGCAGCAGCTTTTGCACAGATGCTCCTGGTGATTCTGGCACTTTCCAGGCACACTCCTGAAAGTCGCGCACACTGCTGTTCACTCGCTAAACGACCTCTTGGGAAACACGTCTCCGGTCGACGGACCGCTCAGATTGCTTCTCGTGTAACTGTGAACTGTGTCAGCGCAGGGAATCCGTCTCTGTTGAGCAGATGTCAATCCTGCCTCGCTTTTGCTTTGTTGCCTCTACCAAGATGATTTCCCGTTTCTCTCTTCACTGGAGCAGGCAGACACAGCCAACGCACATCAAGTGTCAAGAGACACGCTCTGCTGAGCTCAACGCTTGTGCAGATGCACATGTGCGACGAAGTCAACACACGTGCTTGTGGAGAGAAAGAAAGGGACTCCCAGGCGTGTGGAGCGACGGGGAGAAAGAGCGGGCGCTGAGGAACACAGTTTCAAACAGACTGTCTCCACACAAACAGGCACCTGTCTGCAGGTATCCTAGATCTTGATTCTTGAACTTGAGGAAACACGCGTCTGAGCAAAACTCCCAAACGCTTCCAGGAAAGACACAGGCTCTCCCACAAGCACACAAGTGTTTGCCCTCAGCTATAGATCAGGGACAAGCCTGTGAAGAGCAACCAAAGAGCTCGTCCGTCTTTCCCTCAATAGATGGGAGTAGGCGCGCTTGCGGATGTGTGCGTGTGTGTGGCCACGCGTTTGCTTAGGCATCAGTGTGTGAAAAGGTAGGTGCTTTTCTCTAGCTGCGTGTGCGTGCACGTGGTGCTGGGTGCACATCCCTGGGTGCTCGTGGAAAGGTTTCTGCATGGTTTTCGCTGAGGAATCGTGTGTGTGCACATGGACAAAGAGAAGGCGCAGCAACCAGGTTCCAGCGCCGAAGAAGGCAAAAGGCGAGGTTTCCGGCGCTATCTCCTTCTCTCCCCAGAGCTAGTCGCGCAAAGCAAGCCGCTAAGCCGGCGACCGGCAAGAGAGCTACAACAAAGCATGCCGAACGGAGAAAATAGCAGCAGCTCATCTGTTCACACCTTGTTTCTGCCATGTGCTTGAACGCCAAGACGTTCGCGCTTCTGTGAGATGAAAGACGTCCTTCTGCATATGTGGTTGCTCACACCGGTGCACTTGTTAGTGTATCCATTCAGTCCTGGGCTGCGGGGCATTCAGAAATGGCTCTGTGGAGACGTCTGCATAGAGGCAGCTGTCAGAACACGCACACTCGATTGTTCACCAAAACATATGCAGACGCGTCCTTAGCCTGTAGATTTGGATGCACAGAGTTCCCTGTGTTCGCAAGAGACAAGGGAATCGCGTCTGTGCGCACAGAAGCAATAGCGGACCGTTTCCCTCGGAGTGAACGCGAAAGAGCCGTCTATATACTCGCAGACACGCGAACGTGCCTCAATGCGGTCACAGAGGCAGCAGCTTTTGCACAGATGCTCCTGGTGATTCTGGCACTTTCCAGGCACACTCCTGAAAGTCGCGCACACTGCTGTTCACTCGCTAAACGACCTCTTGGGAAACACGTCTCCGGTCGACGGACCGCTCAGATTGCTTCTCGTGTAACTGTGAACTGTGTCAGCGCAGGGAATCCGTCTCTGTTGAGCAGATGTCAATCCTGCCTCGCTTTTGCTTTGTTGCCTCTACCAAGATGATTTCCCGTTTCTCTCTTCACTGGAGCACGCAGACACAGCCAACGCACATCAAGTGTCAAGAGACACGCTCTGCTGAGCTCAACGCTTGTGCAGATGCACATGTGCGACGAAGTCAACACACGTGCTTGTGGAGAGAAAGAAAGGGACTCCCAGGCGTGTGGAGCGACGGGGAGAAAGAGCGGGCGCTGAGGAACACAGTTTCAAACAGACTGTCTCCACACAAACAGGCACCTGTCTGCAGGTATCCTAGATCTTGATTCTTGAACTTGAGGAAACACGCGTCTGAGCAAAACTCCCAAACGCTTCCAGGAAAGACACAGGCTCTCCCACAAGCACACAAGTGTTTGCCCTCAGCTATAGATCAGGGACAAGCCTGTGAAGAGATGCCCTGCTATTCTTTCGCCTTATGGCATCATGTGTTTCGTTCCTCTTGGAGATCGATTGTTAAACGTCTTTCCTCGGGCGACACTGAAGCATTTGCCAGCGGAGGAGAAGTAGCACGGAGCAGCATTCAGTACTGCCTACGAGTGTCTTTGCTACTCTACTAGCGGAGCTCCAAGAACAGGCACACATCTTCAGGTACCTTCCAAATGTGGATTCCCCTGCAGCCCCGTAGGCGGGCGTGCAGTACGCCAACCGTCAACGGACGTTTTTCCCCTCAAGCCTGTCAGGACGTTGCTCGTCCGTCTTTCCCTCAATAGATGGGAGTAGGCGCGCTTGCGGATGTGTGCGTGTGTGTGGCCACGCGTTTGCTTAGGCATCAGTGTGTGAAAAGGTAGGTGCTTTTCTCTAGCTGCGTGTGCGTGCACGTGGTGCTGGGTGCACATCCCTGGGTGCTCGTGGAAAGGTTTCTGCATGGTTTTCGCTGAGGAATCGTGTGTGTGCACATGGACAAAGAGAAGGCGCAGCAACCAGGTTCCAGCGCCGAAGAAGGCAAAAGGCGAGGTTTCCGGCGCTATCTCCTTCTCTCCCCAGAGCTAGTCGCGCAAAGCAAGCCGCTAAGCCGGCGACCGGCAAGAGAGCTACAACGAAGCATGCCGAACGGAGAAAATAGCAGCAGCTCATCTGTTCACACCTTGTTTCTGCCATGTGCTTGAACGCCAAGACGTTCGCGCTTCTGTGAGATGAAAGACGTCCTTCTGCATATGTGGTTGCTCACACCGGTGCACTTGTTAGTGTATCCATTCAGTCCTGGGCTGCGGGGCATTCAGAAGTGGCTCTGTGGAGACGTCTGCATAGAGGCAGCTGTCAGAACACGCACACTCGATTGTTCACCAAAACATATGCAGACGCGTCCTTAGCCTGTAGATTTGGATGCACAGAGTTCCCTGTGTTCGCAAGAGACAAGGGAATCGCGTCTGTGCGCACAGAAGCAATAGCGGACCGTTTCCCTCGGAGTGAACGCGAAAGAGCCGTCTATATACTCGCAGACACGCGAACGTGCCTCAATGCGGTCACAGAGGCAGCAGCTTTTGCACAGATGCTCCTGGTGATTCTGGCACTTTCCAGGCACACTCCTGAAAGTCGCGCACACTGCTGTTCACTCGCTAAACGACCTCTTGGGAAACACGTCTCCGGTCGACGGACCGCTCAGATTGCTTCTCGTGTAACTGTGAACTGTGTCAGCGCAGGGAATCCGTCTCTGTTGAGCAGATGTCAATCCTGCCTCGCTTTTGCTTTGTTGCCTCTACCAAGATGATTTCCCGTTTCTCTCTTCACTGGAGCAGGCAGACACAGCCAACGCACATCAAGTGTCAAGAGACACGCTCTGCTGAGCTCAACGCTTGTGCAGATGCACATGTGCGACGAAGTCAACACACGTGCTTGTGGAGAGAAAGAAAGGGACTCCCAGGCGTGTGGAGCGACGGGGAGAAAGAGCGGGCGCTGAGGAACACAGTTTCAAACAGACTGTCTCCACACAAACAGGCACCTGTCTGCAGGTATCCTAGATCTTGATTCTTGAACTTGAGGAAACACGCGTCTGAGCAAAACTCCCAAACGCTTCCAGGAAAGACACAGGCTCTCCCACAAGCACACAAGTGTTTGCCCTCAGCTATAGATCAGGGACAAGCCTGTGAAGAGCAACCAAAGAGCTCGTCCGTCTTTCCCTCAATAGATGGGAGTAGGCGCGCTTGCGGATGTGTGCGTGTGTGTGGCCACGCGTTTGCTTAGGCATCAGTGTGTGAAAAGGTAGGTGCTTTTCTCTAGCTGCGTGTGCGTGCACGTGGTGCTGGGTGCACATCCCTGGGTGCTCGTGGAAAGGTTTCTGCATGGTTTTCGCTGAGGAATCGTGTGTGTGCACATGGACAAAGAGAAGGCGCAGCAACCAGGTTCCAGCGCCGAAGAAGGCAAAAGGCGAGGTTTCCGGCGCTATCTCCTTCTCTCCCCAGAGCTAGTCGCGCAAAGCAAGCCGCTAAGCCGGCGACCGGCAAGAGAGCTACAACGAAGCATGCCGAACGGAGAAAATAGCAGCAGCTCATCTGTTCACACCTTGTTTCTGCCATGTGCTTGAACGCCAAGACGTTCGCGCTTCTGTGAGATGAAAGACGTCCTTCTGCATATGTGGTTGCTCACACCGGTGCACTTGTTAGTGTATCCATTCAGTCCTGGGCTGCGGGGCATTCAGAAGTGGCTCTGTGGAGACGTCTGCATAGAGGCAGCTGTCAGAACACGCACACTCGATTGTTCACCAAAACATATGCAGACGCGTCCTTAGCCTGTAGATTTGGATGCACAGAGTTCCCTGTGTTCGCAAGAGACAAGGGAATCGCGTCTGTGCGCACAGAAGCAATAGCGGACCGTTTCCGTCGGAGTGAACGCGAAAGAGCCGTCTATATACTCGCAGACACGCGAACGTGCCTCAATGCGGTCACAGAGGCAGCAGCTTTTGCACAGATGCTCCTGGTGATTCTGGCACTTTCCAGGCACACTCCTGAAAGTCGCGCACACTGCTGTTCACTCGCTAAACGACCTCTTGGGAAACACGTCTCCGGTCGACGGACCGCTCAGATTGCTTCTCGTGTAACTGTGAACTGTGTCAGCGCAGGGAATCCGTCTCTGTTGAGCAGATGTCAATCCTGCCTCGCTTTTGCTTTGTTGCCTCTACCAAGATGATTTCACGTTTCTCTCTTCACTGGAGCAGGCAGACACAGCCAACGCACATCAAGTGTCAAGAGACACGCTCTGCTGAGCTCAACGCTTGTGCAGATGCACATGTGCGACGAAGTCAACACACGTGCTTGTGGAGAGAAAGAAAGGGACTCCCAGGCGTGTGGAGCGACGGGGAGAAAGAGCGGGCGCTGAGGAACACAGTTTCAAACAGACTGTCTCCACACAAACAGGCACCTGTCTGCAGGTATCCTAGATCTTGATTCTTGAACTTGAGGAAACACGCGTCTGAGCAAAACTCCCAAACGCTTCCAGGAAAGACACAGGCTCTCCCACAAGCACACAAGTGTTTGCCCTCAGCTATAGATCAGTGACAAGCCTGTGAAGAGCAACCAAAGAGCTCGTCCGTCTTTCCCTCAATAGATGGGAGTAGGCGCGCTTGCGGATGTGTGCGTGTGTGTGGCCACGCGTTTGCTTAGGCATCAGTGTGTGAAAAGGTAGGTGCTTTTCTCTAGCTGCGTGTGCGTGCACGTGGTGCTGGGTGCACATCCCTGGGTGCTCGTGGAAAGGTTTCTGCATGGTTTTCGCTGAGGAATCGTGTGTGTGCACATGGACAAAGAGAAGGCGCAGCAACCAGGTTCCAGCGCCGAAGAAGGCAAAAGGCGAGGTTTCCGGCGCTATCTCCTTCTCTCCCCAGAGCTAGTCGCGCAAAGCAAGCCGCTAAGCCGGCGACCGGCAAGAGAGCTACAACGAAGCATGCCGAACGGAGAAAATAGCAGCAGCTCATCTGTTCACACCTTGTTTCTGCCATGTGCTTGAACGCCAAGACGTTCGCGCTTCTGTGAGATGAAAGACGTCCTTCTGCATATGTGGTTGCTCACACCGGTGCACTTGTTAGTGTATCCATTCAGTCCTGGGCTGCGGGGCATTCAGAAGTGGCTCTGTGGAGACGTCTGCATAGAGGCAGCTGTCAGAACACGCACACTCGATTGTTCACCAAAACATATGCAGACGCGTCCTTACCCTGTAGATTTGGATGCACAGAGTTCCCTGTGTTCGCAAGAGACAAGGGAATCGCGTCTGTGCGCACAGAAGCAATAGCGGACCGTTTCCCTCGGAGTGAACGCGAAAGAGCCGTCTATATACTCGCAGACACGCGAACGTGCCTCAATGCGGTCACAGAGGCAGCAGCTTTTGCACAGATGCTCCTGGTGATTCTGGCACTTTCCAGGCACACTCCTGAAAGTCGCGCACACTGCTGTTCACTCGCTAAACGACCTCTTGGGAAACACGTCTCCGGTCGACGGACCGCTCAGATTGCTTCTCGTGTAACTGTGAACTGTGTCAGCGCAGGGAATCCGTCTCTGTTGAGCAGATGTCAATCCTGCCTCGCTTTTGCTTTGTTGCCTCTACCAAGATGATTTCCCGTTTCTCTCTTCACTGGAGCAGGCAGACACAGCCAACGCACATCAAGTGTCAAGAGACACGCTCTGCTGAGCTCAACGCTTGTGCAGATGCACATGTGCGACGAAGTCAACACACGTGCTTGTGGAGAGAAAGAAAGGGACTCCCAGGCGTGTGGAGCGACGGGGAGAAAGAGCGGGCGCTGAGGAACACAGTTTCAAACAGACTGTCTCCACACAAACAGGCACCTGTCTGCAGGTATCCTAGATCTTGATTCTTGAACTTGAGGAAACACGCGTCTGAGCAAAACTCCCAAACGCTTCCAGGAAAGACACAGGCTCTCCCACAAGCACACAAGTGTTTGCCCTCAGCTATAGATCAGGGACAAGCCTGTGAAGAGATGCCCTGCTATTCTTTCGCCTTATGGCATCATGTGTTTCGTTCCTCTTGGAGATCGATTGTTAAACGTCTTTCCTAGGGCGACTGTGAAGCATTTGCCAGCGGAGGAGAAGTAGCACGGAGCAGCATTCAGTACTGCCTACGAGTGTCTTTGCTACCCTACTAGCGGAGCTCCAAGAACAGGCACACATCTTCAGGTACCTTCCAAATGTGGATTCCCCTGCAGCCCCGTAGGCGGGCGTGCAGTACGCCAACCGTCAACGGACGTTTTTCCCCTCAAGCCTGTCAGGACGTTGCTCGTCCGTCTTTCCCTCAATAGATGGGAGTAGGCGCGCTTGCGGATGTGTGCGTGTGTGTGGCCACGCGTTTGCTTAGGCATCAGTGTGTGAAAAGGTAGGTGCTTTTCTCTAGCTGCGTGTGCGTGCACGTGGTGCTGGGTGCACATCCCTGGGTGCTCGTGGAAAGGTTTCTGCATGGTTTTCGCTGAGGAATCGTGTGTGTGCACATGGACAAAGAGAAGGCGCAGCAACCAGGTTCCAGCGCCGAAGAAGGCAAAAGGCGAGGTTTCCGGCGCTATCTCCTTCTCTCCCCAGAGCTAGTCGCGCAAAGCAAGCCGCTAAGCCGGCGACCGGCAAGAGAGCTACAACGAAGCATGCCGAACGGAGAAAATAGCAGCAGCTCATCTGTTCACACCTTGTTTCTGCCATGTGCTTGAACGCCAAGACGTTCGCGCTTCTGTGAGATGAAAGACGTCCTTCTGCATATGTGGTTGCTCACACCGGTGCACTTGTTAGTGTATCCATTCAGTCCTGGGCTGCGGGGCATTCAGAAGTGGCTCTGTGGAGACGTCTGCATAGAGGCAGCTGTCAGAACACGCACACTCGATTGTTCACCAAAACATATGCAGACGCGTCCTTAGCCTGTAGATTTGGATGCACAGAGTTCCCTGTGTTCGCAAGAGACAAGGGAATCGCGTCTGTACGCACAGAAGCAATAGCGGACCGTTTCCCTCGGAGTGAACGCGAAAGAGCCGTCTATATACTCGCAGACACGGGAACGTGCCTCAATGCGGTCACAGAGGCAGCAGCTTTTGCACAGATGCTCCTGGTGATTCTGGCACTTTCCAGGCACACTCCTGAAAGTCGCGCACACTGCTGTTCACTCGCTAAACGACCTCTTGGGAAACACGTCTCCGGTCGACGGACCGCTCAGATTGCTTCTCGTGTAACTGTGAACTGTGTCAGCGCAGGGAATCCGTCTCTGTTGAGCAGATGTCAATCCTGCCTCGCTTTTGCTTTGTTGCCTCTACCAAGATGATTTCCCGTTTCTCTCTTCACTGGAGCAGGCAGACACAGCCAACGCACATCAAGTGTCAAGAGACACGCTCTGCTGAGCTCAACGCTTGTGCAGATGCACATGTGCGACGAAGTCAACACACGTGCTTGTGGAGAGAAAGAAAGGGACTCCCAGGCGTGTGGAGCGACGGGGAGAAAGAGCGGGCGCTGAGGAACACAGTTTCAAACAGACTGTCTCCACACAAACAGGCACCTGTCTGCAGGTATCCTAGATCTTGATTCTTGAACTTGAGGAAACACGCGTCTGAGCAAAACTCCCAAACGCTTCCAGGAAAGACACAGGCTCTCCCACAAGCACACAAGTGTTTGCCCTCAGCTATAGATCAGGGACAAGCCTGTGAAGAGATGCCCTGCTATTCTTTCGCCTTATGGCATCATGTGTTTCGTTCCTCTTGGAGATCGATTGTTAAACGTCTTTCCTAGGGCGACTGTGAAGCATTTGCCAGCGGAGGAGAAGTAGCACGGAGCAGCATTCAGTACTGCCTACGAGTGTCTTTGCTACCCTACTAGCGGAGCTCCAAGATCAGGCGCACATCTTCAGGTACCTTCCAAATGTGGATTCCCCTGCAGCCCCGTAGGCGGGCGTGCAGTACGCCAACCGTCAACGGACGTTTTTCCCCTCAAGCCTGTCAGGACGTTGCTCGTCCGTCTTTCCCTCAATAGATGGGAGTAGGCGCGCTTGCGGATGTGTGTGTGTGTGTGGCCACGCGTTTGCTTAGGCATCAGTGTGTGAAAAGGTAGGTGCTTTTCTCTAGCTGCGTGTGCGTGCACGTGGTGCTGGGTGCACATCCCTGGGTGCTCGTGGAAAGGTTTCTGCATGGTTTTCGCTGAGGAATCGTGTGTGTGCACATGGACAAAGAGAAGGCGCAGCAACCAGGTTCCAGCGCCGAAGAAGGCAAAAGGCGAGGTTTCCGGCGCTATCTCCTTCTCTCCCCAGAGCTAGTCGCGCAAAGCAAGCCGCTAAGCCGGCGACCGGCAAGAGAGCTACAACGAAGCATGCCGAACGGAGAAAATAGCAGCAGCTCATCTGTTCACACCTTGTTTCTGCCATGTGCTTGAACGCCAAGACGTTCGCGCTTCTGTTGAATGAAAGACGTCCTTCTGCATATGTGGTTGCTCACACCGGTGCACTTGTTAGTGTATCCATTCAGTCCTGGGCTGCGGGGCATTCAGAAGTGGCTCTGTGGAGACGTCTGCATAGAGGCAGCTGTCAGAACACGCACACTCGATTGTTCACCAAAACATATGCAGACGCGTCCTTAGCCTGTAGATTTGGATGCACAGAGTTCCCTGTGTTCGCAAGAGACAAGGGAATCGCGTCTGTACGCACAGAAGCAATAGCGGACCGTTTCCCTCGGAGTGAACGCGAAAGAGCCGTCTATATACTCGCAGACACGGGAACGTGCCTCAATGCGGTCACAGAGGCAGCAGCTTTTGCACAGATGCTCCTGGTGATTCTGGCACTTTCCAGGCACACTCCTGAAAGTCGCGCACACTGCTGTTCACTCGCTAAACGACCTCTTGGGAAACACGTCTCCGGTCGACGGACCGCTCAGATTGCTTCTCGTGTAACTGTGAACTGTGTCAGCGCAGGGAATCCGTCTCTGTTGAGCAGATGTCAATCCTGCCTCGCTTTTGCTTTGTTGCCTCTACCAAGATGATTTCCCGTTTCTCTCTTCACTGGAGCAGGCAGACACAGCCAACGCACATCAAGTGTCAAGAGACACGCTCTGCTGAGCTCAACGCTTGTGCAGATGCACATGTGCGACGAAGTCAACACACGTGCTTGTGGAGAGAAAGAAAGGGACTCCCAGGCGTGTGGAGCGACGGGGAGAAAGAGCGGGCGCTGAGGAACACAGTTTCAAACAGACTGTCTCCACACAAACAGGCACCTGTCTGCAGGTATCCTAGATCTTGATTCTTGAACTTGAGGAAACACGCGTCTGAGCAAAACTCCCAAACGCTTCCAGGAAAGACACAGGCTCTCCCACAAGCACACAAGTGTTTGCCCTCAGCTATAGATCAGGGACAAGCCTGTGAAGAGATGCCCTGCTATTCTTTCGCCTTATGGCATCATGTGTTTCGTTCCTCTTGGAGATCGATTGTTAAACGTCTTTCCTAGGGCGACTGTGAAGCATTTGCCAGCGGAGGAGAAGTAGCACGGAGCAGCATTCAGTACTGCCTACGAGTGTCTTTGCTACCCTACTAGCGGAGCTCCAAGAACAGGCACACATCTTCAGGTACCTTCCAAATGTGGATTCCCCTGCAGCCCCGTAGGCGGGCGTGCAGTACGCCAACCGTCAACGGACGTTTTTCCCCTCAAGCCTGTCAGGACGTTGCTCGTCCGTCTTTCCCTCAATAGATGGGAGTAGGCGCGCTTGCGGATGTGTGCGTGTGTGTGGCCACGCGTTTGCTTAGGCATCAGTGTGTGAAAAGGTAGGTGCTTTTCTCTAGCTGCGTGTGCGTGCACGTGGTGCTGGGTGCACATCCCTGGGTGCTCGTGGAAAGGTTTCTGCATGGTTTTCGCTGAGGAATCGTGTGTGTGCACATGGACAAAGAGAAGGCGCAGCAACCAGGTTCCAGCGCCGAAGAAGGCAAAAGGCGAGGTTTCCGGCGCTATCTCCTTCTCTCCCCAGAGCTAGTCGCGCAAAGCAAGCCGCTAAGCCGGCGACCGGCAAGAGAGCTACAACGAAGCATGCCGAACGGAGAAAATAGCAGCAGCTCATCTGTTCACACCTTGTTTCTGCCATGTGCTTGAACGCCAAGACGTTCGCGCTTCTGTGAGATGAAAGACGTCCTTCTGCATATGTGGTTGCTCACACCGGTGCACTTGTTAGTGTATCCATTCAGTCCTGGGCTGCGGGGCATTCAGAAGTGGCTCTGTGGAGACGTCTGCATAGAGGCAGCTGTCAGAACACGCACACTCGATTGTTCACCAAAACATATGCAGACGCGTCCTTAGCCTGTAGATTTGGATGCACAGAGTTCCCTGTGTTCGCAAGAGACAAGGGAATCGCGTCTGTACGCACAGAAGCAATAGCGGACCGTTTCCCTCGGAGTGAACGCGAAAGAGCCGTCTATATACTCGCAGACACGGGAACGTGCCTCAATGCGGTCACAGAGGCAGCAGCTTTTGCACAGATGCTCCTGGTGATTCTGGCACTTTCCAGGCACACTCCTGAAAGTCGCGCACACTGCTGTTCACTCGCTAAACGACCTCTTGGGAAACACGTCTCCGGTCGACGGACCGCTCAGATTGCTTCTCGTGTAACTGTGAACTGTGTCAGCGCAGGGAATCCGTCTCTGTTGAGCAGATGTCAATCCTGCCTCGCTTTTGCTTTGTTGCCTCTACCAAGATGATTTCCCGTTTCTCTCTTCACTGGAGCAGGCAGACACAGCCAACGCACATCAAGTGTCAAGAGACACGCTCTGCTGAGCTCAACGCTTGTGCAGATGCACATGTGCGACGAAGTCAACACACGTGCTTGTGGAGAGAAAGAAAGGGACTCCCAGGCGTGTGGAGCGACGGGGAGAAAGAGCGGGCGCTGAGGAACACAGTTTCAAACAGACTGTCTCCACACAAACAGGCACCTGTCTGCAGGTATCCTAGATCTTGATTCTTGAACTTGAGGAAACACGCGTCTGAGCAAAACTCCCAAACGCTTCCAGGAAAGACACAGGCTCTCCCACAAGCACACAAGTGTTTGCCCTCAGCTATAGATCAGGGACAAGCCTGTGAAGAGATGCCCTGCTATTCTTTCGCCTTATGGCATCATGTGTTTCGTTCCTCTTGGAGATCGATTGTTAAACGTCTTTCCTAGGGCGACTGTGAAGCATTTGCCAGCGGAGGAGAAGTAGCACGGAGCAGCATTCAGTACTGCCTACGAGTGTCTTTGCTACCCTACTAGCGGAGCTCCAAGATCAGGCGCACATCTTCAGGTACCTTCCAAATGTGGATTCCCCTGCAGCCCCGTAGGCGGGCGTGCAGTACGCCAACCGTCAACGGACGTTTTTCCCCTCAAGCCTGTCAGGACGTTGCTCGTCCGTCTTTCCCTCAATAGATGGGAGTAGGCGCGCTTGCGGATGTGTGCGTGTGTGTGGCCACGCGTTTGCTTAGGCATCAGTGTGTGAAAAGGTAGGTGCTTTTCTCTAGCTGCGTGTGCGTGCACGTGGTGCTGGGTGCACATCCCTGGGTGCTCGTGGAAAGGTTTCTGCATGGTTTTCGCTGAGGAATCGTGTGTGTGCACATGGACAAAGAGAAGGCGCAGCAACCAGGTTCCAGCGCCGAAGAAGGCAAAAGGCGAGGTTTCCGGCGCTATCTCCTTCTCTCCCCAGAGCTAGTCGCGCAAAGCAAGCCGCTAAGCCGGCGACCGGCAAGAGAGCTACAACGAAGCATGCCGAACGGAGAAAATAGCAGCAGCTCATCTGTTCACACCTTGTTTCTGCCATGTGCTTGAACGCCAAGACGTTCGCGCTTCTGTGAGATGAAAGACGTCCTTCTGCATATGTGGTTGCTCACACCGGTGCACTTGTTAGTGTATCCATTCAGTCCTGGGCTGCGGGGCATTCAGAAGTGGCTCTGTGGAGACGTCTGCATAGAGGCAGCTGTCAGAACACGCACACTCGATTGTTCACCAAAACATATGCAGACGCGTCCTTAGCCTGTAGATTTGGATGCACAGAGTTCCCTGTGTTCGCAAGAGACAAGGGAATCGCGTCTGTGCGCACAGAAGCAATAGCGGACCGTTTCCCTCGGAGTGAACGCGAAAGAGCCGTCTATATACTCGCAGACACGCGAACGTGCCTCAATGCGGTCACAGAGGCAGCAGCTTTTGCACAGATGCTCCTGGTGATTCTGGCACTTTCCAGGCACACTCCTGAAAGTCGCGCACACTGCTGTTCACTCGCTAAACGACCTCTTGGGAAACACGTCTCCGGTCGACGGACCGCTCAGATTGCTTCTCGTGTAACTGTGAACTGTGTCAGCGCAGGGAATCCGTCTCTGTTGAGCAGATGTCAATCCTGCCTCGCTTTTGCTTTGTTGCCTCTACCAAGATGATTTCCCGTTTCTCTCTTCACTGGAGCAGGCAGACACAGCCAACGCACATCAAGTGTCAAGAGACACGCTCTGCTGAGCTCAACGCTTGTGCAGATGCACATGTGCGACGAAGTCAACACACGTGCTTGTGGAGAGAAAGAAAGGGACTCCCAGGCGTGTGGAGCGACGGGGAGAAAGAGCGGGCGCTGAGGAACACAGTTTCAAACAGACTGTCTCCACACAAACAGGCACCTGTCTGCAGGTATCCTAGATCTTGATTCTTGAACTTGAGGAAACACGCGTCTGAGCAAAACTCCCAAACGCTTCCAGGAAAGACACAGGCTCTCCCACAAGCACACAAGTGTTTGCCCTCAGCTATAGATCAGGGACAAGCCTGTGAAGAGATGCCCTGCTATTCTTTCGCCTTATGGCATCATGTGTTTCGTTCCTCTTGGAGATCGATTGTTAAACGTCTTTCCTAGGGCGACTGTGAAGCATTTGCCAGCGGAGGAGAAGTAGCACGGAGCAGCATTCAGTACTGCCTACGAGTGTCTTTGCTACCCTACTAGCGGAGCTCCAAGAACAGGCACACATCTTCAGGTACCTTCCAAATGTGGATTCCCCTGCAGCCCCGTAGGCGGGCGTGCAGTACGCCAACCGTCAACGGACGTTTTTCCCCTCAAGCCTGTCAGGACGTTGCTCGTCCGTCTTTCCCTCAATAGATGGGAGTAGGCGCGCTTGCGGATGTGTGCGTGTGTGTGGCCACGCGTTTGCTTAGGCATCAGTGTGTGAAAAGGTAGGTGCTTTTCTCTAGCTGCGTGTGCGTGCACGTGGTGCTGGGTGCACATCCCTGGGTGCTCGTGGAAAGGTTTCTGCATGGTTTTCGCTGAGGAATCGTGTGTGTGCACATGGACAAAGAGAAGGCGCAGCAACCAGGTTCCAGCGCCGAAGAAGGCAAAAGGCGAGGTTTCCGGCGCTATCTCCTTCTCTCCCCAGAGCTAGTCGCGCAAAGCAAGCCGCTAAGCCGGCGACCGGCAAGAGAGCTACAACGAAGCATGCCGAACGGAGAAAATAGCAGCAGCTCATCTGTTCACACCTTGTTTCTGCCATGTGCTTGAACGCCAAGACGTTCGCGCTTCTGTGAGATGAAAGACGTCCTTCTGCATATGTGGTTGCTCACACCGGTGCACTTGTTAGTGTATCCATTCAGTCCTGGGCTGCGGGGCATTCAGAAGTGGCTCTGTGGAGACGTCTGCATAGAGGCAGCTGTCAGAACACGCACACTCGATTGTTCACCAAAACATATGCAGACGCGTCCTTAGCCTGTAGATTTGGATGCACAGAGTTCCCTGTGTTCGCAAGAGACAAGGGAATCGCGTCTGTACGCACAGAAGCAATAGCGGACCGTTTCCCTCGGAGTGAACGCGGAAGAGCCGTCTATATACTCGCAGACACGGGAACGTGCCTCAATGCGGTCACAGAGGCAGCAGCTTTTGCACAGATGCTCCTGGTGATTCTGGCACTTTCCAGGCACACTCCTGAAAGTCGCGCACACTGCTGTTCACTCGCTAAACGACCTCTTGGGAAACACGTCTCCGGTCGACGGACCGCTCAGATTGCTTCTCGTGTAACTGTGAACTGTGTCAGCGCAGGGAATCCGTCTCTGTTGAGCAGATGTCAATCCTGCCTCGCTTTTGCTTTGTTGCCTCTACCAAGATGATTTCCCGTTTCTCTCTTCACTGGAGCAGGCAGACACAGCCAACGCACATCAAGTGTCAAGAGACACGCTCTGCTGAGCTCAACGCTTGTGCAGATGCACATGTGCGACGAAGTCAACACACGTGCTTGTGGAGAGAAAGAAAGGGACTCCCAGGCGTGTGGAGCGACGGGGAGAAAGAGCGGGCGCTGAGGAACACAGTTTCAAACAGACTGTCTCCACACAAACAGGCACCTGTCTGCAGGTATCCTAGATCTTGATTCTTGAACTTGAGGAAACACGCGTCTGAGCAAAACTCCCAAACGCTTCCAGGAAAGACACAGGCTCTCCCACAAGCACACAAGTGTTTGCCCTCAGCTATAGATCAGGGACAAGCCTGTGAAGAGATGCCCTGCTATTCTTTCGCCTTATGGCATCATGTGTTTCGTTCCTCTTGGAGATCGATTGTTAAACGTCTTTCCTAGGGCGACTGTGAAGCATTTGCCAGCGGAGGAGAAGTAGCACGGAGCAGCATTCAGTACTGCCTACGAGTGTCTTTGCTACCCTACTAGCGGAGCTCCAAGATCAGGCGCACATCTTCAGGTACCTTCCAAATGTGGATTCCCCTGCAGCCCCGTAGGCGGGCGTGCAGTACGCCAACCGTCAACGGACGTTTTTCCCCTCAAGCCTGTCAGGACGTTGCTCGTCCGTCTTTCCCTCAATAGATGGGAGTAGGCGCGCTTGCGGATGTGTGCGTTTGTGTGGCCACGCGTTTGCTTAGGCATCAGTGTGTGAAAAGGTAGGTGCTTTTCTCTAGCTGCGTGTGCGTGCACGTGGTGCTGGGTGCACATCCCTGGGTGCTCGTGGAAAGGTTTCTGCATGGTTTTCGCTGAGGAATCGTGTGTGTGCACATGGACAAAGAGAAGGCGCAGCAACCAGGTTCCAGCGCCGAAGAAGGCAAAAGGCGAGGTTTCCGGCGCTATCTCCTTCTCTCCCCAGAGCTAGTCGCGCAAAGCAAGCCGCTAAGCCGGCGACCGGCAAGAGAGCTACAACGAAGCATGCCGAACGGAGAAAATAGCAGCAGCTCATCTGTTCACACCTTGTTTCTGCCATGTGCTTGAACGCCAAGACGTTCGCGCTTCTGTGAGATGAAAGACGTCCTTCTGCATATGTGGTTGCTCACACCGGTGCACTTGTTAGTGTATCCATTCAGTCCTGGGCTGCGGGGCATTCAGAAGTGGCTCTGTGGAGACGTCTGCATAGAGGCAGCTGTCAGAACACGCACACTCGATTGTTCACCAAAACATATGCAGACGCGTCCTTAGCCTGTAGATTTGGATGCACAGAGTTCCCTGTGTTCGCAAGAGACAAGGGAATCGCGTCTGTGCGCACAGAAGCAATAGCGGACCGTTTCCCTCGGAGTGAACGCGAAAGAGCCGTCTATATACTCGCAGACACGCGAACGTGCCTCAATGCGGTCACAGAGGCAGCAGCTTTTGCACAGATGCTCCTGGTGATTCTGGCACTTTCCAGGCACACTCCTGAAAGTCGCGCACACTGCTGTTCACTCGCTAAACGACCTCTTGGGAAACACGTCTCCGGTCGACGGACCGCTCAGATTGCTTCTCGTGTAACTGTGAACTGTGTCAGCGCAGGGAATCCGTCTCTGTTGAGCAGATGTCAATCCTGCCTCGCTTTTGCTTTGTTGCCTCTACCAAGATGATTTCCCGTTTCTCTCTTCACTGGAGCAGGCAGACACAGCCAACGCACATCAAGTGTCAAGAGACACGCTCTGCTGAGCTCAACGCTTGTGCAGATGCACATGTGCGACGAAGTCAACACACGTGCTTGTGGAGAGAAAGAAAGGGACTCCCAGGCGTGTGGAGCGACGGGGAGAAAGAGCGGGCGCTGAGGAACACAGTTTCAAACAGACTGTCTCCACACAAACAGGCACCTGTCTGCAGGTATCCTAGATCTTGATTCTTGAACTTGAGGAAACACGCGTCTGAGCAAAACTCCCAAACGCTTCCAGGAAAGACACAGGCTCTCCCACAAGCACACAAGTGTTTGCCCTCAGCTATAGATCAGGGACAAGCCTGTGAAGAGCAACCAAAGAGCTCGTCCGTCTTTCCCTCAATAGATGGGAGTAGGCGCGCTTGCGGATGTGTGCGTGTGTGTGGCCACGCGTTTGCTTAGGCATCAGTGTGTGAAAAGGTAGGTGCTTTTCTCTAGCTGCGTGTGCGTGCACGTGGTGCTGGGTGCACATCCCTGGGTGCTCGTGGAAAGGTTTCTGCATGGTTTTCGCTGAGGAATCGTGTGTGTGCACATGGACAAAGAGAAGGCGCAGCAACCAGGTTCCAGCGCCGAAGAAGGCAAAAGGCGAGGTTTCCGGCGCTATCTCCTTCTCTCCCCAGAGCTAGTCGCGCAAAGCAAGCCGCTAAGCCGGCGACCGGCAAGAGAGCTACAACGAAGCATGCCGAACGGAGAAAATAGCAGCAGCTCATCTGTTCACACCTTGTTTCTGCCATGTGCTTGAACGCCAAGACGTTCGCGCTTCTGTGAGATGAAAGACGTCCTTCTGCATATGTGGTTGCTCACACCGGTGCACTTGTTAGTGTATCCATTCAGTCCTGGGCTGCGGGGCATTCAGAAGTGGCTCTGTGGAGACGTCTGCATAGAGGCAGCTGTCAGAACACGCACACTCGATTGTTCACCAAAACATATGCAGACGCGTCCTTAGCCTGTAGATTTGGATGCACAGAGTTCCCTGTGTTCGCAAGAGACAAGGGAATCGCGTCTGTGCGCACAGAAGCAATAGCGGACCGTTTCCCTCGGAGTGAACGCGAAAGAGCCGTCTATATACTCGCAGACACGCGAACGTGCCTCAATGCGGTCACAGAGGCAGCAGCTTTTGCACAGATGCTCCTGGTGATTCTGGCACTTTCCAGGCACACTCCTGAAAGTCGCGCACACTGCTGTTCACTCGCTAAACGACCTCTTGGGAAACACGTCTCCGGTCGACGGACCGCTCAGATTGCTTCTCGTGTAACTGTGAACTGTGTCAGCGCAGGGAATCCGTCTCTGTTGAGCAGATGTCAATCCTGCCTCGCTTTTGCTTTGTTGCCTCTACCAAGATGATTTCCCGTTTCTCTCTTCACTGGAGCAGGCAGACACAGCCAACGCACATCAAGTGTCAAGAGACACGCTCTGCTGAGCTCAACGCTTGTGCAGATGCACATGTGCGACGAAGTCAACACACGTGCTTGTGGAGAGAAAGAAAGGGACTCCCAGGCGTGTGGAGCGACGGGGAGAAAGAGCGGGCGCTGAGGAACACAGTTTCAAACAGACTGTCTCCACACAAACAGGCACCTGTCTGCAGGTATCCTAGATCTTGATTCTTGAACTTGAGGAAACACGCGTCTGAGCAAAACTCCCAAACGCTTCCAGGAAAGACACAGGCTCTCCCACAAGCACACAAGTGTTTGCCCTCAGCTATAGATCAGGGACAAGCCTGTGAAGAGATGCCCTGCTATTCTTTCGCCTTATGGCATCATGTGTTTCGTTCCTCTTGGAGATCGATTGTTAAACGTCTTTCCTAGGGCGACTGTGAAGCATTTGCCAGCGGAGGAGAAGTAGCACGGAGCAGCATTCAGTACTGCCTACGAGTGTCTTTGCTACCCTACTAGCGGAGCTCCAAGAACAGGCACACATCTTCAGGTACCTTCCAAATGTGGATTCCCCTGCAGCCCCGTAGGCGGGCGTGCAGTACGCCAACCGTCAACGGACGTTTTTCCCCTCAAGCCTGTCAGGACGTTGCTCGTCCGTCTTTCCCTCAATAGATGGGAGTAGGCGCGCTTGCGGATGTGTGCGTGTGTGTGGCCACGCGTTTGCTTAGGCATCAGTGTGTGAAAAGGTAGGTGCTTTTCTCTAGCTGCGTGTGCGTGCACGTGGTGCTGGGTGCACATCCCTGGGTGCTCGTGGAAAGGTTTCTGCATGGTTTTCGCTGAGGAATCGTGTGTGTGCACATGGACAAAGAGAAGGCGCAGCAACCAGGTTCCAGCGCCGAAGAAGGCAAAAGGCGAGGTTTCCGGCGCTATCTCCTTCTCTCCCCAGAGCTAGTCGCGCAAAGCAAGCCGCTAAGCCGGCGACCGGCAAGAGAGCTACAACGAAGCATGCCGAACGGAGAAAATAGCAGCAGCTCATCTGTTCACACCTTGTTTCTGCCATGTGCTTGAACGCCAAGACGTTCGCGCTTCTGTGAGATGAAAGACGTCCTTCTGCATATGTGGTTGCTCACACCGGTGCACTTGTTAGTGTATCCATTCAGTCCTGGGCTGCGGGGCATTCAGAAGTGGCTCTGTGGAGACGTCTGCATAGAGGCAGCTGTCAGAACACGCACACTCGATTGTTCACCAAAACATATGCAGACGCGTCCTTAGCCTGTAGATTTGGATGCACAGAGTTCCCTGTGTTCGCAAGAGACAAGGGAATCGCGTCTGTACGCACAGAAGCAATAGCGGACCGTTTCCCTCGGAGTGAACGCGAAAGAGCCGTCTATATACTCGCAGACACGGGAACGTGCCTCAATGCGGTCACAGAGGCAGCAGCTTTTGCACAGATGCTCCTGGTGATTCTGGCACTTTCCAGGCACACTCCTGAAAGTCGCGCACACTGCTGTTCACTCGCTAAACGACCTCTTGGGAAACACGTCTCCGGTCGACGGACCGCTCAGATTGCTTCTCGTGTAACTGTGAACTGTGTCAGCGCAGGGAATCCGTCTCTGTTGAGCAGATGTCAATCCTGCCTCGCTTTTGCTTTGTTGCCTCTACCAAGATGATTTCCCGTTTCTCTCTTCACTGGAGCAGGCAGACACAGCCAACGCACATCAAGTGTCAAGAGACACGCTCTGCTGAGCTCAACGCTTGTGCAGATGCACATGTGCGACGAAGTCAACACACGTGCTTGTGGAGAGAAAGAAAGGGACTCCCAGGCGTGTGGAGCGACGGGGAGAAAGAGCGGGCGCTGAGGAACACAGTTTCAAACAGACTGTCTCCACACAAACAGGCACCTGTCTGCAGGTATCCTAGATCTTGATTCTTGAACTTGAGGAAACACGCGTCTGAGCAAAACTCCCAAACGCTTCCAGGAAAGACACAGGCTCTCCCACAAGCACACAAGTGTTTGCCCTCAGCTATAGATCAGGGACAAGCCTGTGAAGAGATGCCCTGCTATTCTTTCGCCTTATGGCATCATGTGTTTCGTTCCTCTTGGAGATCGATTGTTAAACGTCTTTCCTAGGGCGACTGTGAAGCATTTGCCAGCGGAGGAGAAGTAGCACGGAGCAGCATTCAGTACTGCCTACGAGTGTCTTTGCTACCCTACTAGCGGAGCTCCAAGATCAGGCGCACATCTTCAGGTACCTTCCAAATGTGGATTCCCCTGCAGCCCCGTAGGCGGGCGTGCAGTACGCCAACCGTCAACGGACGTTTTTCCCCTCAAGCCTGTCAGGACGTTGCTCGTCCGTCTTTCCCTCAATAGATGGGAGTAGGCGCACTTGCGGATGTGTGCGTTTGTGTGGCCACGCGTTTGCTTAGGCATCAGTGTGTGAAAAGGTAGGTGCTTTTCTCTAGCTGCGTGTGCGTGCACGTGGTGCTGGGTGCACATCCCTGGGTGCTCGTGGAAAGGTTTCTGCATGGTTTTCGCTGAGGAATCGTGTGTGTGCACATGGACAAAGAGAAGGCGCAGCAACCAGGTTCCAGCGCCGAAGAAGGCAAAAGGCGAGGTTTCCGGCGCTATCTCCTTCTCTCCCCAGAGCTAGTCGCGCAAAGCAAGCCGCTAAGCCGGCGACCGGCAAGAGAGCTACAACGAAGCATGCCGAACGGAGAAAATAGCAGCAGCTCATCTGTTCACACCTTGTTTCTGCCATGTGCTTGAACGCCAAGACGTTCGCGCTTCTGTGAGATGAAAGACGTCCTTCTGCATATGTGGTTGCTCACACCGGTGCACTTGTTAGTGTATCCATTCAGTCCTGGGCTGCGGGGCATTCAGAAGTGGCTCTGTGGAGACGTCTGCATAGAGGCAGCTGTCAGAACACGCACACTCGATTGTTCACCAAAACATATGCAGACGCGTCCTTAGCCTGTAGATTTGGATGCACAGAGTTCCCTGTGTTCGCAAGAGACAAGGGAATCGCGTCTGTGCGCACAGAAGCAATAGCGGACCGTTTCCCTCGGAGTGAACGCGAAAGAGCCGTCTATATACTCGCAGACACGCGAACGTGCCTCAATGCGGTCACAGAGGCAGCAGCTTTTGCACAGATGCTCCTGGTGATTCTGGCACTTTCCAGGCACACTCCTGAAAGTCGCGCACACTGCTGTTCACTCGCTAAACGACCTCTTGGGAAACACGTCTCCGGTCGACGGACCGCTCAGATTGCTTCTCGTGTAACTGTGAACTGTGTCAGCGCAGGGAATCCGTCTCTGTTGAGCAGATGTCAATCCTGCCTCGCTTTTGCTTTGTTGCCTCTACCAAGATGATTTCCCGTTTCTCTCTTCACTGGAGCAGGCAGACACAGCCAACGCACATCAAGTGTCAAGAGACACGCTCTGCTGAGCTCAACGCTTGTGCAGATGCACATGTGCGACGAAGTCAACACACGTGCTTGTGGAGAGAAAGAAAGGGACTCCCAGGCGTGTGGAGCGACGGGGAGAAAGAGCGGGCGCTGAGGAACACAGTTTCAAACAGACTGTCTCCACACAAACAGGCACCTGTCTGCAGGTATCCTAGATCTTGATTCTTGAACTTGAGGAAACACGCGTCTGAGCAAAACTCCCAAACGCTTCCAGGAAAGACACAGGCTCTCCCACAAGCACACAAGTGTTTGCCCTCAGCTATAGATCAGGGACAAGCCTGTGAAGAGCAACCAAAGAGCTCGTCCGTCTTTCCCTCAATAGATGGGAGTAGGCGCGCTTGCGGATGTGTGCGTGTGTGTGGCCACGCGTTTGCTTAGGCATCAGTGTGTGAAAAGGTAGGTGCTTTTCTCTAGCTGCGTGTGCGTGCACGTGGTGCTGGGTGCACATCCCTGGGTGCTCGTGGAAAGGTTTCTGCATGGTTTTCGCTGAGGAATCGTGTGTGTGCACATGGACAAAGAGAAGGCGCAGCAACCAGGTTCCAGCGCCGAAGAAGGCAAAAGGCGAGGTTTCCGGCGCTATCTCCTTCTCTCCCCAGAGCTAGTCGCGCAAAGCAAGCCGCTAAGCCGGCGACCGGCAAGAGAGCTACAACGAAGCATGCCGAACGGAGAAAATAGCAGCAGCTCATCTGTTCACACCTTGTTTCTGCCATGTGCTTGAACGCCAAGACGTTCGCGCTTCTGTGAGATGAAAGACGTCCTTCTGCATATGTGGTTGCTCACACCGGTGCACTTGTTAGTGTATCCATTCAGTCCTGGGCTGCGGGGCATTCAGAAATGGCTCTGTGGAGACGTCTGCATAGAGGCAGCTGTCAGAACACGCACACTCGATTGTTCACCAAAACATATGCAGACGCGTCCTTAGCCTGTAGATTTGGATGCACAGAGTTCCCTGTGTTCGCAAGAGACAAGGGAATCGCGTCTGTGCGCACAGAAGCAATAGCGGACCGTTTCCCTCGGAGTGAACGCGAAAGAGCCGTCTATATACTCGCAGACACGCGAACGTGCCTCAATGCGGTCACAGAGGCAGCAGCTTTTGCACAGATGCTCCTGGTGATTCTGGCACTTTCCAGGCACACTCCTGAAAGTCGCGCACACTGCTGTTCACTCGCTAAACGACCTCTTGGGAAACACGTCTCCGGTCGACGGACCGCTCAGATTGCTTCTCGTGTAACTGTGAACTGTGTCAGCGCAGGGAATCCGTCTCTGTTGAGCAGATGTCAATCCTGCCTCGCTTTTGCTTTGTTGCCTCTACCAAGATGATTTCCCGTTTCTCTCTTCACTGGAGCACGCAGACACAGCCAACGCACATCAAGTGTCAAGAGACACGCTCTGCTGAGCTCAACGCTTGTGCAGATGCACATGTGCGACGAAGTCAACACACGTGCTTGTGGAGAGAAAGAAAGGGACTCCCAGGCGTGTGGAGCGACGGGGAGAAAGAGCGGGCGCTGAGGAACACAGTTTCAAACAGACTGTCTCCACACAAACAGGCACCTGTCTGCAGGTATCCTAGATCTTGATTCTTGAACTTGAGGAAACACGCGTCTGAGCAAAACTCCCAAACGCTTCCAGGAAAGACACAGGCTCTCCCACAAGCACACAAGTGTTTGCCCTCAGCTATAGATCAGGGACAAGCCTGTGAAGAGCAACCAAAGAGCTCGTCCGTCTTTCCCTCAATAGATGGGAGTAGGCGCGCTTGCGGATGTGTGCGTGTGTGTGGCCACGCGTTTGCTTAGGCATCAGTGTGTGAAAAGGTAGGTGCTTTTCTCTAGCTGCGTGTGCGTGCACGTGGTGCTGGGTGCACATCCCTGGGTGCTCGTGGAAAGGTTTCTGCATGGTTTTCGCTGAGGAATCGTGTGTGTGCACATGGACAAAGAGAAGGCGCAGCAACCAGGTTCCAGCGCCGAAGAAGGCAAAAGGCGAGGTTTCCGGCGCTATCTCCTTCTCTCCCCAGAGCTAGTCGCGCAAAGCAAGCCGCTAAGCCGGCGACCGGCAAGAGAGCTACAACGAAGCATGCCGAACGGAGAAAATAGCAGCAGCTCATCTGTTCACACCTTGTTTCTGCCATGTGCTTGAACGCCAAGACGTTCGCGCTTCTGTGAGATGAAAGACGTCCTTCTGCATATGTGGTTGCTCACACCGGTGCACTTGTTAGTGTATCCATTCAGTCCTGGGCTGCGGGGCATTCAGAAGTGGCTCTGTGGAGACGTCTGCATAGAGGCAGCTGTCAGAACACGCACACTCGATTGTTCACCAAAACATATGCAGACGCGTCCTTAGCCTGTAGATTTGGATGCACAGAGTTCCCTGTGTTCGCAAGAGACAAGGGAATCGCGTCTGTGCGCACAGAAGCAATAGCGGACCGTTTCCCTCGGAGTGAACGCGAAAGAGCCGTCTATATACTCGCAGACACGCGAACGTGCCTCAATGCGGTCACAGAGGCAGCAGCTTTTGCACAGATGCTCCTGGTGATTCTGGCACTTTCCAGGCACACTCCTGAAAGTCGCGCACACTGCTGTTCACTCGCTAAACGACCTCTTGGGAAACACGTCTCCGGTCGACGGACCGCTCAGATTGCTTCTCGTGTAACTGTGAACTGTGTCAGCGCAGGGAATCCGTCTCTGTTGAGCAGATGTCAATCCTGCCTCGCTTTTGCTTTGTTGCCTCTACCAAGATGATTTCCCGTTTCTCTCTTCACTGGAGCAGGCAGACACAGCCAACGCACATCAAGTGTCAAGAGACACGCTCTGCTGAGCTCAACGCTTGTGCAGATGCACATGTGCGACGAAGTCAACACACGTGCTTGTGGAGAGAAAGAAAGGGACTCCCAGGCGTGTGGAGCGACGGGGAGAAAGAGCGGGCGCTGAGGAACACAGTTTCAAACAGACTGTCTCCACACAAACAGGCACCTGTCTGCAGGTATCCTAGATCTTGATTCTTGAACTTGAGGAAACACGCGTCTGAGCAAAACTCCCAAACGCTTCCAGGAAAGACACAGGCTCTCCCACAAGCACACAAGTGTTTGCCCTCAGCTATAGATCAGGGACAAGCCTGTGAAGAGCAACCAAAGAGCTCGTCCGTCTTTCCCTCAATAGATGGGAGTAGGCGCGCTTGCGGATGTGTGCGTGTGTGTGGCCACGCGTTTGCTTAGGCATCAGTGTGTGAAAAGGTAGGTGCTTTTCTCTAGCTGCGTGTGCGTGCACGTGGTGCTGGGTGCACATCCCTGGGTGCTCGTGGAAAGGTTTCTGCATGGTTTTCGCTGAGGAATCGTGTGTGTGCACATGGACAAAGAGAAGGCGCAGCAACCAGGTTCCAGCGCCGAAGAAGGCAAAAGGCGAGGTTTCCGGCGCTATCTCCTTCTCTCCCCAGAGCTAGTCGCGCAAAGCAAGCCGCTAAGCCGGCGACCGGCAAGAGAGCTACAACGAAGCATGCCGAACGGAGAAAATAGCAGCAGCTCATCTGTTCACACCTTGTTTCTGCCATGTGCTTGAACGCCAAGACGTTCGCGCTTCTGTGAGATGAAAGACGTCCTTCTGCATATGTGGTTGCTCACACCGGTGCACTTGTTAGTGTATCCATTCAGTCCTGGGCTGCGGGGCATTCAGAAGTGGCTCTGTGGAGACGTCTGCATAGAGGCAGCTGTCAGAACACGCACACTCGATTGTTCACCAAAACATATGCAGACGCGTCCTTAGCCTGTAGATTTGGATGCACAGAGTTCCCTGTGTTCGCAAGAGACAAGGGAATCGCGTCTGTGCGCACAGAAGCAATAGCGGACCGTTTCCCTCGGAGTGAACGCGAAAGAGCCGTCTATATACTCGCAGACACGCGAACGTGCCTCAATGCGGTCACAGAGGCAGCAGCTTTTGCACAGATGCTCCTGGTGATTCTGGCACTTTCCAGGCACACTCCTGAAAGTCGCGCACACTGCTGTTCACTCGCTAAACGACCTCTTGGGAAACACGTCTCCGGTCGACGGACCGCTCAGATTGCTTCTCGTGTAACTGTGAACTGTGTCAGCGCAGGGAATCCGTCTCTGTTGAGCAGATGTCAATCCTGCCTCGCTTTTGCTTTGTTGCCTCTACCAAGATGATTTCCCGTTTCTCTCTTCACTGGAGCAGGCAGACACAGCCAACGCACATCAAGTGTCAAGAGACACGCTCTGCTGAGCTCAACGCTTGTGCAGATGCACATGTGCGACGAAGTCAACACACGTGCTTGTGGAGAGAAAGAAAGGGACTCCCAGGCGTGTGGAGCGACGGGGAGAAAGAGCGGGCGCTGAGGAACACAGTTTCAAACAGACTGTCTCCACACAAACAGGCACCTGTCTGCAGGTATCCTAGATCTTGATTCTTGAACTTGAGGAAACACGCGTCTGAGCAAAACTCCCAAACGCTTCCAGGAAAGACACAGGCTCTCCCACAAGCACACAAGTGTTTGCCCTCAGCTATAGATCAGGGACAAGCCTGTGAAGAGCAACCAAAGAGCTCGTCCGTCTTTCCCTCAATAGATGGGAGTAGGCGCGCTTGCGGATGTGTGCGTGTGTGTGGCCACGCGTTTGCTTAGGCATCAGTGTGTGAAAAGGTAGGTGCTTTTCTCTAGCTGCGTGTGCGTGCACGTGGTGCTGGGTGCACATCCCTGGGTGCTCGTGGAAAGGTTTCTGCATGGTTTTCGCTGAGGAATCGTGTGTGTGCACATGGACAAAGAGAAGGCGCAGCAACCAGGTTCCAGCGCCGAAGAAGGCAAAAGGCGAGGTTTCCGGCGCTATCTCCTTCTCTCCCCAGAGCTAGTCGCGCAAAGCAAGCCGCTAAGCCGGCGACCGGCAAGAGAGCTACAACGAAGCATGCCGAACGGAGAAAATAGCAGCAGCTCATCTGTTCACACCTTGTTTCTGCCATGTGCTTGAACGCCAAGACGTTCGCGCTTCTGTGAGATGAAAGACGTCCTTCTGCATATGTGGTTGCTCACACCGGTGCACTTGTTAGTGTATCCATTCAGTCCTGGGCTGCGGGGCATTCAGAAGTGGCTCTGTGGAGACGTCTGCATAGAGGCAGCTGTCAGAACACGCACACTCGATTGTTCACCAAAACATATGCAGACGCGTCCTTAGCCTGTAGATTTGGATGCACAGAGTTCCCTGTGTTCGCAAGAGACAAGGGAATCGCGTCTGTGCGCACAGAAGCAATAGCGGACCGTTTCCCTCGGAGTGAACGCGAAAGAGCCGTCTATATACTCGCAGACACGCGAACGTGCCTCAATGCGGTCACAGAGGCAGCAGCTTTTGCACAGATGCTCCTGGTGATTCTGGCACTTTCCAGGCACACTCCTGAAAGTCGCGCACACTGCTGTTCACTCGCTAAACGACCTCTTGGGAAACACGTCTCCGGTCGACGGACCGCTCAGATTGCTTCTCGTGTAACTGTGAACTGTGTCAGCGCAGGGAATCCGTCTCTGTTGAGCAGATGTCAATCCTGCCTCGCTTTTGCTTTGTTGCCTCTACCAAGATGATTTCCCGTTTCTCTCTTCACTGGAGCAGGCAGACACAGCCAACGCACATCAAGTGTCAAGAGACACGCTCTGCTGAGCTCAACGCTTGTGCAGATGCACATGTGCGACGAAGTCAACACACGTGCTTGTGGAGAGAAAGAAAGGGACTCCCAGGCGTGTGGAGCGACGGGGAGAAAGAGCGGGCGCTGAGGAACACAGTTTCAAACAGACTGTCTCCACACAAACAGGCACCTGTCTGCAGGTATCCTAGATCTTGATTCTTGAACTTGAGGAAACACGCGTCTGAGCAAAACTCCCAAACGCTTCCAGGAAAGACACAGGCTCTCCCACAAGCACACAAGTGTTTGCCCTCAGCTATAGATCAGGGACAAGCCTGTGAAGAGATGCCCTGCTATTCTTTCGCCTTATGGCATCATGTGTTTCGTTCCTCTTGGAGATCGATTGTTAAACGTCTTTCCTAGGGCGACTGTGAAGCATTTGCCAGCGGAGGAGAAGTAGCACGGAGCAGCATTCAGTACTGCCTACGAGTGTCTTTGCTACCCTACTAGCGGAGCTCCAAGAACAGGCACACATCTTCAGGTACCTTCCAAATGTGGATTCCCCTGCAGCCCCGTAGGCGGGCGTGCAGTACGCCAACCGTCAACGGACGTTTTTCCCCTCAAGCCTGTCAGGACGTTGCTCGTCCGTCTTTCCCTCAATAGATGGGAGTAGGCGCGCTTGCGGATGTGTGCGTGTGTGTGGCCACGCGTTTGCTTAGGCATCAGTGTGTGAAAAGGTAGGTGCTTTTCTCTAGCTGCGTGTGCGTGCACGTGGTGCTGGGTGCACATCCCTGGGTGCTCGTGGAAAGGTTTCTGCATGGTTTTCGCTGAGGAATCGTGTGTGTGCACATGGACAAAGAGAAGGCGCAGCAACCAGGTTCCAGCGCCGAAGAAGGCAAAAGGCGAGGTTTCCGGCGCTATCTCCTTCTCTCCCCAGAGCTAGTCGCGCAAAGCAAGCCGCTAAGCCGGCGACCGGCAAGAGAGCTACAACGAAGCATGCCGAACGGAGAAAATAGCAGCAGCTCATCTGTTCACACCTTGTTTCTGCCATGTGCTTGAACGCCAAGACGTTCGCGCTTCTGTGAGATGAAAGACGTCCTTCTGCATATGTGGTTGCTCACACCGGTGCACTTGTTAGTGTATCCATTCAGTCCTGGGCTGCGGGGCATTCAGAAGTGGCTCTGTGGAGACGTCTGCATAGAGGCAGCTGTCAGAACACGCACACTCGATTGTTCACCAAAACATATGCAGACGCGTCCTTAGCCTGTAGATTTGGATGCACAGAGTTCCCTGTGTTCGCAAGAGACAAGGGAATCGCGTCTGTGCGCACAGAAGCAATAGCGGACCGTTTCCCTCGGAGTGAACGCGAAAGAGCCGTCTATATACTCGCAGACACGCGAACGTGCCTCAATGCGGTCACAGAGGCAGCAGCTTTTGCACAGATGCTCCTGGTGATTCTGGCACTTTCCAGGCACACTCCTGAAAGTCGCGCACACTGCTGTTCACTCGCTAAACGACCTCTTGGGAAACACGTCTCCGGTCGACGGACCGCTCAGATTGCTTCTCGTGTAACTGTGAACTGTGTCAGCGCAGGGAATCCGTCTCTGTTGAGCAGATGTCAATCCTGCCTCGCTTTTGCTTTGTTGCCTCTACCAAGATGATTTCCCGTTTCTCTCTTCACTGGAGCACGCAGACACAGCCAACGCACATCAAGTGTCAAGAGACACGCTCTGCTGAGCTCAACGCTTGTGCAGATGCACATGTGCGACGAAGTCAACACACGTGCTTGTGGAGAGAAAGAAAGGGACTCCCAGGCGTGTGGAGCGACGGGGAGAAAGAGCGGGCGCTGAGGAACACAGTTTCAAACAGACTGTCTCCACACAAACAGGCACCTGTCTGCAGGTATCCTAGATCTTGATTCTTGAACTTGAGGAAACACGCGTCTGAGCAAAACTCCCAAACGCTTCCAGGAAAGACACAGGCTCTCCCACAAGCACACAAGTGTTTGCCCTCAGCTATAGATCAGGGACAAGCCTGTGAAGAGCAACCAAAGAGCTCGTCCGTCTTTCCCTCAATAGATGGGAGTAGGCGCGCTTGCGGATGTGTGCGTGTGTGTGGCCACGCGTTTGCTTAGGCATCAGTGTGTGAAAAGGTAGGTGCTTTTCTCTAGCTGCGTGTGCGTGCACGTGGTGCTGGGTGCACATCCCTGGGTGCTCGTGGAAAGGTTTCTGCATGGTTTTCGCTGAGGAATCGTGTGTGTGCACATGGACAAAGAGAAGGCGCAGCAACCAGGTTCCAGCGCCGAAGAAGGCAAAAGGCGAGGTTTCCGGCGCTATCTCCTTCTCTCCCCAGAGCTAGTCGCGCAAAGCAAGCCGCTAAGCCGGCGACCGGCAAGAGAGCTACAACGAAGCATGCCGAACGGAGAAAATAGCAGCAGCTCATCTGTTCACACCTTGTTTCTGCCATGTGCTTGAACGCCAAGACGTTCGCGCTTCTGTGAGATGAAAGACGTCCTTCTGCATATGTGGTTGCTCACACCGGTGCACTTGTTAGTGTATCCATTCAGTCCTGGGCTGCGGGGCATTCAGAAGTGGCTCTGTGGAGACGTCTGCATAGAGGCAGCTGTCAGAACACGCACACTCGATTGTTCACCAAAACATATGCAGACGCGTCCTTAGCCTGTAGATTTGGATGCACAGAGTTCCCTGTGTTCGCAAGAGACAAGGGAATCGCGTCTGTGCGCACAGAAGCAATAGCGGACCGTTTCCCTCGGAGTGAACGCGAAAGAGCCGTCTATATACTCGCAGACACGCGAACGTGCCTCAATGCGGTCACAGAGGCAGCAGCTTTTGCACAGATGCTCCTGGTGATTCTGGCACTTTCCAGGCACACTCCTGAAAGTCGCGCACACTGCTGTTCACTCGCTAAACGACCTCTTGGGAAACACGTCTCCGGTCGACGGACCGCTCAGATTGCTTCTCGTGTAACTGTGAACTGTGTCAGCGCAGGGAATCCGTCTCTGTTGAGCAGATGTCAATCCTGCCTCGCTTTTGCTTTGTTGCCTCTACCAAGATGATTTCCCGTTTCTCTCTTCACTGGAGCAGGCAGACACAGCCAACGCACATCAAGTGTCAAGAGACACGCTCTGCTGAGCTCAACGCTTGTGCAGATGCACATGTGCGACGAAGTCAACACACGTGCTTGTGGAGAGAAAGAAAGGGACTCCCAGGCGTGTGGAGCGACGGGGAGAAAGAGCGGGCGCTGAGGAACACAGTTTCAAACAGACTGTCTCCACACAAACAGGCACCTGTCTGCAGGTATCCTAGATCTTGATTCTTGAACTTGAGGAAACACGCGTCTGAGCAAAACTCCCAAACGCTTCCAGGAAAGACACAGGCTCTCCCACAAGCACACAAGTGTTTGCCCTCAGCTATAGATCAGGGACAAGCCTGTGAAGAGATGCCCTGCTATTCTTTCGCCTTATGGCATCATGTGTTTCGTTCCTCTTGGAGATCGATTGTTAAACGTCTTTCCTAGGGCGACTGTGAAGCATTTGCCAGCGGAGGAGAAGTAGCACGGAGCAGCATTCAGTACTGCCTACGAGTGTCTTTGCTACCCTACTAGCGGAGCTCCAAGAACAGGCACACATCTTCAGGTACCTTCCAAATGTGGATTCCCCTGCAGCCCCGTAGGCGGGCGTGCAGTACGCCAACCGTCAACGGACGTTTTTCCCCTCAAGCCTGTCAGGACGTTGCTCGTCCGTCTTTCCCTCAATAGATGGGAGTAGGCGCGCTTGCGGATGTGTGCGTGTGTGTGGCCACGCGTTTGCTTAGGCATCAGTGTGTGAAAAGGTAGGTGCTTTTCTCTAGCTGCGTGTGCGTGCACGTGGTGCTGGGTGCACATCCCTGGGTGCTCGTGGAAAGGTTTCTGCATGGTTTTCGCTGAGGAATCGTGTGTGTGCACATGGACAAAGAGAAGGCGCAGCAACCAGGTTCCAGCGCCGAAGAAGGCAAAAGGCGAGGTTTCCGGCGCTATCTCCTTCTCTCCCCAGAGCTAGTCGCGCAAAGCAAGCCGCTAAGCCGGCGACCGGCAAGAGAGCTACAACGAAGCATGCCGAACGGAGAAAATAGCAGCAGCTCATCTGTTCACACCTTGTTTCTGCCATGTGCTTGAACGCCAAGACGTTCGCGCTTCTGTGAGATGAAAGACGTCCTTCTGCATATGTGGTTGCTCACACCGGTGCACTTGTTAGTGTATCCATTCAGTCCTGGGCTGCGGGGCATTCAGAAGTGGCTCTGTGGAGACGTCTGCATAGAGGCAGCTGTCAGAACACGCACACTCGATTGTTCACCAAAACATATGCAGACGCGTCCTTAGCCTGTAGATTTGGATGCACAGAGTTCCCTGTGTTCGCAAGAGACAAGGGAATCGCGTCTGTGCGCACAGAAGCAATAGCGGACCGTTTCCCTCGGAGTGAACGCGAAAGAGCCGTCTATATACTCGCAGACACGCGAACGTGCCTCAATGCGGTCACAGAGGCAGCAGCTTTTGCACAGATGCTCCTGGTGATTCTGGCACTTTCCAGGCACACTCCTGAAAGTCGCGCACACTGCTGTTCACTCGCTAAACGACCTCTTGGGAAACACGTCTCCGGTCGACGGACCGCTCAGATTGCTTCTCGTGTAACTGTGAACTGTGTCAGCGCAGGGAATCCGTCTCTGTTGAGCAGATGTCAATCCTGCCTCGCTTTTGCTTTGTTGCCTCTACCAAGATGATTTCCCGTTTCTCTCTTCACTGGAGCAGGCAGACACAGCCAACGCACATCAAGTGTCAAGAGACACGCTCTGCTGAGCTCAACGCTTGTGCAGATGCACATGTGCGACGAAGTCAACACACGTGCTTGTGGAGAGAAAGAAAGGGACTCCCAGGCGTGTGGAGCGACGGGGAGAAAGAGCGGGCGCTGAGGAACACAGTTTCAAACAGACTGTCTCCACACAAACAGGCACCTGTCTGCAGGTATCCTAGATCTTGATTCTTGAACTTGAGGAAACACGCGTCTGAGCAAAACTCCCAAACGCTTCCAGGAAAGACACAGGCTCTCCCACAAGCACACAAGTGTTTGCCCTCAGCTATAGATCAGGGACAAGCCTGTGAAGAGCAACCAAAGAGCTCGTCCGTCTTTCCCTCAATAGATGGGAGTAGGCGCGCTTGCGGATGTGTGCGTGTGTGTGGCCACGCGTTTGCTTAGGCATCAGTGTGTGAAAAGGTAGGTGCTTTTCTCTAGCTGCGTGTGCGTGCACGTGGTGCTGGGTGCACATCCCTGGGTGCTCGTGGAAAGGTTTCTGCATGGTTTTCGCTGAGGAATCGTGTGTGTGCACATGGACAAAGAGAAGGCGCAGCAACCAGGTTCCAGCGCCGAAGAAGGCAAAAGGCGAGGTTTCCGGCGCTATCTCCTTCTCTCCCCAGAGCTAGTCGCGCAAAGCAAGCCGCTAAGCCGGCGACCGGCAAGAGAGCTACAACGAAGCATGCCGAACGGAGAAAATAGCAGCAGCTCATCTGTTCACACCTTGTTTCTGCCATGTGCTTGAACGCCAAGACGTTCGCGCTTCTGTGAGATGAAAGACGTCCTTCTGCATATGTGGTTGCTCACACCGGTGCACTTGTTAGTGTATCCATTCAGTCCTGGGCTGCGGGGCATTCAGAAGTGGCTCTGTGGAGACGTCTGCATAGAGGCAGCTGTCAGAACACGCACACTCGATTGTTCACCAAAACATATGCAGACGCGTCCTTAGCCTGTAGATTTGGATGCACAGAGTTCCCTGTGTTCGCAAGAGACAAGGGAATCGCGTCTGTGCGCACAGAAGCAATAGCGGACCGTTTCCCTCGGAGTGAACGCGAAAGAGCCGTCTATATACTCGCAGACACGCGAACGTGCCTCAATGCGGTCACAGAGGCAGCAGCTTTTGCACAGATGCTCCTGGTGATTCTGGCACTTTCCAGGCACACTCCTGAAAGTCGCGCACACTGCTGTTCACTCGCTAAACGACCTCTTGGGAAACACGTCTCCGGTCGACGGACCGCTCAGATTGCTTCTCGTGTAACTGTGAACTGTGTCAGCGCAGGGAATCCGTCTCTGTTGAGCAGATGTCAATCCTGCCTCGCTTTTGCTTTGTTGCCTCTACCAAGATGATTTCCCGTTTCTCTCTTCACTGGAGCAGGCAGACACAGCCAACGCACATCAAGTGTCAAGAGACACGCTCTGCTGAGCTCAACGCTTGTGCAGATGCACATGTGCGACGAAGTCAACACACGTGCTTGTGGAGAGAAAGAAAGGGACTCCCAGGCGTGTGGAGCGACGGGGAGAAAGAGCGGGCGCTGAGGAACACAGTTTCAAACAGACTGTCTCCACACAAACAGGCACCTGTCTGCAGGTATCCTAGATCTTGATTCTTGAACTTGAGGAAACACGCGTCTGAGCAAAACTCCCAAACGCTTCCAGGAAAGACACAGGCTCTCCCACAAGCACACAAGTGTTTGCCCTCAGCTATAGATCAGGGACAAGCCTGTGAAGAGATGCCCTGCTATTCTTTCGCCTTATGGCATCATGTGTTTCGTTCCTCTTGGAGATCGATTGTTAAACGTCTTTCCTCGGGCGACTGTGAAGCATTTGCCAGCGGAGGAGAAGTAGCACGGAGCAGCATTCAGTACTGCCTACGAGTGTCTTTGCTACCCTACTAGCGGAGCTCCAAGAACAGGCACACATCTTCAGGTACCTTCCAAATGTGGATTCCCCTGCAGCCCCGTAGGCGGGCGTGCAGTACGCCAACCGTCAACGGACGTTTTTCCCCTCAAGCCTGTCAGGACGTTGCTCGTCCGTCTTTCCCTCAATAGATGGGAGTAGGCGCGCTTGCGGATGTGTGCGTGTGTGTGGCCACGCGTTTGCTTAGGCATCAGTGTGTGAAAAGGTAGGTGCTTTTCTCTAGCTGCGTGTGCGTGCACGTGGTGCTGGGTGCACATCCCTGGGTGCTCGTGGAAAGGTTTCTGCATGGTTTTCGCTGAGGAATCGTGTGTGTGCACATGGACAAAGAGAAGGCGCAGCAACCAGGTTCCAGCGCCGAAGAAGGCAAAAGGCGAGGTTTCCGGCGCTATCTCCTTCTCTCCCCAGAGCTAGTCGCGCAAAGCAAGCCGCTAAGCCGGCGACCGGCAAGAGAGCTACAACGAAGCATGCCGAACGGAGAAAATAGCAGCAGCTCATCTGTTCACACCTTGTTTCTGCCATGTGCTTGAACGCCAAGACGTTCGCGCTTCTGTGAGATGAAAGACGTCCTTCTGCATATGTGGTTGCTCACACCGGTGCACTTGTTAGTGTATCCATTCAGATCCTGGGCTGCGGGGCATTCAGAAGTGGCTCTGTGGAGACGTCTGCATAGAGGCAGCTGTCAGAACACGCACACTCGATTGTTCACCAAAACATATGCAGACGCGTCCTTAGCCTGTAGATTTGGATGCACAGAGTTCCCTGTGTTCGCAAGAGACAAGGGAATCGCGTCTGTGCGCACAGAAGCAA